>NC_067400.1:481042823-481375323 GCF_016432865.1 Antechinus flavipes
AATTGAACCAGCTACACCCAGCGAAAGAACTCTGGGAAATGAGTATGAACCACTACATAGAATTCCCATTGCCTCTATTTTTGTCCACCTGCATTTTTTATTTCCTTCACAGGCTAATTGTACACTATTTCAAAGTCCAATTCTTTTTGTACAACAAAATAACTGTATGGACATATACTTTATATATTTTAACATATTTAACATGTACTGGTCAGCCTGCCATCTGGGGGAAGGGGGTGGGGAGAAGGAGGGGAAAAGTTGGAACAAAAGGTTTGGCAATTGTCAATGTTGAAAAATTACCCATGCATATATCTTGTAAATAAAAAGCTATAATAAAAAAAATAATAAAAAATTGAAGAGATTTAAAAAGAAAAAAAAAGAAATTACGTGAAGTTCTGGTTATTATATTTTTAGGAAAGAAGGAAGACCAAAATGCTGAGCAGACCAGAGACTATGCCACATGAGGGCTGGTTGAGGGAACTGGGAATATTTGGCAGAGAGAATGAGGAGGAGGCTAAAAAGCACAGTGAAAAGAACAATCATGCTTGAGCCAGAGGACTAAGATTTAACTCTTGGCTCCACCATTCTCCACTGACCATGACCTTTACCTTCACCTATGCAGGAAGTTCTCTGATCTCTCTGGGCCTGAATTTCCTCATCTATAAAATGAAGCACTTAGACTAAATGATATCTAAAGTCCCTGCTAGCTCTCTCTCTCCAATATTTGAAAGGTTGATGGAAGGAAGCACAGGTCAAGAATTTAGAATTTGAAAAAATTTAAGAGATTATTTAGTCCAACTCCCTTATTTTACAGATTAGAAAACTGAAGGAAAAGTGTTTTAGCCAAAGCTACACTAACAAGTAGCGATCAGAATTTCAATTTAGGTCTTCTGACTTTTCAAAGTACATTCTTCTTTCCAGTATAGCACAAGGTCCTCTCCATATCAGGGATTAAACAAATTTTGACTCAATATAAAGAAAATATTTTAACAATTAGAACTTCCCAACCATGGGAAGAACTGCCTTGAAAAATATTGAGGTTTGCTATCACTACAACCAAAGACTGGATCTCCTCAAAAATACAATGATCTAAGGACAATTCCAAAAGATTCATGATGAAAAATGCTCTCCATATTCAAAAAAAGAGCTGTGGAGTCTGAATGCATATCAAAGCATACTATTTTCATTTGTTTTTTGTTTGTGGTTTTTTTCCCTTTTGTGCTCATCCTTCTTTCACATGATTAATGTAGAAATATGTAGAAATATATCAGATTGCTTGCCATCTTGGGGAAGCAGGATGGGAAAGGAGAAAAAATTGTGGAACTCAAAATCTTATAAAAGCAAATGTTGAAAACTATCTTTACATGTAATTGTAAATATATATAAATGTAAAAATTAAAATACTAAGTGGAAAAAAAAAGATATTGGAGAGGCATGGATTCTGTCAATATAAAGTAATTATTAAATAAAAATTAAAAAAAAAAAAGAAATTGGAGAGGATTCCAGTTCTAATGAGGTTACACTAGGTGATCTGAATCCTATTCGTCCTCTAAAATTCTCTGATCTGAATTCAATTTTTAAATGCTACTTAGTTATGTGATCTTACGCTGATCATTAATCTCTCCAAGGACCAACTTCCACATCTGTAAAACAGGGATAATACTTACACTAACCAACTTAGTGGAGGGAAAACAGCAAGAGAAGCATCTACTTATTTACTCTAGGCACTTAAGTCCATTAATCTTAGATCTTTGGCAGCTATTTGGTTTCTTAGCATACTAAGAGAGAACAATGGATCTGGTCAAGGTCCCCAGGTTCTAACTGTCACTAACTCACTTTCTGATTTTGGGCAAGTTGTTGGTATCTGAGCCTTAGTTTCCTTCTCTGTAAAATGGGCTGAGAGCTGGTGTAGATAATAGTGATTTTCAGTTCTGCATCTTATGCAAGATGTTCTCTGTGTCAAGTAGAAATCACCTTATGGAATGCACAAGTTCATAGATGTAGAATTTTCTAGCTCCAGATCTTTAAAGGTTACATTATCTATACCCCTCATTATACAGATGGGAAAGCTGAAGTGCAGGAAGATGAGATTGGTCACCTCAGAGAAAGGTCTCTGAAGCCAAGTCTTCTGAACCAAAGTCACTTGTGTTCCACCACATTGTTGTCTCTATATTGCTAGTAAAGCAGCAAATATCCAGGAGATATTGATTTGATTGGCTAATGATGGTTTGACTCAGCTTTTGATAATTAACACCTTCTAGCATCCTCAGTTGCCTCCCACCTCTGATTAAAGGGCTGAAGGGTGAAGAAATAAATTCTTCCCCAAACCTTCCCTTAGGAGAGTTCAGAAGTTTGCTGATAATGCCTCATTTTCCTTGATTTTGAGTCCACAGAACAGCATGCCCCCTACAAACATTCCTGTTCCTCCCTTAATGGCCTTAATTTTCAGTTTCTTTCCAAGTATTGTTTTAGATTATAAGGTTCATGAAGACAGGGACTGTCTTTGTTTTTCTCATTTGTATCCTAGTATTGAGCACAGTGCACTGTAAGCACTTATAGTTCTTGAACTGAATTGAACCATGGTTTAGCTAGTTATAAACAGGAGTCTTCAAACTAGGGCCCGCGGGCCAGATGTGGTAGCTGAGGACATTTATCCCCCTCACCCAGGACTATGAAGTTTCTTTATTTAAAGACCCACAAAACAAAGTTTTTGTTTTTACTATAGTCCGTCTTCCAACAGTCTGAGGGACAGTGAACTGGCCCCCTATTTAAAAAGTTTGAGGACCCCCTTGCCTGGCACCTAGCAAGCTTTAGATCAATGACTTCATTTCAGATCTGAGTTCAAATACTGGCTTACATTTCTCACTAGCAGTGCGACCTCAGTTCCCTGATTAGTAATTTATTTCTTCATCTGTAAAAAAGAGGGAAGATTGAACTAGAAAATATCAAAGGTCTCTTTTAACTCCTAATTGAATCTTATGAAATTCAGTTTTCTGGCACGTGGAAACTTGCTCAGTCTGCTTTGTGAGTCAGTTCTACCTCAGATATAAATAGTAAGGGCTAACATTTATATAGCACTTTAAGGTTTAAAAGAGCTCTACCTATGTTGTCTCATTTGGTCTTTACAACAACTTTGTAAGGTAGATACTACCATTATTCTTTTTTTATACAGATTAGAAAAATGAATCTGAGAGAGATTAAGTGATTATTTAAAGTCACATAGCTAGTAGGTGTCTGAGGTAGAGTTCTCAGGTCTCCTTGATGCCTAGAAGACCAGAATTCTGTTCATTATACCACCCAACTAATATCAGCTTCAAAGAAGAGCTTCTTGGAATAAAGAGATTTTGGATGAAACACAACTGTCTCCCAAATTCCACCAAAACAGGAATGAAGGGCCTTATTATCATAAGAAAAGAATGTGTCAACAATCAAAGAAGAAAGGATTGAAGAAAAGAAAGCAGGGAAAATGAGATCAAATTCTGGAAAAGATGAGATTATTGGAAGACTAAAAAAAAAACAAAGTTCAGGGAATCTTAGTCTCTGCCCTGAAAGAACCCCATGACTCAGGCCAATTCTAATAGACTTGTGAAGGAGAGAGTCATACTAAATATGTATCATAACATAGTTTTTTTTCCCTATTTTTGTTGTTCTTTGCTTATTTTTTTCTCATTTTTTTTTTTTCCTTTTTGATCTGATTTTCTTATACAGCATGACAAATGTGGACATACGTTTAGAAGAACTGCACATGTTTAACCTATATTGGATTATTTGTTATCTAAGGAAGGGGATGGGAGAAAGGAGAGGAAAAAATTTGGAACACAAGGTATTGCAAGAATGAATTTGAAAACTATATTTGCATATATTTTGAAAAAAGCTATTATTAAAAATTAATAAAATAAATAACTTTTTAAAATGATAGAAAGATCAAGAAAGAAAGAAAGAAAAAAGAAGAAGAAAGGGAACCTCAGCCCATTTCCCCAAACAATGAAAGGTAACTGTCTTGTAGTAACACTCTGACCTAGAAAAACTTGCAAAGGGAAGTTCAATGTTCAAAATAACTTTGTTTTCTTCATCTGTCATGCTAGGATAATAATAGCTACTCTCAATCATCTCACAAGGATATTGTGAAGTTTGAAGAAAAACAATAGATTCAAAAGCCCTTTGAAAAATTAAATATACTATGTGCATAATAGATTATATAATTAGTATCATGATGAGAAGCAGTTACATAAGGGAAAGTACTAGATTTGCCAGAAGAGCTGGGTTCAAATCCAAGCTCTATGTGATGTGTAGACAAATTATTCTACCTCTAGAAAACTATTTCCAGGATAATAATACTACTCACACAACAATACAAGGAAATAACCCGTGTAAACTTTAAATGTCAATTAATATTATTATGTGAATAATAGTTCACATAGTAGTTGCACAGATTTTTTTTTTTTTTAAATTAGGCTCTGAAGAGGTTTTTTTAAAAAGGAAAGAAATATAGAAAAATACCTATATGTACAAAAATATTTATAGCAGCTCTTTTTCTGGTAATAAAGAACTGAACATTGAAAGGATGTTCATCAACCAGGGCACAGTTAAACAAATATATATATATATAAGTGTGATAGAATAATATTGTGTTATAAGAAATGATGAGCAGAATATTTTCAGAAAAACCCAGGAAGACTTACATGGATGAATTAATGCAAAGTGAAATGAGCAGAACCAGAAAAATATTGTGCTTAGTAATAGCAACACTGTGTTATGCTCAATTATGAATGATTTATTTTCATCAATAAAAAGATCCAAGACAATTCTGAAGGAATTACAATGAAAAATACAATCCACTTCCAAAAAAAGAACTGCTGTAACGTAAGTCATTTCAATTGAATAAGTGCTGGGAAAGTGTCATGAAAATGGAGCATTTCAGTACCAACTCTAGGCCAAACCACAGCACTTGTCCACCCTACCTTGGCTCTTCTATTCCTGTTAGTGCATTCCCTCTATCATCCTAAATGTCTTCTGGATTTTGTGCCAAAATTCCTTGGAAAAAACCTGTCTAAAAATTTGCCTCTACTCTCTCTCATACAGACATATATGTATGTACTCACATCAATGCATATATATATATGTGCATATGTATATGATATATAGTAAGTGTTACATTAAGATTAGCTATTATTAGCTATTACATATTATTATATTACTTGTTATTTACAAAATACATAGATTGGAAAACAAAGAATAAGTACATCTAAAAAATTAGATAATAATGGAAATAAAAATTTTTTAAGTTCTTAGTTATAACTTTACCCACCTCAAATTAACAAAGTTGGTTTAAAAAATAGAAAAATTCCAAATGTATGTATATGTATATGCATAGATATATATTTTCATATATCTGTATTCACATCCATATACAAATATCTATATACACATATATACAACCATATACATACACACATATATACATATTAATTTACACAAACATAGACACATCTGAAATAATATAAATATGACTGACATAATATAGACTTTTCTGGATATGTATATATTACCAACAATCTCTTAATTGCCAAATCCAATGACTTTTTTCCAGTCCTCATCCTTCTTGACTTCTCTGCAGTCTTTGACACAGTTTATCATCTTCCTCTTCTTAATTCTCTCTCTCCACATTTTTCTAAATACAACTTTTCCCTGGTTCTCCTATTTTTTGGATTGCTCCTCCCCAGTTAGTTTTGCTAGATCTTCATCCAGCATGGGTACAGGCCTTCTCTTCTCCCTCTATACTACTTAATGATTGCATTGGCTCCCAGGAATTTAATTACCATCTCTATGCTAATCATTCTCAAATCTATTTATATTGCCCCAACCTCTCTACAAACGTTTCCAATTGCCATCTTCCTTGCTTCCAAGCTTCCTATTACAAAGAAGAGTCCCTCAGTCTTCTTGAGAATCCTCCAGGCTTGCAACCTAGATTTTATTCTAGACTCCCCTTCTCTCATCCCCAGCCCACCTCGGCCTGTTGATTTCACCTTTACAACATCTCTTGAATATCCCCCCCTATTTTCCTCTGATTCTGCTCACACCCTGAGGTACAGGTCCTCAGCACTTGCTGGAGGTCCACCTGCCACAAGTCTCCCCACTAACCCATCTTCCATCCAGTCACCAAAGTGATTATTTCCTAAAGTACAGGTCCAACTATTTTATTTTCTTCCTCTGCCTACCCCAATAAACTTCAGTGGTTCCCTATCATCTCCAGAATCAAATACAAAATCCTGTTTAGCATAGCATTCAGAGTCTGCCCTTCTCCCCCAACACACACACACACACACACACACACACACACACACACACACACACCTTTTTCCAGGCTTCTTAAACCTTATTCCTCATCATTTACTCTTCTATCCAGTGATACTGGCCTCCTGATATTCTTTAAACGCACTCTCAACTCTGGGCATTTTCTCTGATTGCTCCCTATGTCTGGATATCCTCCTTCCTCATTTCTACCTGCTGATTTTCCTCAAGTCCCAACTTTTAAAAATCTCATTTTCTACAGGAAGCCTTCCCTATCCCCTCTTAATTTTAGTGGCTTCTCTCTTTTAATTATTTCCTGTTATATAACCTATTGTATCAAGTTATTTGTTGTATACCCATTAGATTGTGAGCTCCTTGAGAGTAAAGACTGTCTTTTCCCTTTCTGTGTCCCCAGTGCTTAGTACAATATCTGGCATATAATAGATAAATGATAAATATTGGCTGATCTGCTAATGTCACAGTGAATGCCTGGAGGATCATGACCTGGAAAAGCAGTTTAGTCTGCTAGTAACTACTTGTATAACCCTCAGGCCACTTAATCCCTCTGAGTCTGACTTTTCTCTTTTATAAAATGGAATTAAAATTTTTACTAGTTACCTCACAGGGTTGTGGATAGGAGAAAAATGTGAAGAAGTCCAAACCATAAGAGCCAAGTAAATGGTTCCTTCCATCTCCCACCTAAAGGCCATAGAACCTATAGAGGTCTCCTCCCTTTTTATATGAAATTGAAGCACCATCCCCATTATCAATCAGCCCAGTCACCAGCTCCAATAAGCAGACCAGTTTCAAAAGTATTGGAATGTTTCCCATTCATTACTTCCTGGTAGGCCTCCAAAACTGATCTTGTATATTGTTTCATAAATAACTTACTAGGGATACAGCTTGTTTAACTAAGGCTAGGCAGATGTGCACTGTGTGGGACAATTAGGAGGAAATTTGGCTGCACTGAATGAGCCTTTAATGCTGATTCTCCATGGAAGGGCAGCTTATCAGAGAGGCTGGGACTCTGCTGGTGTCCCCACCTGGATCCCTAGATCACAGCAGGATTCTAAATAGCATTTGTTTCCAAGGCTTTTAACCACTAATTCTGCCCCAGAGTATAACACCAATCTGAGAATAAACAGTCTAGGAAGACAGCAGTATTTCTAAAATGGCCCCAATTCTTCCACAAAACAGCAGTGACTTCTAGGGACACACACCACATCTGCAGGGACCCCAGAATCATGCCATGGTAGAATTCTACCTACCTCCTCCAGCTTCAGCTTTGCACCAGACAAACCAGATCCTTTATTATGGAAAGCTATTCCTCTCCCAAATATTCCTTGTTTCTACCTAGCTACTGTTATCACAAATACTCAAATCCAGGACAAAAGATAGCAACTAATGGCAGAGACTGATCTTTGCCAAATAGCATCTGATTAGATCCAAAGAATCCACTATGTATCCAGTTCTTCATTTCAGGGGTGGGATGATTCTCAGGAAGATCTTGATTTAAGGTTTGAGATTATCAGCCTTGAATTAACTTCAGTTTAGACTTCTAAAGTCTTAAAAAAAAAAAAAAAAGAAAAAGAAAAAAAACAGGAGGGAGATGATAGTTCCAATGTATCCTGGCTATGTTCAGACTTTTCTGGAGTCCTATGTCCCTTTCTTCAAAAGGTTATTGACATAATTCATACATTACTTTGGTGAGATGACAAGAAACTATTTCAGTTTAGAACTAGTTGAGGCTATTGAAGCTCTTTAGACTAGAACAGAAGAATAAGGGAAGATAAAGCTGCTGTCTTCAGAAAAATGAAGAGCTGTCATGTGGGAAAGTGATTAATTTTGTTCTTCCTGACACTAAAAAGCTATGTCTAGAAGAAATGAATAGTTGTGAAAGTCTGTAAGCAAACACTTCCTATGAATTAGAGCTATTCAGAAGTGAAGAAGGAACCTCTAAAAGTGGTGGGTTCCCTATTACTGAATGTCTTCATAGGGAGACTGGGTGACTTAAACCTGGAGAAGGGATTCCTATGCAGGTCATGGATGAGACTAGATGGCCTGTGAAGCTCCTTCTAGCTCTGAAATTCTATTGTCCTGTGAAGTGGGCCCACGTGAAACTCCTGGGAACACTGAATTATATCCACTCTGTAGTTGGACCTATCCTTGACTGTAATTAATTCTGTCTTTGAGGGGAGATGTCTAAATTCCCTCAGGTCTCTTTAAAGCTTTTCAGTAATTTTACTCATCTCCAGGCTTCTGCTGACAAAGATGAGCCTCTCCCGTTTCTCAAACAGAAATATTAAAGACCACAGAAAGGATGGGATTTGCTCTACTGTGGCCAAAGAGCTTAAGGGAGGAAATAAGACTCACCAAGAGAAAGGATGAGGGTTACTTCACTTTTAAGCTTCTGGCAAGGTAAGTAACTAGCACCCTCCTAGAAGTCAAGGAGGAAACCAAGACCATTACATATTAGTGGACAGATCATTAAGTTTTTTTTTTTTTTTAATTCTGTCTTAATCTTAGAATAAAGCTATTAAAGCAAAGATTCTCACGGAAATTGATGGATAAAATGGCAATAGGTACTCCTCATCTTGTTAAACTAACTTTTGATGACTCTTAATCATAGATTGTTGGAACTAGAAAGAGAATGAGAGATAATGGTGAGTTGTAGTATGAAAGAGCAACAACTCAAATTCAAAAGACTGATACTGCCTAATAATGTGATCTGGAAAAAATCATTTCCCTTCTTTCAGTCTGTTTCCTTTCCTATAAAATGAAGATAGTGGTTTAGAGTAGGATTTCTTAATCTTTTCTGTGTCATGTACCCCTCTGGGAGGCTGGTGAAACCTATGGACCTCTCAAAATAATTACTTTAAATAAATAAAACAAAACATAGAAACACAAAGAAAAACAATTATACTGAAATATGGTTATCAAAATGTTGTTTTAAAAGTTTGTGGACACCAAAGTAAAAAGTCTTCTACTAAATTATTTCTGAAATCCCTTTTAGTTCAAAATTCCAAGATTTTAGATAATCTCACATGAACAGCTGAATATAACTTTAAAGATAAATCTTTACCTATCCTGAGAAACCTGACTTGACTCCACAAACTCAACACATTTTTACATAGTTTATAATATAATAAAACCCCACTTTTCTAGAAAGTTGCTGATATGTAGCAAAAATACTTTAGATTCACCTAAAGAAATCTCATAAAATCCATTCATTTTTGAGTAGGAAATCCCATTAGGCCCTCTTTCTGAGCAGCTTCTTGACACATCAGAAGGAGAAGAGTAAGGAAGACTAAGTTTGAACTATCCCTCAGATGTCTATGACCTTGGTGAGTCATTTTACTTGTCAGCCTCAGTTTCTTCATCTGTGAGAAATAAACCAAATGAAATGCATAAATCACTTTCCAAACCATAAAACTAGTATTTAAATGTTAGTTATTATTTATCTATTCTCATTTTTTCAGAAAAGTTTAATAAGAAGTTTGGTAATCTGATGTCCAAATTTAGACCAAAATAACAACAACAAATGCGATGTGGAAATAGTAAGCACACCATAATCAATGATTATACAGATATAAATGACAAATGAGAGGACACAAAAAAAAAAAATTAAGAAAAAAAAAACTATACAAAACAATTCAAAAAGCCTTCAGTCTTCATTTATTACAAAGGCGAATAGCACTATGTACTTCCAAAGGCTCTATGGCATCGATGTATTACAGCATAATGTAATAACTGATGTTCATAATGATGACCCTGAGTCATCAAGAAAAAATTAAATTATCTTTAATCTTCTCTTATGGAGATTAATCTTTCTTAGGTAAAAACCTGATCATGTCACTCATTGACTCAAAACTCTTAGATGTCTCCCTATTGCCTACAGAATAAAGTAGAAATTTTTTAAACAAGCATTCAAGGCCTTTCACAATATGGTACAACCTTTTGGCCTCTATGCCTTTGCTGACTGTTTCTATAGTAGTAATGCTCTTTTTAACCCATACCTATTAAAATGTTACACAACCAGGTCAAATCCCAATTCTATCAGGAATCTTCCCACCATTCCTATCCATTCACCCCCTCCAAGTTAAGAGTATTTCTTCCTTCTCAGATCTCATATTAAAATTTGATTTATCATTCTCTCATTTACCACAGATAAATTGAGTTAATCAACCAAATAACTATCATTTATTGTGCCAACCATTGTGCTGAATTCTGAAGATGCAAAGCCAAAAATGAAACAGCTTCAGCTCCCAAGGGTCTTCCAGTCTATCAGAGGACACAAAAATGTACCTAAACAAATAAATAAAAAACTGCAAGATTTTCCCTTGAGGGGAAGGGGTAGAAGAGGAGGGTTTGTAAATGGGTCCTAGTAGCTAGAGGGATCTGGCTTTGTGAAAATGTCTTTTGAGCAGAGTTTTGAAGGAAAAAAAGTATTCAAAGTTTTGTAGGAAATAAAGGTATTCAAAGACAGTGAGGTGAGTGATGCTGGATTGCATTCCACGAACTGAAAACAACCTGTACAAAGGAAAGGAATGGGAATACTGAAATGTTGTGGATGAGGAACAGCCAAACTCAGTTTGCGTGAATTATAGAATAGTCTCCCATTCTTAATAATGGATGTGGTATATGACTCCATTCCATCCCATTCCCATCTGTTATCACAACTTTTATCATTTATTTTCAATCTCTGCCTATACTGGTTCATCCTTCTCTACCTTCAAAAATGTTCATGTTTCTATCATTCTAAAACAAACCAAAAAACACACAAAACCAAAAAATAACCCTCACTTAATCCTTCCATTCCCATAGTTATCCCTATATCATCTGCCCTTTGTAGCTAAACGCCTCAAGAAAGCTACTTATATTATATCACTTTCTCTCCTCTCAATTCTCTTCAAACTAGTTACTAACCATATCATCCCACCCAAACTGCTCTCTCCAAAATCATCATTGGTCTCTTAGTTGTCAAATGACTTTTTTCATTCTCTGACTTCTCTCTACAGCTTTTGATACTGCTGATATTACACTCTTCACCGTAGATTTTCCAGGAATCACTCCTGCTTCTCCTGTCTTTCTTGATCCTTCAGTCTCCTTTGCTGGATCCTCGTGCAATCATACTCTGCTTTCTCTGCTCCTCTTCTCCTGTGCTGAATCCTTATCTAGATTACTTTCTCAAATAGTAGGTGTTCCTCAGGGCTCCATCCTGGCCCCGCGTCTCTTCACCTCTATACTATTTTACTTATTGATCTCATCTATTCCTCTAAGATTCAATGATCATCCCTAGAATAGTAGTTCTCAAATCTATTATCCAGCCCTGATCTCTGTTGACCTCCAGCCTCCAATTGTCTGTCCAACATCATAAACTAAACATGTCCTAATCTTAAATGATTATCTTTACCCCAAATCCTACTCATTTTCCTACCTTCCCTATTACTGCCAAGGCAACAACATCTTCCCAGTCCTTCAGCTTCACACCATAGGTGTCATCTCAGACTCTTCACTTGGCTCTTGCCAAGACCAAAGATTTCATCTTTATAATATTTCTTGAACGTCCACCCCACTCCCCTTCCTCTCCCCTGATACTGCTAAACACCTTGGAGTACAGGCCCTCATCATCTCATGCTTGAACTATGCAGCAGCCTGCTGGTGGGTCTACCTGCCACAAGTCTCTCCCCACTTCAACCCATCTTCCATTTAGCCACCAAAGCAATTTTCCTAAAGCATTGTTCAAACCACAGTACTCCCTTCAATACACGCCGGTGGTTCCCTATTGCTTCCAAGATTTTGGCATTCAAAACCATTCATGATCTAGACTCCTCCTACCTTTCCAATCTTCTAAGCATGTTTTCCCAGATCCAGTGGCACTGGCTTCCTGATAGTTTCATAAACAAGACAATCGTTCTGCTTTGGGCATTTTCTCAGACAGTCCACTAAGACCTGAAAGCCCTCCTTCTTCCAAGCCAAATAAGGGCTTCATTTAAGTTCCAATTAAAATCCTTTACAAGTCTTTCACCACTCCTCTTAATCCTAGTGCTTTCCCTCTACTAATTATTTCCTATTATCTTGCAAATGCATTCCTTTGTTTGCTTGAGTATTCTCCTTAAAATAGTAAGCTACCAGAGGACAGGGACTTTGTCTCCTTTTGTATCTCTAGCCCTTAGGCACAACATAAACTCTAAATAAATAGTGATTGATATATTGCTTTAATTGCTTCTTAGTTGTTTTACAATTTCCCTAGCTTTCCTTTTCCCTCCAGAACGCCTGTAGTCTGGATTGTGTAAAAGCTTAAGGTAAAAGGTAAAACTTATCTTCCCAGGAACCTAGGACCTTCCTGACTACTTCCCAACCTTGAAACAACCCATAGTCTCTAACCCTACCTCTCCCCATTTCTTGATCTCCAAAATGTGATATCTTTCCACCCAAAATGTTATCTCCTTGAAAATATAGGCTGTCTTACTTGTTGGTTTTTATAGAAATGCCTTATTAATCTTTCAATTAAAGAGTTATTAAGATTAAGCAAGTGTCCTGTTTCTTCAATTCTACCCCATTCTACTCAGCACCTGGATATATTATTCAATAATGTTTACTGAATGACAATTGTTTCTAAGGCAGAAAGAACACTGGCCTTGGACATTAGACCAAAAAAAAAAAAAAAAAAAAAGATTCAAAACCCACGTTTGTATTATATTAGTTAAATGAACTTGCAGATCTTTTAAGTCCATAAAGTCTCAGTTTCCTCACTAGAAACTAGAGAAAATAATTTTCATTACCTCCTCTCTATTTGACTATTCACAAACGGAGTAAGGAAAGTCCTAGGCAGACTGAAAATCACATCTAAACAGAAGTTATTAGAAAGTCTCCAGGGACTACAAAATGTCCATGAGCCTCTACTTTTCAGTTTCTCAGAGATACAGAAAAACTCACAGATGTGTATGGGATGTCAGAAAGTGAAAAGGAAAAAAAGTTCCATCTTTAATTCAAGGGCTTACTTGCCAGATTCTTTCAAGCTCGGAGCTTCTTTTTATAGCAGCCAAGAAAAGAAAAGCTTTCCAGTAAATGAATATCCTGTAAACGAATATCAATAGTGATCAGCTATCCTTCCCCACCCCCACCTTTCAGCTCTAATCAGGTAATCCAATAATAGAGACACCCAGAGACCCTACAGTATAATTGCATTGCTGGGCTCAAAGAACAAGAGGTCAGGGTAAAAGGTGGTATCATTATTTGAGTACAAGAATTTTTTTTCTGTCAGATTGTAGAGTAATCCTGTCATTTCAAGCCTAAAAGAAGAATAAAGGTTAATAATTTATATATAACTAGATATATAATTTTTACAGCCTCGAAACAAATTGCATACAAAGCTTGTGTGACATTGGAGGGAATCTTGCCAGTGTTGCTCAGTGAAGCATAATTAAATATATGCAGTCCATAATAATAAGTTACTTAAACTCAGGACATTAAATGATTTATTAATTGTCTTCTAATCCTTTCCAGCTAAAACTAAAACTGAAAGTGCAGCCATATTTCATCAACTGTATCATAACATCTCCAGCACCCACAGCAGCCATTAGTGATCTGGCCCATTTCTTATACTTGCCTGCAGCACTGCAGAAGGAACCAGGGCCATAGCTGGATTCAAGCACTTACTAGAAAATTAACACCATGCAGGCTGGTATCAGAAGGGCTCCTATCCCTCAAGTCTATAGATTTCTAACAGCAAGTTAATGTTGCCTGGTTTTTGGGCAGACAACACTCAATCCTACATTTGTCGAATAGTTCATATGGATTCATATGGATTATATTTATTGTACATGTCAAGGCAAAGTGGCTTAGGTCCTTTATAGAAAGGAAGAGGATGATGGAGAGGGGGAGGAGATCTAAATAGAAATAGAAAAGCAGAGATTGGAGATCTACTTTAACTCAATCCAAAGAATATTTATTAAGAACCTACTGTTTTCCCAAGCACCGTGAGCATGGTGGAAGATACAAAAGATGCAGGAAAATACAAAAAATGAAGGATTCTCTACACCTGAGCCTATATATTTTAGTGAAGCACGCAACCAAGTAAATTAAAAGAGGTCAGGAGGAGAAATAACTATCTCCAACTAACAGGGGGAAAAAAGTTACAAATAGAGAAATCAGGGAAATAGAACACACAGCGTGGACAGGACCGGTCCTACTAGCACCGGTGGCTGGTATAGACTTGAAGTCTTACAGAAATCTTTTCCGTAGTAGCCAATAAAAGTGAGTGTGACTAAAGAGCATAGAACACCAGTGAAGTTAAGGGGAGGACCACAATATCTACAGGAAAACAAAGTCAGAAAAGGAGTCAATAATGAATGAATTGAATAGACTTGGAAAAAACTTTATATAAACTACTTACAAAGTGGGGAAACAAATATAAAAGTCTCAGTCTCTTACGGATTGAATATTCTAAACTCATTCTACCACCACCACCATCCACAAAGGGGAGGGTTGGCCTAGGAAGAATTTGGAATGAATTTTGAGTGAGTAGATCCCACCTCTTTGGGGAGTGATTGCCACACTGAGTTAACAGTGGTTCAGTTCAGGAAAAGGAAGGACAGATAAGTAAATATGAAATAAATGGATGAATGAGAGGACTAATAGATTGGGGAAAGTAATGAGAACTAATATAGGAAAAATAATCTAGAACTAGAAGAATCTTCATTCTTGAGCAGGGAAGTATCCTAGTTAGACTAAGAAAATTTGTCCTTCAAAGCTATAGTCTACACTGCTAGCCATTTCAAGATGAAGCCTCATTTTGACTTTGCAAAGTTGCAAGAAAGTTTTTCAAGCCACCAACAAGGCTATCTGAGTTTTAGCAAAACAGGAAGATTTTCCTATTCTATTCTTATAGGTCAAAGATCCATTTCTGGGATTTTGATACGCCCTTCCTCCCCTCCTACTCATTTACTAGGAAACTCTTCCCCCATCTTTAACAAATTGAAGGACCAGGTTCAAAATCTAAGCATTAACTGAGTAAAAAGATGGTAAGTAAGATTTAGTAGTTTCAGAGATCTGAAAATTAAGTGTCTATTAGCCTTTATAAAGGGAGAAAATTGCAACTAAAATGATTGATTAGGGTTTATCCTCTTAGAAAACTGAAAATAAAATCATACATACATATATATCTTCTTAGAAAACTGAAAATAAAATCACACACACACACACACACACACACACACACACACACACACACACACACACCTTTTTTACTCCCTTCTCTCCTCCACCAGCTTCATTTCTTAACTGCAGAAGATACTCAGTCCCCTCCTGATAAACTCCAAATAAAGTTTAGGGTACTACTTTAATTAGCTTTTGCCCAGTTTGTCAGAGGTTTTGTACTCAGGAAAGAGAGATTATCTATCCATCAATTTATTTATTTAAATCTGAGAGATCAAGGTTAGAGTGGGCCCCAGTAGAATGTAAATACCTTCAAGTCACATTGTCTTTATAACCATTGGGCATGGACCAGGTAATCAAATAATCCACAAGCATTTTGTTAAATGATTACTAAAAGCCAGACCCGGGGCTAAGAGAGAAAGGCTAAACCAGTCCCTATTTACAATGAGTTTATATTCTAATAGAAAAATTTAAATTCGAGGTAAGCACTTAAGAGACAGTGGAGCTAAATTTGAATTGGCCCTAGGGGTGCCCAAAAACTCTCTAGAATTTAGGGAATGAAAAGTCTTTCACTTTCACCAAAAATCACATCCTACAAATATGCCCCACAGAGCCTGGATGAAACCATTCTTTTAAAGTAGTTCCCATTCTCTCTCTAAGACCGCCTCTCTAACAACCCAAGTATAAACCTTGAGCTTCAAAATGGGGTGGAAAAACACTTGTCGATCTCCTCAATATGTTGCTGCTATGTATATATTTATTTTTGTGTATATTTGCTAGCTATTCTTGGGAGATGGGAGAAAAGGCAAAGGATGATGTAGCTTGGCTCTTTCATATACCCTCTGACAAATGTAGAGAGTGATTAATAGTTAAAGCAAATGCTTTATATTTTATATTTTTAAATTTATATATATTTTTAAGCATAAACTGAGTACAAGGTACAGTGCTAAGCACCTAGGTTACAAATAAAATAAAAAAAACCCAGAAAATTCTTGTCCTCAAGAAATTTACATTCTAATGAAGAAGACAAAAAAGAGAGGCTGGCAAAGGTTTGAGGAAGACATGAGGATAATGGCAGCACAGTTTGAAGACCAAACTGACACCATAGCCACTAGTGGCTGACCCTAAACTTGCCCCTTATTAAATCCTTCCGTGGCTTAAAGCGGGAAACTCAAACTATTAATGGGCTCTGAACAATGTTCCTCTTGTTGTTCAGCAAGACGGAGCTGGCCATGTGATATCAGTGTTATCATCTCTGTTATTAGCCCATGACTGACCCTGAAAAGCCCTTGCAATAGTCAGGGGGGAGGGGAGAGGGGAGGATGCAGTCCTGTATTTCTAATTCGTTTAGGATTTCCCTTTCATATCCTCCCAAAGCCAGGCATGTGATTCCCCTCGAAGCCAAAGGGAGAGCTTGGGGGAAGGGCCGGGCACCCTTGCAGGCCAAGAAGTCCAGTGTTTAGAGGCAAAAACCTATGGCCCAACTTGGGGACGCTGTCCAGATGTACCGTCCTCTGGTAGCTTGAGAGAGGAGACAGAGTTTTAGAGAAGCTGAGCTGGGCGCTGGGCTCCAAGATGAAGGAGGAAGGCTGGGAGCCGAAAAAGGATAGGTCCTCTGCCTCCTCTTCCTGGTTGTTTCATGAAGGATTTGTTCGCCGCTGGAGTTGACTCACAGAGCCCAGCAACGATTTATATGTAAAACATCTCAATCCTGGGATAAGTGAAAGAGGTCCTAAAAGTAATTTATCCTCCTTCCACATCACATGGAGTGGGGGAAATGCACCCAGAGAGGCGGAGAAACTAGCCCAATGTCACACAGCACTTCCAGAGAAAGGGAATTAGAAATCCTAGCTCTGAAGTTCCAGTCCTCAACTTAATCCCTCTGGCCACCAGCTGTTAAGAAATTCTCGAAGCACTGGGAGAAGGCCCCAGTGATATAGGATTTTTTCCTTCTGAGCAGGGCAGAAGAAGCATATAGACTACGGGCCTTTTTGGGCACATTTAACATAAAAATATTCCAGTCACAGGGTAAGATAATCAACCTAGAGGGAAAAAACGATTTAACAATCCAATCCTAAAAACCTACCCTATACCCAGAGAATCAAGTTTCCCTTGAACCCGAACCACTTCCTAACTTTTCTGAGGTTATCAATAACAAAATAGACCAGGCCTCCTAGGAGAGGCTGGTTGGTGTCTTACTAGCTAACTTCAAAGTAGACTAATGACCATAAAACTTGATATTCTTAATAAAGTATGAACATTCAAAGTATTTTTCACATTGCATCAATCTTCCTATTTTTCTGCCAGTCAGGAAGCAATTATTATCCTGACTTTGGAGATGATCAACAGAGAGGTGAGGGGTTTGACTAAGATAATTCACTTGTTGGGTCAGGAAAAAGCCCAGAGTTTTCTGACTTCTAGCCCAGGGCCCATTCCATCCACATCACCACACTGCCCTTTTTTCTTTCCAGCTTCAATCAGCTAGTCAGTCACTACCAAGCTAATTCTCCAACAATCTATTTGTATTCTTAATAGGGAAAAATACACGAGTCCTGTATGGGAGCATAGATACTCAGACAATCCAAGCACTCCGGAAGAAACAGCCTTTCCATTCCAGGATTTAGAAAGCTCGCCAATACAAGAGAAACTCTCCAACAAAAGTTTGTTTTCATAGTTATTTTATTTCCTTTGCCACTGCCACCATAGATTTCTTTTTGTCCAAGCCCACATTCAGAAGTCACCAGATCCGCAGCCCCTTGACCCTTGGAGGCCCTCAGGGATTTCCCGCCTTTATCATCCTCCCAATCCCACAAGCAGCCTGGTTCCCAGCTCAAAAGCCCTTTGAGATACTTAGGAATAAGTGAGAGGGCCCCTCTGAGAAGACAGAGAAGGGAGGCCTCCATTCCCCCAGTCACACAGCTGCAGTGGGGTGGAGCCTTCCATATTAGGAATGTTGGTGGGGTGAGGGGGCTCGCAAAAACAATTTTGGTCTCTGTGCATCGATCTAGTAACTCGGGGCCAACGTGGAGATATGATCAGAGTGAGCTTCTAGATTTGTAGATGGGGACAAACTTGTACAGCCCAGTCAGGACTGGTAAGGGAAGAATTTATAATGAAGTTTACCTTAGTGTTGCCCCTCCACCCTCACCCCCCCACACACACTTTCTCTTTTGGTATCCTTTTAATGCTCCCTGTCCATCCATCTTTACCAGGAGGACAGTGAGTTTATTCACCTAATGTGTTTGTTAGGCTTTTAATGTAATATTCTCCCTAAAGATATTTGCATTTTAAGGGGAAAATAGCAAGAGTAGGACAATGTTCAATCCAAAGGAATATAACTCTAACAAGAGAATTTCAAGAAATCTTGGGAAAGTTGGTTTGGAGAATGGCAGACAGTAAGGGTTGGTGGGGTAAAAATTTCAGATTAGGTCAAAGGATTAGGACTAGGCCGCAGGGGTCCTCAAACTGCATCCAGTGGGCCAGATGCAGCAGCTGAGGATGATTATCTCCCTAACCCAGGCCGATAAAGTTTCCTTATTTAAAGGCCCACAAAACAAAGTTTTTGTTTTTACTATAGTCCGGCCCTCCAACAGTCTGAGGGACAGTGAACTGGCCCCCTATTTTAAAAGTTTGAGGACCCCCCACTAGACTCAAATCTCATCTCAGTTTCTTATTACCCATATGAACCTTGGCTCTCAATTTTCTCTTTAATGAAGAGTTTAAACTAGATGACAGAGGATCACAATCTAGAAGGGAACTCAAAGGCTATTCTGTCTAACTTTATCATTTCACAGATTAGGAAACCAGAGTCCCAGTTAAGTACATTTTTCAAGATCAAATAGTAAAAATTGAAACCAGTATTTGAGCCCAGGTTCTCTTGATTCCAGAGCCAGTGGGTCTCTCCACCATATCATAAGGTCCCTCTTCAAGTTCTAAACAATAATCCTATGACTTACATCTAGGCACATTGACATACAAGCTGCCTTGTCCAATGCCACATTGCTGAGGCCTACAACAGGACCTCCCCTTCACCTTGAAGTCGGGGCCATATCTCATTCATACCTTAAAGGAAAAAAATCAATCTGAGAATTTCCTCTTTTCCCCTCCTCTTTATCTCTCAACCCCATGACTAGATCCTCTCCCATTTTCTCCTATTCTTTAATTCTAGATAAAGAAGTGACCATTTGAATCATTTATTGCACTGCTACTTCCCTTCCTTCTAAAGATCTCTCTCTCTGTCTCTCTCTACACCCTGCTCCCATCACTTACTGCTGCCTACAAGCACACTCAAGTAATCCTTAAAAACAAAAATAAAAACAACAACAAAAAACCCTCCCTAGATTCCCACCATCCTTGCCAACTACATTCCTATGTCTTACTTCTATTTCTTGGCCAAAGCTTTTGAAAAATCTCTCTACCCCCTTGTTGTTCCCACTGCTTTGCCTCAAACTCTCTTTTTAACCCCATCCTATCTGGCTTTCAACTTTATTACTCAATTAAAACTGTTCTTTTTCAAAGTCACCAGTGGTCTTTTACTTTTCAAATCTCTAACTTCTTTTTCTTGATTTCTTAGTAGCTTTTGATTTACTATTTTATGTGATAATCGCTCCTCTCTAAATTCTCATGACCCTGCCATCTCCTAATTGTCCTTTCACCTAACTGACACATTCTTATTCCCCTCTGCCTACTCCTCATACATGCCTTCTTACTCATTAACTATAAATGTTCTGGGCTCTTTTCTTTTTCCCTTTTACATTCTCTCAATTAATGATCTTATCAATTTCTAACCATTCAAGAACCACTTTTTTTTAAATTAAAGCTTTTTATTTTAAAAAACATATACATAGATAATTTTTCAACATTAACCCTTGCAAAACCTTGTGTTCCAATTTTCCCTCTTCTTCCTCCATCCCCTCCCCTAGATGGCAATCCTATATATGTTAAACATGGTAGAAATGTACGTTAAATCCAATATATGTATCCAAATGTATGATTATCTTGTTGCACAAGAAAAATCAAATCAAACAGGAAAAAATGAGAAAGAAAATAAGATACAAGCAAACAATAAATAAAAAGAGTAAAAATTGTATGTTATGAACCATACTCAGTTCCCACAGTCCTCTCTCTAGCTCTCTTTATCACAAGATCATTGGAACTGGTCTGAATTATCTCATTGTTGAAAAAAGCCATGTTTATCAGAATGATTATCATATAATTTTGTTGTTGCTATGTACAATGATTTCCTGATTTTGCTCATTTCACTTAGCATTAGTTCAAGGAAGTCTCTCCAGACCTCTCTGAAATCTTCCTGCTGATTGTTTCTTACAGAACAATAATATTCCATAACATTCATATACCATAACTCATTCAGCCATTCTCCAATTGATGAGCATCCATTCAGTCTCCAGTCAAAGAGGGCTGCCACAAACATTTTTGCACATGTGGGTCCCTTTCCCTCCTTTAAGATCTCTTTGGGATATAAGCCCAGTAGAAACACTGCTGGATCAGAGGGTATACAGTTTGATAACTCTGTGGACACAATCAGGAACCACTTCTTCAAGTATGTCAGAGATCTACATAACCAGTCCTAGACTAGTGCTTTACTACCAGCTGCCCATCCAGTTTTAAACTGGATGCTTCTCAAACTCAACATATACAAAGAACTTATCTTTTTCTCAAAAACTATTCCTCTTCTAAATCCTCTGTTATCTCTGAGGTGATTTCAATCCTCAGTTACTCTCAACTTTGATATCTGTCATTCACTACTCCTCATTCTATTATTTCACACAGCCAATCAATTGTCAAACCTTGTAGTTTTCATCTCCATAATATTTCTCCTAAGTCCCCTTTTCTATATTCACAGTTACTACTCAAGTTAGGGAAGGATAATATTTCCTTTCACCATATTATTGCCAATAACCCAGTTTTCCCTTTCAGAATTTCAACTCATCCCCAACCATCTTCCATAGAGCCAAAATAATTAGGTCTTTTTATGTCATACTCCCTTACCCTAATAAACTCTATTTCCTCCATATTATCTCCAGGATGAAATATAACTCTTCATCTAATATTTAGAGATCTTTACAACCTCTTTCTTCCATGCCTTAACTTTCTAGTCTTCTTACATATGATGCAATTAAGTAACATAGTGGATAGAGTGCAGAATTAATAGTTGAGAAGATCTCATTTTAAATTCTTCCTCCAATACTTGCCATCAATATTATTCTTCCTATCCTATTTATCCAAATAGATTAACCATTATGTACCTGGGGTTTCTCATTTGTAAAATGAGAATAATAACAGCACCTACTACACAGGGTTGTTTTGAAGATCAGAGGAGATAAATACATATAAATCTTTTAGCACAGTGTCTGGAACATGGTAGATGCTTAATTAGTACTTGTTTCCTCCCTACTACCACTACCATGGGCCCACCTCTGCTCCCAAAAGCCCACTACCACTTTCCCAATTCTGCAGTCCAGAAATACTGACCTACTCAATGTTCCCTACCCAAGACACCATCTCCCAGGCCTATAATACAGTCCTTCCTCACTTCTGCTACAAGGAACACAGGCAAGCTTTATCTCTCCAATTAGAATGTAAGTTACCTGAAGGCAGAAACTATTTTACTTTTGTCTTTGTAATTCTAATACTTAGCAGGCACCAAACTATACATAAAAATGGTATTTAATAAATGCTAATTGACTATGGTTACAGCCCATAATAATGCTAGAACAACATTGGAAGCTCAAACTTGATCTTGAACCAGCTTTCCTCTTCTTGATACTTGAACCAAAAACTTGAACTTCTTATGTTTATTTAAAGGTATAATTAGCTGTATTTCTTTTGTGTACATAATGTGTAAAAAAAATTATTAAGGAATCATATTTTCTTCAGTGTGACTACTCCCTCTTTTATCAAGATCTCAATTTCTCAATGGCTGAGTTTCTGGAGCTATTTTGCTGCTAATTTGGTGATGAACTTCTCTGAGCAACAGTTATGTCTTTGATAGGCCTGTATACAAAGCCTTTATAGCTTGGTAAAACATGTCACAGTTTATGCTTAGCTGGCATAGTTTTTCAGAAACCCAGGATCACTTCCAATCTCCAATGAGCCATCTGAGGAGGAGTTAAAAACAAACAAAAAAAATTCTCACTCAATTTGACTTAGTTGAGAGGAATCTCAGCTTTTGGACTAAAATGATAAACACACACACACACATAATTAGGTTTTAGATGCTAATGACTGTATTAGCATTGGGAAGACCTTAATTCAAAAACTTCTATCATTTACTAGCAATGTCACTCAGGACACATGAGATCTGAAACCATGGCTAAGAACTCTGTATTAAACAGATTGGTTAAGGACACCAGATAGGAGGAATAAAAAAGGCAAATCAGAGACATGAAGAACTTGAAGACTTTTGGAGAAAATGAAGTCAGAAAGCTCAAAAAAAAAAAGTGTTAAGAATGCAAAAAGGTACCTTAAGAGTAAAGGAAGGTTCCTCTGAGCAATTTTCTTAGACTTCTCTCCCAAAATTTGTGCCAAGAAAAGGACAGATAGTTCAAAGGAATTCTGTGGAAAGGATTCAGATACACCACCAAATTGGTGTTCACCAATTTGAACAGTTGTGGACAGTCATTTTTATGTGGATCTAAGAGCAGAATTGGAGACCATTGAGTTCGGTTTAACCAATTACTAACTTAATGGCCAAAGAAGCTAGATAAGGACACTCTAGTCTGAACTGAAAATAAAAGTAACCATGAACTGAGGAGTATAACTCATCAGGAAATTGTGAAAGAAAGCCCCATCTTAACTTGAACTAGGTTAAAGTAAGGAATAGTACTAGACAATCCCTTATTTATACATATACTTTAAGATGTCTACATTATAGTATAACAGCTTACACACTCCAAACACAGGACAGTGAAAGTTGTTTGTTATGTTGTATAAGGGACATAATGAGGAAATACTGTCAACGAAAAGGCCAAGGAAAGGCTATAGACTCAAGGCAGAATCTTAAGATTATACTACAGCGTCTTGTATTATGGCAGCTGAAAGTTCCTCACATAACTGGATCAGTTATGAACTTTCTATATGGGACCTGCCTTGGATAATATTTCATCACATGCATGCACTTTCTGTCTGTCTTCTATGATTGGGCACAGCTTAAAGCCTAGAACTGCAGCTTCTCAGGATCACAGATCTAAAACTGGAAGGGATTTTAAAGGCCATCTAGTCAAAACCCTTCATCCTACAGAAGTAAGAAACTGATGTCCAAGAATGTTATCATACCCAAATTCATACAGAAAATGGCCATCAGAAATGGGAGTTGATTCCATTCACTCTTTATCTTTTATATATCTATGTATGCTCACTCAGAGCTAATCTGGGACCCAAACAATAAGTGGAGCTTAACCTGAGACCTATTGTTGGACAATCAATGAGAACCAGAAAGCTTTGGGTTTTAAGGTATGGTCCTAGCCTATAAATCCCAAGAAAACTTGGGAGTTTTCAGCAATCAAACTTTATATTCCTGTGGACAGAACACCTGCAAGTAAAAGTATGATACCCTATGTGGACAGAGGGAAAGGAAAGAAAAAACAAAACAAAACAAAAAAAGAGCTGTGTTGCTCCAATTGGCCAGTTCCAGTTGGATTCCCAGTGGGCAGCTCCTAGTCTTACTTCACAGAGATTGTTGTTTGTCCTTTGTTGTCGAAGAGGACTATGAAATTAGGGAGATGATGTCATGACATGCAAGTGAATTAGATTTAAATGTGGGAGGGGTGTACAAGGTCACCTGCCTCACTTTCCCCTCCAGAGCCATCTAAATCCAGTGGCCAGATAGCAATTATTTCTGCTTTGGCCAGAAACCCTGAGGGTCTTCCCCTCCCAGCTACATAAATACCTACCTACCTACCTGAGGCCAGTTGAAGACCTTAGCTTAAAAAGGCAAGATCTCCTATTGAATTAAGGGCCATCTCCAGTCCTCCTGATCTATATCCCGCCCCTGGACCCAAATGGCTCTGGAAGGGAAATTGAAGCACGTGCCTTGGCCCAGTCCTCCCTCCCTTAAATGCAACTCATTTGCATGTCATGGCACCACCTTCCAGAAGTCATGGTCCTCTTTGAGAATGAAGGACAAACAATAACAACAAAGTAAGAACATAAAGAGATACCTCTTCAATTAGAATGTAAGTTCTTCAAGGGTAGTGACTTTGTACCCTCAGGGCTTAGCTCAGTGACTGGAATATACTAAGGATTAAATAAATGTTTGTTGTTTGACTAAGGGAATCCAGTTTCTTGGATATCAGAGTTAGTGTGTTATTTCAATTGTACCAGCTGCTTTTCTAGGTTACTGGGGCTGGAAAAGAATTCAACTTTAATTACTTGGGTGACCTAACAATAAAGAACCATAACAATCTAAACCAAATCCTACATTTTAGGGATGAATGAAAAAGCATTTATCAAGTGCTTGCTACATGCCTCTCAAGCACAAATGGTATACAAATTCAAAAGGAAAGACAGCCCACGTCCTCAAGAAATTACATTCAACTCAAAGGAGAAGGCCATAAACATAAAGAAGTGGTAAGCAGGGAGAAACACTTTTGATAAGAAAATTACAGAAATAGTGAATTGGCCCACTGGGCAATGAATTAACTTGCATCATAAAATGGACCATTGTGATATCATAAAGTAGATCATTCTGATTACATAAAATTCAAAATTCCGTTTCTTGAACCAACAAAACCCAATATTATTAAAATTATAAGAGAAATGGGAAAGGGGCAGGGGATTGTGGAGGGGGAATCTGTGTAGTTATGTTTCTCTAAAACCTCATACCTAAGCTGCATAAAGAACAGTTTCAAATTAATAAGAATATATTCTTACATAAGAGGTATATTCAAAGATATGAACAGATTTTAGAAGAAGAAATCTAGGCTATCAAAAAACATATTTAAAAAATGCTCCAAATCACTAATAATTAGAGGAAATGCAAACTAAAGCAATTTTTGACAGGAAAGGACACCTCCCAACAGGGAGATGCAAGGGATCAAGTAATTGGTAAGTTTAGGAAGTAGCCCAAAAGTAAGAAGTCACCCCTGGTAGTTGGAGGAATCACCAATTTGGAGTGGGGGGAACAGTGAGGAAGTTTCTCTAAGGCTAAGGTTCATGAATTTGTTTTTAAAAATACAGGATATCCATATTTCTATATAATTGGTTTTCTTTGTAATCTTTTGTACTTTTTTTATGCATATAAAGCATTCTGAGACAGGGTTCATAGTTTCACTAGACTACTAAAAGGGTCCATGACAGAACAGTCTCTGAACTGTTCAGAAATCATGACTCTGGGTGAGATCCAAAGAGGCTACATAATTTGTCCACTCAGCAAATGAAAAGCAAAGTGGAGACTAGAACTTGGGTCTCCTAATGTTCAGTCAACTCTCCTTCCCACTACAATATTACTACTTCTCTTTGCACTCCATCAATGAGATCACCGGACAGTCAGATGATGAATCTCAACATTGGCTCTCTTACCCCTAGAAATGTTCAGACATAGTTTTTCTCTTGTTCCCAGGATGTTATCTTGGCCTGTATCTAATCTGATCCTTCCATATCCTGGTGCCAAAGAAAGTCTTGCAAAGTAAAATTGGACAGATTCTCTGGAGCCCAGGAAAGCTGAAAGTTCACTATTGTGAAGCACTTTTGAGACATTCTCTTAGCACTTTGAAATGTCCTCAGAGCTATAGAATGTTAACATTAGCAGGGACTTTGTAGTTCATTTAAGCCCAAATCTTCCCCTCCCTCATTTTTACAAAGGAAGAAACTGAGTCTCAGAGAAATGAAATTATCAAGTTATGGAAAGGTACTTAAGACTCCTCTATAAAATGGATATAATACTTTTATTACCTAGTTCACAAGGCTATTTTGAAGAAAATGCTTTGTAATCTTTAAAGCTTGAGAGGAAGGTAAATTATTCTTATTAAGAAGCAGTCAGAATCTGAACTAATGTCTTCTGATTCCCAATCCAGAGCTCTTTCCATTGAACCACACAGTCACCATAGGAATCAGTTTTGAAAAGGGCTGCAAGGGCCTGAACTTCTACAAGAGTAATTTTCACAAATCATTTAGCACATTCCAACCAGGGGCATCTTTTTTCTTAAAGGCAAAGGAAGTGTAAAACCAATTAAATAATAAGTGACCTAAGAACAAATGTCAGGATGACAAAATATGAGATTTGGGGAGCCCCTGAGAAAGGCAGGGCATTTCATTTATAAAATTTTCATTTCGTAACCTGATCCACAATACAGATTCGCTAGTGTCAGGTTCTCTAGACCAGCCAGTCTTGCAAAAGAACAGCTGACAACAACAGCTGCATCCCCACCTACCCCTTCTGACTGAAATCTGGGGCCTAAAGTCTCCCCTTATCAGCTGACACTGCACTGGAGCAGCTGCTGCCTTAGCTGCCTTAGAGTTCAGAAGGAGAGAGAGCTTCAGACACCGCTGAAAATAGGCCATTTTAAAAGGCCCCTGCCCCCTTAGCTAGGGTGGAGGAAGGAGATCATCACTTCAGGAGAGAAATCTCCTAAGCAACAGAATATAAACTAGGATAATAGCCGGCTCAAGTTCAGATTTGCTCTGTGATCTTGGCTAAGGTATTTCTTCAGTTCAGTCCTCAGGTTTTGTTTTGTTTTTTTTTTACCTGTAAAATGGGCATGATTACACTGTTCATCCCCAATTCAGGATGGTTGTTTCCTGAACTTGAGAGCTTCTAGTCTTTAACTTTGTTCTTCATTAATTAAACTTTTAAGCATTGCTAACTCAAACATTTAGATTGTATTTCAGCTGAGTACATAGAGAAATAGAAAATTGAAGTAAACTATGTTCAGCCTTCATGAAGGTTACACTGTACTAAAACCCATTCAAAAGTAAGAGGGGAGAGAATGGGTTGGAACAGACCCCAAGGAGTATTCCTGAGGATAAACTTGGGGGTGAGGGGCATCCCAAGGAACACATATGGAGCTAAGGCCACTTGGACTTGGACTTTGGGATTATGTAACAATCCCTAATTATCCCCTACGGCTCCATGACAGGGTATAGAGGAAAGAGCATCAGCCACACAAGAAGAGTAGTTTTTAAAGGGAGTAACTACATCTTCCCTCAGACTCTCTCTTCCCATCAATCAAAAACTCTTTGAAGTTCTCCTTCCAGTCTCTGTCTGGAGGAAAAGGGATTTTCCCTTGGCAATACTGGTGGATGCTCAAATATGACAGTGGCCTGGAAGGAACTTGAAGAGCCATCCAAACCTCTCATTTTACAGATGAGGAAACAAGCTCAGAGAGGTGAGAAGAGAGGTCACCTAGGTGATAAGCCGGAGAATCTGTATATCAAGGCCCTGACAATTTTTGCTTTATGTTCCTTTCCCCGGACAAAAGTGATCACAATGACTCTGAAGTGAATGTTCCTAGCCTTGGTAGCGACTTCATGAGTTCAGAAATCAAGCTCCCAGTTCAGAGAGCTAGTTGCTCTAAAGAGATGATCTCCACAACTTCTTAGAGAAGATGATTATGTCCAAAAGGATTCTGCAGGTGAAGACCCATATTAGTCCTGTCTTGCCAGAATATATAGACTAAAGAGTCAAGAAAGTGACACTATACTTCTCTAGTATTCTAAGTATATCTCTACCTTCACTGATAAAGGGAAGTCTTTTCACCTGGGAATTCCCTGTATTATTGAAATAATGTTTCCTTCTCTCTCCTATTCTTCCCTGTAACAATTTTATGATAGAAAGTGCAACTATTACTATCATTTCCATTTTACAGAAGAGAAAGGTCAATGGTTTGCTCAGGGTCAACACAGATAATATGTAAGAGAGCAGAAATTCAAACTGTGTCCAGATGCCAGATCCAATATTCTTTCCATTATTCCTCAAATTTCTCATAGATTTTAACTTAAATATTAATTTTACATTTATTACATTTACCCTTTATTATTTATGTATATCTTGTCCTTTCCCTCTCTTCCAATATATTATTATTTTTTATATATTTCTTCCCTGAAATTATACTATCAGCTTGTTGAGAGCTGGGTTTATGTCCATTCTTTCTAAACTCACCATCTAACACTATGCCCTGTACATAAGTGTATCCAAGTACAACAAGGAGCTATTATCTCCTTGGCACCCAGAACTCCTGATTACAATTTATCTAGAAATTAGTAGAGAAGTTCTAAACAGTTATTTATCTGAAGCACCCTGAGGTTAGGTTAAGTGACCCCTTATGTGCTTCTAAACTTTTTTTTTTTTAATTATAGCTTTTTATTTACAAGATATATGCTTGGCTAATTTTTCAGCATTGACCCTTGCAAAACCTTCTATTCCAACTTTTCCTCTCCTTCTCCCCACCGCCTCCCCCAGATGGCAGGTAGACCAATATATGTTAAATATGTTAAAGTATATGTTAAGCACAATATATGCATACATAACCATACAGTTTTTTGCTGCACAAGAAAAATCGGACTTAGAAATAAGGTAAAATTGACCTGAGAAGGAAATAAAAAATGCAGTGCTTATAAACTTTTATGTTATGAAGTATATTGTAGCCATCCCTGAATATTCTGTCTGGAGATGTGGAGACCATGGAGAATTGCTTGGTCTGGTTCATGAATGACTAACTAACAATGGCATCCTTTTTAAAAAGTTAGCTACTAGACCATCTCTGCCTAACTTATATGGTACCCAGTAAACTCAGCACTCAACATACATATATAGGTGCTTAACAAGCGCTATTTCGTATTCATTCTGCTGATGCTAGAGAAGCAGAAAGTACTGACAAATCATCCTCCACACTTAGTAAGGACTTTGGCTTCGGAGAAGAACATCACAGTCTCCTTCCCTCAGATGACTATACCTGTTAGGATGGGGGGTGATCTGCCCACATCGAGCAGGGGGAATTCCCATGACCTCCAAG
The DNA here is from genome assembly GCF_016432865.1 of Antechinus flavipes. NCBI lineage: Eukaryota > Metazoa > Chordata > Mammalia > Dasyuromorphia > Dasyuridae > Antechinus > Antechinus flavipes. The sequence continues at coordinate 481,072,244 of NC_067400.1, forward strand.
GCCACTAGGAAAAAATCTCCCAGATATTATTGCCTTCCCTCTTTCTATAAACAAACAAACAAATACTGGCCCTCCCATAAGTCCCTCAGACAAGTACCCACTGCCATCTGGAATAGCTCTTTACCACACAAGGAATATTCCCCTAAAACACTTCAAAGAAAGCAAATCTGGGAAATATGGCTTCTATTATGTACCTATAGTGTTTCATTGCTATAATGGCTCTGCCACTTATTAATAATGTGACCTTCGGGAAAGAACATCAATTCTTTGGCTCCTAGTTTCTTAACCTGTAAAATGAGAGATTTGAATGAAAAGATTTAAGGTGCGACCAACTCTGATATTCTGTGATTCTGGGGAAAGATAATCAGAAAGGTAAAGTCTATCCCTAGATCCCACTGCTAGGCTTTGGTAAAACTAATACAGCAAAGTCCTTCATGTTTGCCTTCCATTGACTGGGTTGTAATTGTTTTAGTGGGGTAGGAAAACTCTTCCAGAGTCTTACTTACTAAGATTATCTCCCAACTACTCCTAAGTCTTTCTGCCATTCTCTCTTTCCCCTGGGACTTTTTGAGAAGAAAATAGAGACTGGTCTGGATGCTGAGAACAGAGAGAATCCCTATAAGGAAGGAGGAAAGATTCCCCAGGCAAGGATCAACCGTGGAGTTCAATACTGTGCCAACAATTAATAAATGGTCTTTCAAGAACCTGTTATATAATTTTTTTCCTTATTACACTGTTAGATAATTTAGATATGTTTATATATATATAAAACATACATATATAATATAGTTTGGTTTAGGAACTCTTGGACTATAGGTCCTTCCTAGATTTACTTGTCACTTTATCCTTCTTTAGATTGCTTTCAGAGGCTAGTAGTGGGAGGGGTTGCATTAAAAAAAGGAAGAAATATTTTATTGAGAGGATACAGAAAAGAGGAGTCAATATTTCAAGTTTATAAGACTTTAACAGATAAGATTCTTTGTAAAATAGTAATTAGGAAAAATTTTTTTGTATCATATCTCTAATAAAATTCTGGTATCAGAGATATAAATCATTAACACATATACACACATATGTATATACATACATATAAAACCAAAAGCCATTTTTAAAAAGTTGTTGTCAAAAGATTTGAACAAATATTTCTCAAAAAAATTGCAAACTATTTAACAACCATATAAAAGATTTTTTCCAAATCAGCAATAATGTGAAATATGAATTAAAACAGCTCTAAGGTTTCACCTTATAACTAAATAATGGGTAAAGGTGGGAAAAGATAGAAAATAATCAGTATTGGAGAGGCTTTAAGAAAACAGACTAAGTAATACATTGTTGGTTAGAGCAGTGAATTGTTTCAAATATTTTGGAAAAATATTTGGAATTGTGACAAAGAATGACTAAAGAGTCCACATCTTTTGACTCAGAGATTTCACTGTAGGTATATAACAGTAACAAAGGATTCCATATATATCAAAATATTCAAGCAGCACTTTATGCTTTACAGTTTCCTTGGCTCCCTTTAATTCTCAATTAAAATTGCATTTTCCACAAGCAACTCTTCCCAATCTGCCTTTCTACTAATGCCAAGATTATCTCCAATTTATTTCATATACATCTTGCTTATGCATAGTTGTTTACATGTTCTCTCCCCATTAAATTGCAAGCTCCTTAAAGCAGAAACTATTTTTGCCCTTCTTTGTATCTCCAGTACTTAGCAAAGTGCTTACATAGTAAGTGATTTTAAAATGCTTATTGACTTTTTATGGTAGCAAAAGCTAAAAACAAAGTAGGTGTCCCTAAATTGGAAAATGTCTAAATCAACTCTGGCATATCTAAGTCATGGGGTATCCATTCTGACCATAATTTATCTGTCTTTTCTTCTTCTAAAAATTAAACTTTCCCCTGGAACCACATTTGGAGCTTTGATAGGGCACTTTGAGCTTATTTGACTAATTTCTAGGTTTCCATAGGATTTTCTCTATACCATGGCACCTGTGGCACCTCAATTTCTCCCCACTGGCAGTCTTGTGCCCTTTTCTACTATCTGTATTCAGGGACTCAATTCAAATTGTACTAATTAATGAGTATTAGTATAGATGTTATGTTCTCAGAAGGCAAGGACCATTCTTCTTTGTGTCCTGGCAATTCCTGGTAGTACCCTATTACAGGAAACTATAACATACAGTAAAGTCTTAATCCATCACTGTAGGTGATAAGCTATCTTAGCCAATATCCTTTTGCTAGCCCAAAAGTTATGTAGCAAACCCAAGGATATCTGGAATGTCCAACTCTAATCTTGAAGTCCAAACTTTTCCTTTGGCATTTATTCATTCCATGGTTAGATATTTAGAAACTGATAAAGTTGCAAAACTATCTAGCCCAGTCTCTAGCCTAAAATTATATATAAAAGTACCAAGTTGGGTCTGTCCCAGGTCTTCTAACTATTAATCCAATGCTGTTTCCATTGTATCACACTCAAGCCCAAGCTGGTATCTTTCTACTTAGAAGTTTAATAGTTCATGCTGAGAATTTGGCAATTATTTACATGCCTTATGCATTAATTTAACTTTCAATTCAATTCAGCAGCATTACTTAACTTCCTACTATATATGTGCAAAGCACATGATGGATTCAAAGAGCATGATTTTAAAAAATTGTCTTTATTTTAAAAGCAATTTATTTTTGTACTTTCTTAGAGCTTATTTCATTTTATGTAAATATTCCTCTCAGTTCAAGGATATACAACAATATTAACCAAACTTAATATCCACAGAATTCTCTACTTGCCCAAAATGTCTTTGAAGCCAATGATACCGAAAATTCTCAAATTTTTCTATACATTAAAAAATCAATAGAAATTTAATAAATGCTTGTTGATTGATTTATAAACCATCATCCAATGGTATCTGGGATTCACAATGGCATTGGAACAGGAGTTTTTCCTACGGTCTACCTCTTCAATTCATGGAATCACTAGAGATAAAGATAGAGAGAGATTGGAATGGAGATAGGGACAAGGGACAAGAATTGCATGGAGCTTATCTTCTCCTGAGCAAGCCAATCATTGTACTAAATGCTAGGGAGATATGATCAACAATGAAATAGTTTCTGCCTTCAAGTTTATTTTCTTGCACTTGCTTGGAAAGGGAGAAAGGAGGAAGAAAGTAAGAAAAATTTGGAACACAAGGTTTTGCAAAAATGAATGTTGGAAACTATCTTTGCATATATTTGGAAAAATAAAATACTATTAAAAATTTTTTTTTGCTTGTTTTTGGAAATTGCTCAAAGTCACACAGCTAGGAAGTATTAAAATGTCTGAGAGCAAATTTGAACTCAGATCTTTCTGACTCCAGGGCCAGTGTTCTATTCACTATACCATCTAGCTGCCCCTAAACATTTTTTAAAAAAAGAAGTTTATATTCTACTGCGGGAGATGTGTGTGTGTGTGTGTGTGTGTATACATGTACAACATACATGAAACAAATACAATGGAATTTTAGGGGGAAAGTATTAGCAGCAGGGTGGATCAGGAAAGACTTCATTACACAATTGAATACCACTTCCACTAAAAAAGTTTTGTTTATGTGGGTTGTCTCTACCTATATTTACTTTATTTGAAATTTAAAACATCTTAAAAGTTAAGAGTTTCTAGGATTCAGAGATTCCCCAAGATCACATTTTGAGAATCATTGGTCTATACCACAGTATGCATGAAAGGGAGGAACAATGATGAGAGCTCATTATATGTACCTGGCTCCAACTAAATTTTCCTCTCCTTCACCAGTATTTCCCACATGTCTTTGTCAGGAAATAGAAATCAAATAAAAACATTAGCTCTAAAAAGGAGATAGAGTTTTCAGGACTTGGCAACTCAGAAGAGAAAAGAATAAAGGAAAATCCTAAAATTATAATCCTAGATGACTGTAAGTTTGGTGTTGCTCTCAAAAAAAAAAAAAAAAAAGAGAAAAGTCAGGAAGAAAGGAGGATTTAGAGATCAAGATCATTCATCTCTTTTGGTATATCTCTCTTTTGGTATAAATAAATGCTTGAAATAGGAAAGGAATAAAATTATTTTCAATTTTTTTAGGAGAGGAACCTGAATCTCAGGGATATTTAGTGTTTCATCGATAGCTACAGAATTCCTATAAAAGTCTAGATTTGTACCCAGATTTTTTGATTACAAATCTAGGATTATTTCTATTATCCGACCCACTCTTTAAGATCATCTGGTCCAATGGCTACCAAACATTTTTTGTTCACACTATAGTCATTCTCTGCCTGAAGAATCTTGGGTCAGTACATGGATATATAAGACTCTCCAACTGCAATTTTAAGTTGCATATGACTCAAAGTATACCTAGCTGAAATTCAGGGACATATGCCTCTGGACACATTTTGAGAAGCACTGATCTAGAATAGTTTTATTTTTCTTCTGAGGAAAATGAATCACAGAGAAAGGAAAATGACTTGCTTAAAGGTCACAAAACAAGCTACTGACAATTTGGGGACTAAAAGCCTAATCTAGTGAATCTCTGTTCAGTACTCTGGGAAATAAGAAATGATCATCTACCTTAATATCAACATGGCATCTGTTCCTGAAGTAAAGGGAGAATTTGGAGTGGAGACTTTTTGCTCTTGAGATTTTTTTGTTCCATGCTACCAGTGTCCTTGAATCATGAAAATATGCAGGCCAAAGGGGGTCATGGGACAATAAGCACTAAAGATAATATGAGGATATATACCTGGTGGTTAACAATTTGTGCTTTTCCAGGAAGAAGCAGCAATGGCTTGAAACTGACTGGTTGCTACATAAAAGGGGCCTACATGATGAGATATGCTTGACATAAGGTGCTTTCTATCATGTTTTTCACCATAAGGACAGCAGAGTTAAATAGAAAGATTATTAGACTTAATAGTAAAGAAACTTGGGTTTGAATCCCTGCTTTGTAACTTAGCACTTGTATGACTTAAGGAAAATCATTTCACCAATGTCAATGTGACCCTTGATTACTGGACCTCTCTGAAGTCCCTTCCAGCTCCAGAACCTATGATTATCATTCATTAAATAAATATTTGTTAAGCACCTTCAATGTGCAAATGTTCAAGCTCCAGAAGGACCAAGCTGAGTTGTCTAAGAGGTGGATCTTTCTATGACCCATATGTAACACTAATATATTGTACATCATGAATTTAAAAACATGGCCCCTGCTTTCAAAGGGTGATGGTTCTCCACCATTTTTGTGTGTCACAGTGTGGTAAAGCCTAAGAACCCATTTTTGAATGTTTTTAAATACATAAAGGAAATATTGAAATGGAGTTATCAAAACATATTTTTTAAAGGTTCACAGCCACCAAGTGAAAATCTTGCTCTGAGACACAGACTACTGGACAATGCAGTTGTCAGTTCTGTTTCTCTCTGTCCTCTTCCTCCTGCCTTCCCAAGTATGGGATTTTATATCACAGAGCCAGTTACTGAGGCTTCCCAAGAGATTATCAGAAACTGTACCTGGTCCACCTGTAGTTTCTGGGAGTGTCTTTATGTAAGAGACCCCTGCTCACTTGTAGCTTGCTATGTTTCAGCCTTCCTGATCAGATAAGATGTTCAGCAATGAAGAGAAATTATAGAAGGCAGGGAAGAGAGCTGAAGATGAGCTCTGGGAAATGGTGGCCAACAATTGGGATCCCCACCATTAGTTCCTTAAAGCGGCTCCCTGGCACTATCCCAGAATGCAGGGTGTTGAAAGTGGAGTTATAACATCCTGCTGAGGGGACCTGCAAAGGCGGGGAAGGCATACACAGTAAGGCGCATCAGCAGCTGTGGCCTAGCAGCTCCCTGGGCCCCCTACCCTCAGCATGTGGGAGGGGGGCTCCTCTAGGGGAGCCCATTCAGGCCCTGTCTTTTAAAAAAAGGCCAAAGAAAAACATGTATTTATAACATGAACTTCCCTCCTCTCCTTCCCCTCAGCTAACTGATTAATTAAATGAATACAAAGGCAGTCTTGTTGGGAGCCCCAGCCGCAGGGACCCTCTGTGTTTTCTTTAAGCTGGCCCAGCAAACAGGAAACAAAAGGCTTAATTCTGTCTGGTTTCATGAAGGGGGCTGTATGTCACAGCCAGGTGCTGGGGGTCCGCCAAATCCTGTAGAGCAGCCACAAGACAGACCATGACCCCCCTCGCCTCCTAGCCCTAGTCCTCCCCATTGCTACCTCCCCAAAGATGAAGCTAACACTCAAGCTGCCACCCCTTAGCTCTTGGGAAATACCTGCACCATAGGAGAAGAACAGAGAAGGATGAGAGAAACATGTTAGATAGAGTTCTAAAAGGAGAACCCTACAGATGCAAGGTTGAGAATTTTGTCCAAAAAGGCATTGATCATTAATGGCACAGGGTAAAGACCATGGTTCCAGATAATCTGATGCTTTGAGACCGAAAACAATTGTATTCTAGCTGTCATATCTCTTATTCCCAATAAACCTTTCAGACACCAGACACTTGGAAACAATATAGACTTCATGGCCCCCTTTTTACAGATGAGAAACCAATACTCAGAGAGGGAGCAGAAATTGGCCCCCTTCACCTGCCACCCCAAATCTTTCAGAGTCCTGATTTCTGGTTCCTGGCCTCTTTGTTGTCATCTAAACAGTTGGTTGACTGATTTACTTTTCTTCTTTCTCCTCTTTGCTTATCCCCTTTTTTGAAACTTTTTCATTTTTTTCCCTTTCTTTTCAAAGCTTTTCTTGTACTAAATGGAATAAACAAATGTCTCTGATGGAAATACTGAAGAATATTGTGGTTACATCTGGATGCAAAGCCCAGCCACAAAAAAGTCTCCAAAGACATTTCCAAGCCCAAGGTCTAATGCCACAACATCTCAACCAAATCCCAAGGAAGGGTATATGTTGTAGACCCCAGAAAAGTAGTGCTTCAGGAAGTCAAGTTCCTATGCTCACCCTCCCACATCTCAGAAAGACCCAGGTGCCATTCTTCCTGTCATGAAGTCCCCCACCACCTCCCAGCACCTCACAAGAAACACTTTGGCCTGGATGTCTCTCTGCACAACCTTTCCCCACTATCCTCCAACTTAGCATTAATTTAAGCTATCTCCTATTAAACATTTCTCCCAGAACCCCTTACACTCTCCCTATGTCTGGTCCCCAAGCCCTTTCCTCATGTCTGCTGTGACGATCTCTTCCTAGCTTCTGTTCGGATAATTACATCTCATACTTGCATCGTACTTTAAGTTTTACAGTGGTTTCCTCACAAAGCCCTTGTTAGGCAGGTAGTATATGTACTCAACATTATCTCCTCTCTCCTTTGCTCTAGTTTGGGAGAATAAAGTGCACCTTCTCTTTGCCAAGTCTATTTGCATCACTCTATCCCTCTTCTGTCTCTTCTAGGAGTTTGTTGCATTCATCATCCTTTCTCTCGCTCCCTAATTTTCCTTTTCTTGTCCACTCACTCCTTTTCAAGTACCTAAGAGCCCATTCAGGTTTACTTTATCTTTTAAAAAACTGTTTTTTTAACCCTATATCCCCTTAAGCCATTGTGCTATACTGTCCTTTCATAGACAAGCACCAAGAAACAGCTATTGACATGTTGCTTACACTTTCTCATCTTTTATTCCTTTTTTAACCCATTGTAATCTCACTCCTGACTCCAAATCACTGACTCTTCATTGCTAAATCCAAAGGTCTTTTTTTAGTTAGTCTTTTTGACCTCATAGAAGCATTCTTTTTTGTCAATCACTCTTTCCTTCATCAAATTTTCCTCTTCCCAGGTTTTTGTGACACTGCTTTGTTGCAATTTTCTTCCTACTTATAAGAGCAAAACTTGATCTGCTTTAATGATCATCCTCTACGTACCACCCTTTATGCACAGGTACCAGGCTCTATCTTTCATTCTTTCCTTTTCTCCCCATTCTATGGGTAATCTCATCAACTCCAATGAATTTAACTTTTTTTTTTTTATATCTTTATACAGAAGACTTTCAGACCTATATACCCATTCTTCATCTCTCTCCTAAGATGATTTCTTTGCCCATTTTCATTTCCATCTGCATATATCACAGACATACCAAACTTAGCATTACCAAAAGAGAACCACTTTTTATTTTCCATCTAAACTCATCCTCCTTTTTAACTGCACTAGTTCTCTCAAGCACACCACCATTTTTTCAGGTGTCCATCTCTCAACCTTTCACTCTGTCTTACCATACACATACTTATATTCCATCATTTGCCAAATCTTAGCAGTTGTATTTCTTCAACATTTCTTCCATTTGTTCTCCCTTTTTTTCTACTTCTTATACCATAATCACTCTCGATCCTTATCACTTCTTGTATATAGAAGAGTTTCACTTTTCTTTACCTAGCCCTAGTGTTTAGCACAGTGCCTGACATAAAGTATACTTGTTAAATATTTGTTGGTTGGTATTAACCTCCTTTTACAGAAGAATCCAAGACTGGATTCACTAATAGGAAATGTTGCCTTTCTCTATTGATTTCTGATGTTCTTCTCCTCGTTGACTTCATACATACTTGTCCCGAAAATGCACCAATATATTTTTCACTGGGATCTAGCCTAACATCCTTCTGTATGATATCCACCAGATACAACTCTATCCATATCATCCCTATATGCTCTTCCCCAGTGTCTTGCTGACATAATGTCTTTATGACATACTTCTCCTATATCCTATATCCTTCTCCCAAATTTCCTCCAGACATACTTTTCCCAAATGTGTCCTGATAGCTCTTGCAAGCATTTTTGTGTTAAAGATATAAAATAAATCTTTTCATAAACTGGAACTAATCTTCAACACTAAAAAAGAGTAAGAAAAAAGTGTCCAGAATGACTGCCACATAGTTTGAATTCTGAATTTACTGAAAACACCAGCCTAAACTGGTAATATTTCTCAACAATACACAGCTTGTCCCCAAAGCTGATTCACTGAAGCCATGCTGGGTTGGGCACCAAAACCATCTACGTGTATCGGAATACAGTGGATAAGAAAGGAAACAGCTATTCCACTGAAAGAGTTGAGAAGGAAAGAAGAGGAAAGGCCAAGATTGAAGAAATTAGCTTTTGAATGAACGAAATTTCCCCTAATTCATATATATATATATATATATATATAGATAGATAGATATAGATAGATAGATATAGATATAGATATAGATAGATAGATATAGATATAGATATAGATAGATATAGATAGATAGACACCTTTGGAGGGAGTATAAGATTTAGCTGATTGTGTTCATGGAGAGATCTATCCATAAAGGAGATAGTAGTGGAATAGAAAAAAATGATGAATTTGGAGTCAGTTTCAAATTATGGTTCTGCTACATATTATGTAAGAGACTTTGAGCAATTTTGGTTAACTATCTAGGTCTCAGTTTCCTCAAGTGAGGGGGTTAGATGTAATAACCTCTAAGGTCCCTTCCAAGTCTAGATCTTGAATCCTGTGTTAAATTCAGTGTTGATTAATTCTTCAGTAGCTCTTTTGGACTCTGTCTCCAATTCAGTTTTTCTTCCACACAATTCTGCTCAATGGTTTCATCAATAATTTAGCGGGATACACAACCCAAAGAAAACTGAAGTTAATTGACAGGAGAAATAAATTCCATTCTCAGCAATATGGAACCATAGATAGGCCACTTAAAATCTTTTAGCCTCAGTTTCCTCATCTACAAAATGGAAATAACAATAGCTCCTTTTTCTAAGGTATTCAGGTTCAAATGAGATAACAAATATGAAGTGCTTTACAGATCTTAATTTTATTACTATTATTATAGCATAGTAGGTATGCTTATCAAATTTGTAGATGACAAAAAGCTAACATTAATAATTAATATATAATGATTAATATATTAATATCAATAACATATAATAATATATTAATGATCGATATAATAATATAGTATTAATATATTAATATATAGGTAATCTGTAGTTTTCATCATCAAAGTTGGTGGGGTTGGGATAGGAGGGGAGAAGATAATATGGACAACAGGTTCAATCTTAAAGACCTCTGAATCCTGGCAGTGCCATTTACTACCTGTGTGACTTTAAGAGAAGTTACAACCTCTCCTATCAACATTATCATTTATAAAACGATGGGATTGAGTTCTAAAACTTTAAATCTATGGATCTATGACTCTAATAATAACTCATTATGGTTTTTGCCTCCATCAGGATATCCCCTAAGAATATAAGAATGTGGCTTAAACTTAAATCAACACACACAAAAAGGAAAAGGCCCTCAGATTCCATGTAAACACACTCAGGTTATTAAGAAACTCAATATTAGGTAGAATTTATTTAATCTGAAAGAAAACACAAAGGACTAATATCAGAATTCCTAAATATCCAAGATAATTCACTTCTTTCTGATGGGTCTCTTCTTCCTCAGGGACTATATAGTTAGTTTGACTTTTTAAAGCACTTACCCTGGATGGACAAAGGGAAGAATATGGAGTTGCTTAGGAATTAAACAATTCAAAAACTGTCTACAGAAACAAAACTAATGCATTAAGGTAAAGAAGGAAAACAGTCAACTGTGGGGTGGGAGGGGAGGGAATTTTTGTATTAAATTTCTTAAATAAGAGTTTTATATCCAGTGTGTATAGTAAAACTATGTACATATAGATACACACACACACACACACACACACACACACACACACAGAGCTATTCCTCGATAGATAAGTGGTCAAAGGTTATGAACAATTTTCAAAAGAAGAATTGCAAAGTATTAACAAACATAGGAAAGAATACTCCAAATCATTAATAATAAGAGTAATGTAAATCAAAACAACACTGAGGTTTTACCTCACATACTGCCAATTGGCCAAAAATGAAAAAAAGATAGAAAGTCAATGTTGGAAGGGTTGTGAGAAGAAAGGCACACAAGTACAAAATTGATGGAGTTGTGAATTAGTATTACCATTTTAGAAAGCAATTTGGAAATACAAAACTATAGAGACTATAATGTCTATAACCTTTGACATATTCTATTACTAGACTTACATGCCAAGAAAATCACTTGATAAGAAGAAAGTCTCTATACACACTAAAATATTTATAGCAATAGTTTTTATGAAAGCAGAGTTGGAAACAAAGTAGATGCCCATCAGTTGGGAAATGCCTAAACAAAATGTGCTACATGAATATAATGGAGTGTTACTATGTTTTGGAAATGAAAAGTAAGATTAAAATAGAGAAGTATGTAAAGACTAACAGATTGAAATAAACAGGGCTAAGAAAATAATATATACAATTACAACAATAATATAAACAATTACAAAAAAATCAAAAGCTAAAGTTGCAAAAGTTACAAAGAATAAACATGGCTGAAAGATAAGATATTTAAAAAAAACCTTTGTTCCTTTGTAGAAGATGGAGGCCAATGGGTTAAAAAACATTGCAAATATTTTCAGACATTTCTTTCTTTTTTTATCTTTTTTAAAAATTGCTTTTTATTTACAAGATATATGCATGAGTAATTTTACATCATTGACAATTGCCAAACCTTCTGTTTCAATTTTTCCCCTCCTTCCCCCCACCCCTCCCCAAGATGGCAGGTTGACCAATACATGTTAAATATGTTAAAGTATAAATTAAATATAATATAAGTACACATGTCCATACAGTTATTTTGCTGTACAAAAAGAATCAGACTTTGAAATAGTGTACAATTAGCCTGTGAAGAAAATCAAAAATTCAGGTGGACAAAAATAGAGGGATTGGGAATTCTATGTAGTGGTTCATAGTCATCTCCCAGGGTTTTTTCGCTGGGTGTAGCTGGTTTAATTCATTACTGTTCTATTGGAACTGAATTTTCAGACATTTCTAAAGTATTGATCCATTTTTCTGATTCCTTTGTCTTTTAAATTTTTTTCTTTAAAAATATAAGTTTTATATGGAAAGGTTCTCTAGGAGGGAGAAGCAGTGAGTTACTGAAAAAAATTTTGGTGGTGGCATAAAAAGACAAATAGAATCAATTATATATATATAACATTAATATTATATATATATAATATATACATATATATGTATATAACATTAATATTTCAGAATAAAACAGAACAAGGAAAGGCCCAAAGAAGAAATATGAAAAGAATCAACTCTAACTTCTTTGCAAAGATGAGGTGGTTTAGGTATGGAACATACATATTTTTCAATCTTTTGATATGTTGATTGGCTTTTCTGACCACCCCTCCCTGCGCCCCCCCCCCCAATTTGTTTGTTTATTTATTTTCTTTTTTAAAAATATGTTTTGCTACACAGAATGGAAATCTGGGAGGGGAGAAGAGATGGGATACTGGGGAAAATTTGGATAATGAAATAACAAAAGATATCAATAAAATTTATTTTAAAAATTTAAAAAGTTAAGTAGTTTATATATATATATATATACATATAATATACATAATGATAACATACATATAATATGTCTTTATAAGTTCCCATATAGTTCTCTAGACCTACTGTGATAAGATTTCTCAGTCAAGAAGGAACTTGGGATTCCTTAGAAGCCTACTATACAAGTCAGTGGTGTAAGGTGTAGGACAAGTGTGTAGATAGCTTTTTATAGATTGCCTTGATTAGGCTGTATATATCTTTTTTTTTAAAGCTTTTTATTTTCAAAGCATATGCATAGATAGTTTTCAACATTCACCCTTGCAAAGCCTTGTGTTCCAATTTTTTTTCTCCTTCATTTTCCCCCACTCCCTCCCCTAGCTATCAATTAATCCAAGGTATGTTAAACATATGTAATTCTTCTATACACATTCCCACAATTATCATGCCACACAAGAAAAATCAGATCAAAAAGGAAAAAAATGAGAAAGAAAACAAAATACAAGCAACCAACAACAAAAAAAGGTGAAAATACTATGTTGTGATCTACATTAAGTCCCCAGTCCTCTCTCTCTCTGGGTGCAGACTGATCTGAATCACCTCACTGTTGAAAAGAACCCCATCCATCAGAATTGATCATCGTATAATCTTGTTGTTGAAGTGTATAATGATCTCCTGGTCCTGCTCATTTCACTTAGCATCATTTCATGTAAGTCTCTCCAGGCCTTTCTGAAATCATCCTGCTGATCATTTCTTAAAAAACAATAATATTCCATAACATTCTTATACCATAACTTATTCAATCATTCTCCAACTGATGATCTCCAATATTCAGTTTCTAGTTTCTAGCCACTATGAAAAGGGCTGCCACAAACATTTTTGCACATGTGGGTCTCTTTCCTTCCTTTAAGATCTCTTTGGGATACAAACCCAATAGAGACACTGCTAGATCAAAGAATGTGCACAGTTTGATAGACCTTTGGGCATAGTTCCATATACATGGTATATCTTGTTCAATTCCTAGAGACATATTTTAAGAATGATCTTAGTAAACTGGAGCATATTCAGTGATTAAGGAAGATTGATTTAGAGGATGATGGACACTAAAAACTGTCAAAATAAGTTGAAAGAAATGGAGATGATAAACATGAGAAGGGAAAGGATCAAGAGAGTCATTTTCAAATTATTGAAGTGTTGTAAAGTGGAAGGATTAGACTAATTCTAAGGGATTCCACAGGGAGTAGAACTAAAACTGATAATGAAAGGAAGAAGGTTTGACCTCAATAAAGAAATTCTTAATTACTAGAATTGACCAGAAAAGGTTAGTTCATGATTGAGTTACTGTCACAGGAAGTATTCAAATAGTGACTTGATGACCACTTGGTAGACATATCATAGACGAATTTCTTTCATTAGGGATAGAGTAGAAACTAAATAAACTTTAAGGTCATAAACTCATAGGATCATTGATATAAAGCAAGGAACTTTAGAGGTTATCTAGTCTAACGTATTCATTTTACAGATGAGGAAATGAGGCTTAGACAGGGTGAGTGAGTTATTCAAGGTTACATAGGGAATAAGCATCAGAAACAGGATTGGAATCCAGTCCTCTAACTTCAAAGCCAGCACTCAGTTGGTCTTTTTCTGCTAAGACTATAGGTATCTAGCCTGGATCTACCCTTAACAGAGAAATATCTGGGACAAATCTCATACTATTAAGCCAGGTCAGCATAGGTAAACTAAGCTGAGCCTTCCTCATTCCCATTCCTGGTGAGGGGCTAGAATGTGGGGCAGGGAGGAGCCAGTGATTCCTCCAGTGACACCTCTGAGGCCAGGGATTATGTGCAGAATCATGGGAATGGAAAGCGCCAATTAATTCCAAGAGCAAAAGCTAATGTAGTTCGTGGAGAGATAACAGCCGGATTTCCCAGCGGCCTCCATCTGAGAGAGAGCCTTCACTGAGCACAGAAATTGCTACAGAATAGGAGGGAGGGTTGGGAGGGAGAGAAAATGAAGAGATGACCTACCTTGAGATCACCTTGGCTACTTTATAGGTATACTTCCAGCTCCCTGACAAGCCAGGTGGTCTTAAACATGAGCCCTCATCCCTAATATTGAGCAGATTTTACTTCTAGTTTCTAGTGGTTCTTAATCCCATGAGGAATCTCTCCACTTCCACAGGGGAGACACAGGCAAACCCTGAAGTCATTCTCAGTTAAGTCATTGTCTGCTTGTTCACTTTTTGAGAGGAAAGCTGAAAGTTCAGCTCATTAATTGTTATGACATCTTTACCTAAAAGGACTCTCTCCTGGGAGCTTCAACCCAGAAGCTGGGGAAGCCCTTTTGGAGACAGAGAGATAGATAGATAGACAGACAGACAGACACATAGATAGATAGATAGATAGATAGATAGATAGATAGATAGATAGATAGATAGATAGATAGATGATAGAGTGTCTTTGATGGTTTTGGGGTCAAGGACCAAGTTTTTCTGGAGTCCTGGCTAATTATGCAGGGAGTACACAAGCATTTCAAATTGGAATCCTTCAGTAGCTGCTTATCCTTTGTTTGAAGGACATGGGAATCTGTGTTGGGCCCACGGGGAGGGTGGCAGATGAACAGCTCTCTATTCACCACCTTGCCCACCCCTGAAAGCCCAATCATTAATTAAATGTTTAGCAATGAATCTGATGGTCGTGATCATGATGGCTATAATTAACTGAGAAATCTCAGCTCCCTGAGCTGAGGTTTGTGATCACTTCCCCCTCCTTCCTCAGAAGTAATTACTGAATGACAAAAGTCTCTTTCTGCTTGTCCCTCCTTGTCTGCCTCTCCTTTACACTACTAACAGCCTTCTCAATCCAAATTAGGCTCTATTTTCTACCTCAGCCATTGGGTAGGAGAGTGAGTAGAGACCTCTTCAAGAAACATCCCACAGAGTAAAATTAGGTGAGGGTGAAAAATAAAACACTATGGAGATGACTTCCTTGTACACATAGTAGCCCTGGACATCTTCCTTTCACAGACTTAAAGAAAGCACAGAAAACTATCTTATTACTCTTTTCCCCCTTCTTCACTTGCATGAAATGTACAGAAAAAACAGAACTTAAGAGTTTCAGATTTAAGAGCTGGATGGGATTACCTATTACAATCTTTCCCTTTTATAAATAAGAAAACTGGGGCCCAGGAAGATAAATTGACATCTTCTTCTATGTTACCTGCACAACACTCTTTTTCATAGCCCAGCTGGAAGTGAAAAGACTATGATCTTCATGGTCTCTACCATCAGGGCCTCTTTCCTGGTTCCTACTTTGAGTAGCTATTGAGAACTTATACTTCTGAGCCAGGATTAGGGCTCATGATGAACAAGGCATAAAAGAGAGACTTCTGAAGGAAAATTCTCACACAAATTTGACAGCAAATTCTGTCAACCCTTTCCATCCCAGTTATTTCTCCTACTCTGTTAGATATTGGCCATCTACTCTCCTATGAAAAGGACACTCTCCCATAAGGAATCATAATTATAAGTTATTTGAGCTAGAAGGGGCCTTTGAGATTGTCTTTTCCATCCCCCTCATTGTACAAGTGAAAAAACTGAAGCGCAGAATGGAGAAGAGAATGTCCAAAAACCATAGTCACTTGCTTTAGACTTAGCACAATACTTAGAATGTAGTAGATGCTTAATGAATACTTGTTTATTGATTGATTAATGCTAAGCTTGCTATTGATTTGAATTTGAGTTGTTTACATACTATAAGAAACAGAAAAAAAAAAGGTTGGACTACCTTCAGTATAGATGAAAGAGCACAGAATCTGGGCAAGAAGAGAACAATAGGAATTAATAACTACAATAATAATAATAACATTTACATAGTCCTTATTATATGCCAGATACTGTGCTTAATACTGCAAATGTCTCATTTATCTTCACAACAACTCTAGGAGGGAAGTGTTATTATTATCTCCATTTTATAATTGAGGAATACAGTTAAAGTGACTTGCTCAGAGTCACAGAGGTAGGAAGTGACTGAGACTGATTTTAAATTCAAAGTCTTTCAGACTCTGGGACCAGTACTCTGTCCACTGTGTTACCTAGCTGTCCTAGATCAGACCTATGATACCCATACTTAATTTTTATTCTCCTATATGTAATACTTACAGTATGTAAACAACTCAGGAACTTAAGAGGACAACAAGCTTAGCATGAGCCAATCAATAAACAAGAATTTATTAAATACCTACTATTTTCCAGGAATTGTGCTAAGCTCAGGGAATACAAAAAGTAATTAAAAAAAAAAGAAAAGAAAAGAAAAGAAAAAGAAAAAAATGTGAGCAGTATATCACAGATACCAACGAAATTAATAGCATCTTAGAGTTCACTGGCTGAAGTGTAGTTTCCAGAAGGACTATTTCTGTAGTATATAGTGTTCTGTTCTGGGTATCTTAAGAAAGATACTAAGAGGAAGGGGATCATTCAAGAAGATGAGAAACTTTCAACTATGGGCTATTTGTTTCTTAATATTAATAGTATTTTATTTTTCCAAATACATGCAAAAATAGTTTTCAACATTCACCTTTGCAAAACTTTGTGTTCCAAATTTTTCTCCCTCTTCTCCCTTCTTCCCCTCCCCAAGACAGCAAGCCATCTAATATAGATTAAATGTGAGCAATTTTTCTAAACATATTTCCATATTCATCATGCTATGGAAGAAAAACCAGATTAAAAGGGAAAAAAACCAAGCAAACAAACAACAAAAGTTGAAAATACTATGCTTTGATCCACATTCAGTCTTCATAGTTCTCTCTTTGGATGTGAATGGCACTTTCCAACACAAGTCTATTGAATTCTAGTCATGTTTTATGGAGATTAGTTGAAGGAACAGGACAAGTTTAGGCTAGAGAACTGAAAACTTCTGGATGACACAATAACTCTTTTCAAAGCTTAAAGGCATGTCACAGAGAAGGAAGAATAAAGATTCTAAGTGGCTTCAGAGAGAGTGAAGAACTAGGTCAATTTCAATTGGACATAAAAGGAAGAATTTTCTAACAATTGTTGATGATTTGTGTCAGTAAAGTCCAGTTCTTTATGACCTCATTTGGAGTTTTTTTGGCAAAGATTTTAGAGTGGTTTGTCATTTCTTTTTCCAGCTCCTTTTAAGGTGAGGAAACTGAGACAAACTCTAAGTGACTTACCCAGGGTCACACAGCTAATAAATGCCTTAAGTTGGATTTGAATTCAGGAAGAAGAGTCTTCTTGACTTCAGGCCACAAGCTTTATCACTGCATCGCTTAACTGGTCCATTCAATTGCAAATTTCTAACAGTTAGACTTCCAAGCTTCAATAGGTGTGAAGAAATGTGAATCAATAACATTTCAATAAGGGGTTTTCAATGTATGTGGCACTGAGGTTACAAAAACAAAAACAAACAAATAGACAGAAACACCCTCCACTCGAGAAGTCTACATTTTAATGAGAAGATAAAGCAAGTATGTAAATAATTATAAAGTATACAAAAAATAATCACAAGGAGACAATGCTAATAACATACAAGGCAAGGACAAGTTTCATCTAGAAGATGGCATCTAAGCTTTGCTTCAAAGAAAGTTAGGGATTGGAATTAAGAGGCTCTTGTAATTGAGCAAGAGGTGATAAAGGGCTTGAAATGGAGTAGAGATGATATGCAGGTAAGAAAAGCAATTACCAGCAAGGTTATGGAAGTATGATCTACAAGATTTGGCAGCTGACTACATGTGGTGTTTGATGGGAGAGGAAGATGATAGAGAGGAAAGAGCCAAGGATGATTTTGTAATCATGGTGGTGTTATCACTAGAAATAGGAAAACTTAAGAGAAGCAAGTAAGATAACACATGTACAGTATTTTGAAGGTTTAAAGCACTATTTAAATGTTATCACTATAAATTATTATCATTAATTGTAGGAATTGTTTAGGCAAAAATAAAATTTTTTATAGACATGTTGAATTTAAGATGTCTATAAAATATACACCAATGGAAGTATCCAACAAGTAATTGGAGCCATGATGGAGCTATATAGTTTTTAGAAGTCATCTGGCATAAAGGTAGTAATTGAACCCTTTGGTCCTTTTGATATCATCTAGGGAACGAGTACAAAGAGTAGAGGATCTAAGACAGAACTTTGGGAATGCCTACAAATAGTGAAAAGAAGCAGTTAAAGATCTATCAAGGAAAAGTGGAGGACAGGTAGGAGTACAAGAGAGAACATTGCCACAGTATCTAAAGAACGAAGAAGCAGAGATGGTCAAAAACTAAAAAAAGTAAGAGTAGGCACCTGGATATAGGTATTAGGAGAATACTGATAACCTCCGAGAAAACTGTTTCAATCAAGTGGTAGGGCCAGAAAACAGATTATAAAGTAGCTGGAAATCAGTGAGTTAAGGAAACATCCCTATCTAGATTTTCAGAGTTTTAGAACTAGAAGGTTCCTTTGAAATCATATAGTCCCATGTTTTACAGATAAGAAAATTGAAGCCAAATGCATTTAATCTATTTTACAAAGGTCATATGACTAATTAATGAAGGTTCTGTGGTTCACTTCATCAGAGTAGCATTAGCTAGCCTCTGGCAGAGGACAGTATGTCCAATGATGAACCAATGATTTCTTTTTTAAATAGAAAGGTGAAGAATTACCAAGCATCTCTTCATACCAATAGGCATTTCCAGGTAACCAATAAAGCATCTTCACCTGGATGTTCCATCATCACTGAAAACTTTTTACATCAACAACTTATGGATGATTTCCTGGATTTGGGAACCCCTTCCACCAATGCAAAGCAAAATAGTCAATAAATACTAGAGAAAGGATTTGAATCCAGGTCTTCCTGAGTACTGGTACAGAATAGTGCTCTTTCAAATATGACCAAAACTGAATTCATCACTTCCCCACCCCTAAATTAGCTTTTTTTCTTGCTATGTCTATTTCTGTTTACGTAAGAACAATCTTCCAATGACAAATTTAAAACTATAGAGACATGTTTTATTCTCTTTAGTCCTATCCTCCTCCTCCACATAAAGTTAGTTAGCATGTCCTGTCAATTCACCATTCTCATCATCCCAGCTAAAACTGATCCCTGGAACTCTTTTCTTATTCATTTAACACTTAATATTAACCACCATGTACTGCTAATTGTCTTCATGCATATGCCTTGCCTCTCTAGTCAGACTGTAAGCTCCTTGAAGAGAGACTTTGTATGTCTTATCAATTTCCATATTTCCAAAAAGCTCAGTAGAATGGCAGAATGCGGGAGCAGGAAAAGTAAGATCATCTTGGTCCAATACCTTTATTTTACAGAATAAGAAACTGAGGTACAGAGAGATAAATTAATTAGCCCCAGTTCAAATGGCTGGTTAGTAGCAGAGATATTATTAGAATCCAGGTTATTTATTTATTCATTCATTCATGCAACAACATTCACTGGGCACCTACTGATCACCATCACTGGTGCTAAGGACTGATTGAGGTACAAAGTTTGGATATGACAGATTTCTGCCCTTATGGAGCTTACAATTAGTTAGGTGATAAGATACATTAATAACTACAATATATATTATTACATGATGGATGCAGTAGAAAGATGAGAAAAGTGCTATATAAGTCAGAGAAGAAAGGTCATTATTAGAAAAGCAGTCATGGAAGGTTTTATGGAAGAAGTGGCTTTTGCATTGGGTTTTAATGAATGGGAAGGAATTAAATAGGATAAAAATGAGATGGGAAGACATTTCATGCAAGGGAAAAGAAAGTAAGTAAAGTTCAGAAAACAGAATGAAGTAGGTGCTGGGAATTGGGAGAAAAGAATGGGGTGGGAGGTAAAGCAATATGAATGGAACACACATAGGGAAATATGGTTGAGGTAAACTTAGAAAGACAGAGTGGTGGCAGATTGTGGAGGGCCTTGAATACCAGTAAAGGGTTTGAATTTTACTTGGTAGTAATAGGAGTCTTGACTACTTTTTAATCAGATCTCCTGACTTCCAATTGAATGATTTAAAAAAAAACAAAAAATCAAAACTGTTCCATTCTACTCCCTAGAAATATTCAGTAATTTTTGATTAACTGAATGATTAATTTCAATTACTCATTTTTCATATCTGTAAAACAGGAATATTTCTATCGTCTACTTCACAGGGCTTTTATATAAAGCCTGAAGTACTACATAAACTTGGACTGTTACTGTTGCTGTCTTGTTTTTTTTAATGACTAACAAGGGAGTTACTCCTTACCAGTTGTGGAGGAGGCCAGGCCTATTTCTTCAAATGGGGTAACAAGCAACACATGATTTCTTTCTACTATGTCTCAATGACTAGTACTCCTTCAGCCACAGTTTGGAGAGAATATGGTTTTGATTTAAACACAATTTTGTGACTCAATAATCATTGTATTCTGGGATAGTGAGAAAAGCAATTGAACCTTGGTCCATGTCCCAGTGTTGCTACTAACCCTTTGAAAAATCTTATCACCTCAGTGGTGTATAAAAATGAAATAATGATAATGCCTACTTTTCCTGCATCTTAATGTTGGTCAGAGATACTGTGGTACCCTTGGATCTTGCCAAAGAGGACCTGGGTTCAAGTCTCAGCCCTAATACTTACTTACCACTTTGTAAAAGGGAGATGGGGAGATTATATGAGCAGACCTGGTATCCTGGAGAAATAGTGAGTTCCCTATCACTGAAAGCCTTGAAATAAACAGGATTCATGATTTGGTCAATATTGAACTAGCTGAATTCTAAAGTTCTGTCTCACTCTGAGATGCTATGATTCCAGATAGTGAAGCTGGCTCTAAATACTGGTTAGCACCTGAAAAAATATAGATAACTGCCTCAAAAGGTGTGACCACATCTGGAGAGGAGGAGAAACCTGGATTAATGAAACAGATATTTCCATGGAGAAGGTCTAAATACAAAGATCTTTGCTTTGCTTGGTCATTAGACCCTTCAGCAACTCTGCATGTGTCAACGGATCAGTGGGCTCTATAACTCTTGATGTGAGAGCCTATTCCAATCGGAGAGGCACAGGAAGACATCATTAGTCCTCAATGGTCTTTGTCCTGATGTGAAATACCCAGGAAGGCCAATGAGGGGAATTCTTCCTCCTGAGAAAGGGAACCAAGATACAGGGGCTAGCCAGTTGTTTAATGAGATGTTCGAAACTTTTGAAAGGGGCCAGATATCCCTAGTCCTAAATATCCAACTGTATCTTAGAAGGCCAATTAGCCTCCAGGGACTCTTAAGTTAGGTCATCTCAAGGTCTAAAAGAGTTTGAATGAGAAAATAAAGGGAAGGAATTGTTGAATTTCTACAGCTTGGCTGAATGAGAATGTAAACATGTTTCCTATATAGGTTCTTCAAAGTAGGCACAAATGACAGAAGGAAATGAGCCAGGCGCTATGCTAAGCACTTTACAAATATAATCTCATTTGATCCCCACAACAACCCTGAGAGGTAAGTGCTGTTGATATCCTGCTTTTGCTGTTGAGGAAATAGGCAGACAAACCCAGCACTAGTAAATGTTTAAGTGTGGATTTGAACTTGGGACTTTCTGACTCTAGGTCTAACAGTGTCTCCCCTGGACCAAAGAGTAATATAGGAGAGGGAAAGATGATGCAAAACCAATAGAAACCCCCCAAATCATCTATTTTTGTCTGATTCAAAGATTACCAAATAACCTTATATGTCTCTTAAGAATGTGTTCAGACACCTTCATAGGGCATATCTCTCTCTAAAGGGTACAGATCCAATCCAAGCACTGACTGGGCAACAGAGGGATGTTACCCATACACTAAATCAGATAAACTACAAATCAATCAGTAAGACAGGAGAGGGAAAGATGATGCAAAACCAATAGAGAATCCCCAAATCATCTATTTTTGTCTGATTCAAGGATTACCAAATAACCTCATATTTCCCCTGGGAATGTATTCAGACACCTTAATAAGGTGTATCTCTCTCCAAAGGGTACAGACACAATCCAAGCACTGACTGGGCAGCAGAAGGACGCTATCCATACACTACCTCAGATAAACTACAAAACAGATGAGCTTCTCAGGGACAGGCAAGAACTGGCTGTATATCATACACACATTTGTAAATTATGTGCATTCCAGAGTGGAAAGAGGTATATAAATTAAAGCACATGCACGCACACATTCACTCACACACACACACACATGCATAGACTCATTAGCAGAGACAGAAGGCTGGGTTTAATGGAAAAAATTAGCAGCTTGAAACAGTAAAAACCTAAACTTTGCCACCAAAAGATGCAGGGCAACTTCACAGAATTTTTTATGTGGCCCATAAATTAGAGCAGAATGGTGGCTCTGCAGCGGTCCCTGGTACAGAGGGGGAGCTTTTTTTCCTTCCCATGCAGATTTCCAGACTGTGTGGCAGCATTACAAATGTCCTGAGCAGTTTACATACAGCAGCACAGCATGAGTTTGCTGGGGGATATTGGAGCTGGTAATTGCTATTCTAAAACTGGCCTTGTAAGCTTGGGGAAAAAAAATTTTTAAAGGCATTATAAGAGCTTTATAAAGCCATAAAGTGCCTTCTGAGCAAACCAAATGTAATCTATCAAGAGAGACAGGTCTCTCAAACTCAACTGGCAGATCCCAAAATGCACTGTACAATAGAGAAGTAAGCTCAGGAAGAGAAAGAATACAGTATGGTAGAGAGAGAAAGGAATCAAAAGACCAAGTTCAAAGTCCTAGCTGTGCCATGTCCTAGCTGTATGACTTGACCTGAGTCAGTTTCCTTAAGCAAAAATATAGCATAATAGTACTTGTCTTGCGGACCACAAAAGATTATTGTGAGAGTTAAATCAGGCAATGTGTGCATTTTAATATAATGAAAGCACCTTATAACCAAAAAGGGACTATTTCAGATATTCAGGATCATCATCATAGCAAGAACCTGAATAGAAGACATTAAATCTTTATTCTAAACACAATAATTCTAGGATGTCACAGCAACTCTAACAAGGTGCATTTTTGAAATGTTTTACTGCTGAAGGCCCAGGCTGTGACCTCCCCAGATGAAGTTGGGTCAGCAGGTCTTTGTACCACCCTGTGCCTCCTATTCTCTGAGATATACCTAGATATCCTCAGGGAAACCTCAATACATATGTTAAGATAGTAAAAGTCCTCAACATCTGGGCAGAAGATACACTAAGTCAAAATTATTTTCATAAAAATATTAAGATATCATTTGCCAATTAAAATATTTCTTTCTTTTTCAATTACATATCTGTATGGCCAAAATTTTCATCATATATCTCCATGAAAATTACATATCACAATAGATCAAATGCAGCACCAGACAAGAATCGGACTGTCTTCTATTAAGCTAGATGTGAGTTATTTTTGTAAGAATAGGTAAAACAACTCCCACTACCCTCACTAGTTTTTTAAAAATATAGTTGTTTTTCATTAAAAATGTTAACATAATTATTTTTAATGAATTCATAATTTAAACAGAATTAGCAGTTTAAACTTCTAAAATGATAAATATTGATAGCTATAACTCACATAAACAAAAGCTTCTGTGAAGTTCTGTGAAAATCTCTCTGATTTTTAAGAGTGTAGGGGAATCCTTTGACCAAAGAGTTAGAGATCTGCTGTTCTATGGGGTTCCTACCAATGGTTTTCTCATTGGGCATTTGTCCTTTCAAGAGAAGCAGATATTGCAAATACTGTGCCAATGAAAATAAACTTCTATCCATCTTCTGAAGATTAACTTTGGGCAAATCAGATCATCTATTTCATAGACAGTATTTAGTTTCTTTCT
Source organism: Antechinus flavipes (assembly GCF_016432865.1). Classification (NCBI taxonomy): domain Eukaryota; kingdom Metazoa; phylum Chordata; class Mammalia; order Dasyuromorphia; family Dasyuridae; genus Antechinus; species Antechinus flavipes. The sequence goes on from NC_067400.1 coordinate 481,096,429, forward strand.
CTGTAAAATGGGAGGATTGCACTCAGTGATTTCTAAGATCTTTTTTAGTTCTAAAATGAAGAGTTAAGTAACATGTCCGAAGAGCCCAGAGTCAGTGAGCACTTTTTTACAGGCAACACTAAATTTCTAGATCTACTTGATCTAAATCACACAAAGGGATTTCATTCATGATCCCACTGACAGCATCTTCTTTTCTTCAACACAAATTGATTTTCATCAGATATCTGGGTTTATTTTCTCTTAAATACCACGAACTTGGCCTTCAGACACATTCTATGCTAGCTATAATTGAAGATAAAAAAAGTATCCTCCCTCCTTCAAGTCCATTGCCATACAACTTCAAGGACTCCAAGGAATTCTAAGTCCTCTCAAGACCATTTCAGACACTGTTCTCCATGTATAGAAAGGTACATTACTCTTAGCTTTAGGAAAACCAAGACCCATAGTCCCACCATACCAAGGTCAGGACTAGGACTAGAACTCAAGTTCTTTGACCTGATCTCTTCTGTTATTTACTTTCCTTCTCTTCGTCCACTCCTCTCCAGTTCCTTCAAAATGTCCTTCGACACAATAATCCCACTCTTTTCATACCTCAATATTTCATAGCGGAAAACAAAAGCTATATAACGCACAATTACCCACTTTCCATTGTATTTTAACAGCTTTATTGACAGCACAAAGTACCGCACAGGAGCAGTAGAAAGGGAACTGAAACCATGCTCCCTGGGAAATGTGTTTTTAGTTATGTGTATTTTCATAGTTTTTGCAACACCTTATTAAAGTTGAAAGCTATATATAACAGCATTACCGGTGGTGCTTTTCAACTCCACTGAAGCCGGATTTCATTACAACCCTACACAAATGTGACCTGGCTGCTTAATACATCTGCTCAGGCATTTTTTCCATGTCCTCTTCTAGCTCTCAGGTATCTTTCCCCCAACCCCCCTGGACAGTGGAATCAACACACAGATCAAAGCTCACTCTCAGGTAGCCTGAGTTGTGATGCAAAGCTAACTCATGTACACTTCAAGGCCTTTCAGCTTCAAGGCCTTCCACATACTGGCCTCAGTTCACCTAATAAACCCCATACATAAAATCAAATGATAATACAATCAAATGAGACAACAAGGAATGCACTCTGCAAGTCTTATAATACTATATAAATAACAATAGCTAGCATTTATAGAACTAATATTATATAAATTCTTATATAAATGCAATTATATTTTTGGTTGGTTTTGTCTCCTCAGCACATAGCACTATAAATAAGAAGACCCTTTAATTATTGCTTCTTGAGTGACACAGGTGGTGCCATGGATAGAGTACAAAGCCTGGAGTCAAGAAGACCAGAGTTCAAATATGACTCAGAATGTTGCTACTGTATGACCTTGGGCAAGCCATTTAGCCCTATTTATTTTAGTTCCTCATTTGTAAAATCAGCTGAATGGAATCACAAGGAGTCAGATAATAAGCAGGTGACACAGGTAGTAAGCCTCAAGGTTAGGAGTCAAAACAAGTCTTCTGAATTTGAAACTGGTGATTTCTGCCCCGTTACACACTCCCTGCCCCATGTTCTTTACATTCCATGGCGTCTGAGGTCTGCATTACATAGCTAAGCACTTCACTTTACTTATTTGTCTAGAAAAGTTTCACTATAAAGTAATACAATTGTTTTTCTAAGTCACGAATGAAAATGTGGCTTATGTCCATAAGTTACATCTCAGAGGAAAACCAAAGCCATGTGGTCAGTGGAAAGAGGCCTGGGCTTTAAGTCAGAAGATCTGGCCTCCATCCCCAGGGGCTGCCACTCCAGAGTTACATTTAATTCAACTCAATAAAGATGTACTAAGATTGAAGGCCAAAGAAAATGGCAAAGACAGAGAGGATGAGATGGATGGATAGTGTCAAGGAAATGATGGACATGAGTGTGGACAGGCTGAAAATTGTGGAGGATAGAGAGCCCATAGTGCTATGCAGTCCATAGTCCAAGGAGTCACCAAGAGTCAGACACAAATAAATGAATAAGGAACAGGAACACCATGGGGCAACAGAAAGAGGAAAAGACAGCATCTGCCCTCAAAAAGCTTACAATATAATGGAGGAATAATATGTAAACAAATATATACAAAGCCAGCTATCTATAGGATAAATGAGAAATAATTAACAGAGGAAAGGTGCTAGAATTAAGAATGGATAGGGAAGGCTTCCTACAGAATGTGGGACCTTGGGCAAGTGGTTTAATCTTTTTGAATCTTGGTTTCCCCCTCTGTAAAGTGGCAATTATATGCTCTAATTGCCTTGATGGAGACAGTACAGGATCCTGGGCCTGTTCAGGCTCTGCTTCTGACTTCACCACCAAGATTCTCCTTCCTTTTTGCCCTGGAAGTTCCCTCATCATCTGTGGCCTTCTCTACTTTGATATCCCTCCATTTCTGCAGCCCCTTTCTCTCACTGATTGATTGATGATAAGAATAACTAGCATTTACATAGTATTTTAAGGTTTGCAAAATGCTTTCCATGTTATTTCATTTGGTCCTTACCACAATCTAATGAGGTAGGGGCTATTACTTCCATTTTACAAATAAGGAAACTGAGACTGAGGAAGATGAAATGACCTGCCTAGGATCACATAGTTATTAAGTATTTGAGGCAGGATTTGAACTCAGGTTTTCCTAACTCCAGGTCCAATGCTCTATTTAATATACCATGTAGCTGATATTAGATAATAGGTGTGAGTGGTATATATTTGGATTTGTAAACTGTAAAATACTACAAAAGCATCATTCTTTGCCTTTTTATTTTCTAACAAAACATGACAACTTATAATTTCCTATGTTAAGTCTTGTCACTCTTCTTCTAGAAGTCCAGAATGCTTTTAATCTCCATAGCCCTGGTACGTACTGATCAAATAATAAGACCACTTTCAATGGTTGTTGAATTAAATTAAATTAAGAGAAAGGTGTGTATTTGTGTTTGGGGAAAGGTGGAGAGCTGGATTCCCCTTTTGTTTTGGTTGGGGTTTTGCCCCCAAGTAAAAATCCTTCCCAGTTAGGCTAGTCCCTGCAGTGCCAGTAGCCCTGGGAGGTCTCATTATGTACTAATGATTATAACCGCACCTTGAAAACATAAAAGTGCTATATAAGTGGGTAATCCTGGTAATAGAGGCTTAACAAACCCTGCTCCAGGCAGGACAGAAGGAACTGGAAATGAAATTCACCCACTTCCCTTCTCCCCAACTGAACTGAAGAAAATGAGGCAGAATTAAAGAGGAAAGCCGAATGTAAATCTTGACAGTAAAAACCAGCTTTCACCTGCCCACAGTTGTTGGGAATGCCCGAGTGAGGCTCTGGGAACTCCGTTCTCTGTTACCACTTCAGTCTCTACTCCAGCTCAGGATGCTGGCCAGGAAGGAAAGAACTCTGGAGGACTTTTTGGATGGGAAAGTGTATACCCATGTTTTCCCCTGCCCAAATCAGGACTCAGAAATCCTTTCCAAGCTTCAATTCAGGCAGACAAAAAGTTTGTACTTTATTGTGGTACAATAGTCAATTCAGAAACATCCTTCTTTCGATCAGGGTCTATACAGTTCCAATCACCCCGGAAATCCAGCTGTATACTAAGCACTATATCTGAATTATCCAAGTAATTGTGAATGCATAGTCCTGGAGTGAAACATCTGTTGACCATGAATCCCTGTAATGTAAGTTAGGAAATAGCATCCATTACTTCTTAGTCAATGGCTCAGGCACTTCCTGTAAAACAACAACAATGTGGTCTAGCAGTCTTCCATCAGAGTCACAAACTAACAGAATAGGAAGGCCCCTTAGAGCCTATCTAACTCAACATCCTAGTTTTACCCTAGAGGAAACTGAGGCCCCAAAAGGATTAATGACTGACCTAAGGTCACATGGGTTATTAGTGACAGAGCTGCAACTAGTTGCTTGTGGTGTGAGATGAGGAACCTCTTGAGTGGTCAAAATTATTCTTCCATCCCTATGTCAGATTTACTTCCCAGAAGCTTCTGATAGCACCTGATGCATGCAAAGACATCACAATCAGGCTCCTTCTTACTGCTCTATTGGGACCAACATCTCCAGTGGCAGACAAGGTCCTCAGTTTTCCACAATGCCCATAATTATCTCTTTTGGGGGGCATTATTTTTCGTTCAGCTGAAATCTTAACAGTCTGACTAATGATGCCATGAAATATTCTTTTTTTCTAATTAGTGAGTATTTGTTCTTAACAGGATTCCAAATACAATTCTCATTAGGGGAAAATCTGCTCAGCATGTACTAATAATGCATGTGGGCCTCTATACTCCTCTAAGTGCTCCCTACTGTCAGTAAGCTCAATACAGCTTTTCCTTTGGGGGAGTATTGGGAGAGGAGGGGGGGAAAGATTAGGGAGAAAAAGGAGGCAGGTTGAAAAAAATAATTTAGAATTTAATTATTTAATTTCACATATGAAATTAAGTTGAACCTAAAGTGCCTAACCCTGAGCAATTAAACCTGGACTTAATTTAGCCTAAAACACAACAACTAGAAAAACAAACATTCCTCTCCTCCAACCCTTTCCAGACCATGGGGCCACTAGGCAGATTCCCTAAGGGAGGGCACCAGATGAAGTACTTAATTTCTCAAGAAATGCAGGGGTTAGGTGCCCTCTTAGCAGGATTCTCCCAGAAAGCAGTTAGATTAAACTCCTAGGATCCATTCTCTGCTATTCTTTAAGCAAAAATTATTTACTCCATCTCATGCGGGCAAGAACAGGGCTCTTTTCACACAAGAAATTTTTATGTAACCCTAGGCATATAAGTATGCCTAGGTATATAATTCAAACCTTTATTGATAATAAATCATAATTTTGTGACCCCCCACATTCAGGTATGAGACCCCATGTAGATTTAAGAAACTAGGGGCTAGAACACTGAATTTGGTGTCAGATGGACCTGGATTTGAATACCAGCTCCACTATATAATGTACACAACCCTTCACTTGTCTGGTCTTCAGTTTCCTCCTTTGAAATATGAAGGGACTGGAGGAGATGATCTCCTAACCAGCTCTAAATTTATAGACTTAGGATCCTATGCAAATGCCTATAATCTATACATTGAGCATATTTTGAAATAAATTGGAATAATAGTATCCTCAACCCTGATACTTTGCTTAGTGGTACAAGCTTTCAGGTCTGCTTCTGTTTGTTCAGCTAAGACCTCTGAGGGATTGGAGGGAGTAACAATATAATGGGCAGGAAATTCCTATCTGCCCAAGCACTGAAAGGGGCTTGGGCAGACTAGAATGTTAACTTCAAATTAGGAACCTTCTGCTTCAGAAAAATGGGCATCCTCAGTTTTTCCTGTTTTTCCTCCAAGTTCCTCTCATTCCAACTTGTCCCAAACATATCTTTCACTTTCTTTCCTCCCAGCCCCAGTTATTCCTCTCCTTTTCTCTTCTCTAATCAAAACCATATGCATCCTTTCAGACCTAACTCAAATCCTACCTTCCTTCATAGTGCTTTCCTTCAGCATTTCATCCCTACTGGATCTCTTCCTATGCAAAATTCATAAAGGCTGCAGCCTGCCATTTTGTAAACCTTAAAACATTACATAAATTTGTGGGTTTGGGATGTTTGTTCCTCTATTCCCCCAGATCTGTGATTTGGTCTGTATGGGGAATTCCCCACATGGAAAGTTCCTTCTTCAATGTGGGTAATGGGAAAGGAAATACTACTACAAGCCAAGCACTATGCTAAGTATTTTACCAATGTTATCTCATTTCATCCTCACAGTGACCTTATAAGGGAGTGCTAATATGATCTCCATTTCTAGTTGAAAAAATTGAGGCAGACAGAAGTTATGTAAGGCTAACAATCTTATCTCTAAATTTAGATCCGAAGGGAATATTGAATAGTTAAGTGACTTACCTATAATAACACTGGATCATAGGCAGGACTTTAGCCTTTATCTTTCTGATTTCAATGCTAGCCTGCTAGCTACTCCAATGCACCTAAATGTGAGATGTTATAACCATCACCCTCATCAACATACTTATTCCAAACTACCTACAAGTATTTTTTCTTTAAATATCATCTCCTAACCTGAAAACTGAGGATAATTCTTACGGTTTGAATTTTGGGTACTAGGAGTATAGTGTTATACTATCTCAACAGTATAGTGGTATATATCAACATTAGAAAGATAAGAAAAGGGGAAGTTTGGGGGTAAAGATAAGCAATTTAGTTTTGAACACACTGGGATTAATATGTCTATGTGACATCCAGTTCAATAAGCCCAATAGGCAATTGAAGATAAAAGACTGGAGTTGAGCAGAGAAGTTAGGGTTGAATAAGTAGATATGAAAATTATCTCTATCACTAATGATCACTGTATCCATGGGAGCTGACAACATCACCAATTGAAATAGTATAAAATTTTCAGAGAAAAAAGCAGAGGATACAGCCCTGGAGGATACTCACAGTTAGTGGGCATGGCCTGGATGAAGATCCAGTAAAGCAGATTGAAGAATGGTCAGATAGGTTAGGGGAGAACCAAGAAAGAATAGTAGCATGGGCCAAGATGGCAGAGTAAAGGAAGGGACTCTCCAAAAGCTTTAAACAATGACTAAGCAAATTTTTAGGGCATTAGAATCCACAAAAAGATGGAGTGAAAGAATTTTCCATCTGAGAACAGTGGCATGAAAATTTAGAAGACAGTATTAAAAAGTAAAGGGTGATGATGACAAAGGCTGCACAGAAATCTAAAAAGGATGATGACTGAAAAAAAAGCCATTTGATTTGATGATTAAGAGATCATTGGTAACTTCAGAAAGTAATTGGTTAAATGGTGAGATCAGAAGCCAGATTGTAGAGAGTTAAAAAGAGAGAGGAAAGAATAGAGGCACCTGTTATAGACAGCCTTCTCTAGGAGGGTAATTACAAAAGGCAGGAAACATATAGTATTATAGGGTCAGGCAAGGATAGATGGATCAAGTAAGTTTTTGGAGAATGGAAGACAGGGTATGTTTACAGACCGGTACTATTACTATTATATATTATTCTCCTTCTTGCATTCTTCAGTCTAGGCCAAATGGCCTTGGTGCTCCTCAGACAGTCCTTTTTCCAATTCAGTGCCTCTGTACAGGCTATCTGCCAAGTCCAAAATGTGTCCCCTCCTTACCTCTGCCTCTAAGAATCCTGCAAAGCCTTCTTGTTCAGAAATATCACTTCCTATATGACCTTCCTTGATCCTCTCAACTCCAACCCTTCAGCTGTAACTTCCCAAAATTACTTTTGCATTTTCATTGCATTTGGAATATTTTGTATACACTAATATAAATAAGTATTGCATGATTCAATAGAATGAACACTCCTTTCGGGCAAGGATCATTTAATTTTTTTCTGTATCCCCAGAACCTTACACATAAAAGGCATTTAATAAGTCTTTGTTGTTTGACTGATAACCACTTAAGATTCAGCTCTCTTCCCTTAAGAAGAGTAGCTATGGTATAGATTAAAGCTTCTTAAATTTTTTCCACTCGTAACCCCTTTTTTACCTGAGAAATTTTTATGTGGTTTCCAGGCATTGTAAGGATATAAAACATTTACTGATAATAAATCATAAAGAAATTTATTTTAAAAACAATTCTTTAGTATACATATAATTTTACCATTTATGAAAGATGAATGCAAATTTACATACTAATGAGATGGATGTGCTTGTCTATTTTTACACAAAGAATTAAATCTTGGTGGAATATTTGATATCTTTTACTCTTGCCAAATTTTTCATAACCCCATGCAACTCACAGTTTAAGAAGCTTTGATGTAGATAAAATAGAATAGCAGGTAATAGATCTCATAATTTGAGTGTATTTTAGCTGATGCTTTTTCTAGAACATATTTATGGTTGTGATTGTGACTGTTAAATTGAATTCCTTGAGCACAGCTCATCTGACAGTCAAAGTTACTGGCCCAAAATCAAACTACAGTATCAGAAGGGAAGTCATCCACAGATTAAAAATTTGTCACATATAATCTAAAAAGTGGATAATCCATGGAAAGATAAAGGAGATTTGTTATGCTTTACATCTAGCTCTCCCTCTGTTTCCCAAATGTTTTTACAAACTCCCTAAAGAGGGATTCAAATTCTCATTTTCTAGATAGGAAAAATGAAGGGAGAAAGAGAAATGCCAAACAATAAACCTTAGGGGGCAGGGTCCCAGAGCTTCAGAGGCTGATTCTCTGTCAGATATTCTTTTCACAAAGCCAATCCTAACACAAAAGTGGGCAGCCCAGGCAAATAGCCCCAGGACACCTTACCTCCTGGACTTAGACTTCTGTCTCCAGTGTCACATTTGACTCAGGTTAACTCCACCAATAACTTCTCAGGAATTCTAAGCACCTATATATCAGGAGCCAAGAGCTCTCTTCAGACCAGAGCAGCTAGCCAGCTGACCATTCCAGCAGTCTTTATCCAAATGTTTTCTGCCCAAGGCCTCTACCAAGTTCTGTCAAAATTCCATTCTTGATTTTTGTGCCTAAATTTTCCTCTTCCCTAGAGTCCCTAGGTCAGAAACCTATGAGGAAATATGCTAGTAAAAAGAAGAACAGCAGTGGTTTAAAGCCCTAGATACTTTGTCCAACAGCCTAGTCTTATAGAAACATGCTTGATTTGTTTGGTGAAGATCCCTTTGCCCTATCTCTTCTTATATCTAATAATTTAATCTTTCACAGACACCTTAACCACGGCCAAAGTCAAAGCAAAGCTGGGAAGAAGCATAGAATAATAAAAACCACATCGGGTTAGGATTCTGAAGTTCTGGACTTAGGTCCAGCCTCTGACAACAGGTCCCAGACCTGGCTCTGCTGCTTATGCTTTTATGATATTGGGAAAATCATTTTTCCTCTCTGAGTTTCAGTTTCCCCATCTATAAAATGAGATTGGATTGGATTGGATTAGCTAGTCTCTAAACCATTCAATTCTAATATTTCATTATTCTAGGAAATTATGACAGATGCAACTGTTCTGGGTGAAAACATGGGAAGACTAGGCCATTCCTAGCCACATCAAATACCTCCAAACACCCCTCTATTAATGAGATGGCTACTATTCCTGTTCTCAATGCTAGTACAGGGTGCTTGCAGAAGCCAGAGTAGAACTAGGACTCAGGACTCTAGCGGATCATATTTCCCCAAACCTACCTGTACTTTATCTTTCCTTCCATCTTTGTGTATAGTAAGCACTTTAGAAATGCTTATTAATTAATTGATTTCTTACAGTCCCAAAAGTAATGGAAAAGATCCATAAGGTGTAGAAGTGGGAGGGATCTTAAAGATCATGTAGTCCAATCTCTTCATGTATTGAAATCAGTCACTCAATAAGCATTTATTAAGTATCTTCTGTCTGCCAGGAAGGACAGTTAAGTGATGCATTAGATAGAACCCTACTCTGCAAGTCAGGAGGTTTCTGTCCTTTGTTCTCCAAGAGTCCCAAAATGAATCACTAGGTTAGAGTTTGTTATAATGGGTCTGACTGTGGCTGATCAGACCAATAGGAACTTGAAATTTCTATCACAGGTTGGACACAAATCGTCTCTATGAACATTTGGGGAGGCTTTTCTAACTGCATTTTGTGTTTCTTCTGAGCTAATTCAATTCTGCTTTGCTCATAGAGCACAGCACGTTCTCTGATAAAGGCACACCATTCTGGGTGGTCCTGTGCCAGTGTCTCCCATGATTGTAAAGCTTTTAAGAGACCTTGAGAGTAACCTTGTATAGCTTTTTCTAACTATCTTGTGAGCACATGCCGTGTGTGTTTTCTCCATTAAATAATCTTTTTGATTAATAATTTAGATTATGTTGTACTTTAGATTATTAATTTTTTAGATCTGAGTTCAAATCCAGCCTCTGACACTTAGTAGCTATGTAACCCTGAGCAGTCTTTTAACCCTATTTGCCTCAGTTTCCTCATTTTTAAAATTAGCTGGAGAAAAATGTGGCAAACCCCTCTAATATCTTTGCCTAAAAAAACCCAAATGGGTTTGTGGTGAATTGGTCCCAACTGAAATGACTGAACAATATGTATCAGACATTGTGCTAACTGCTGGGTTACCGATACACTTGCACTCAAGGAGCTTAACATTGTACTGGAATAGAATAGGAGTTAGGAAGATGAGTGGGTTAAAAGGGAAAAATGAGTTGTTCTGGACATGCTGCCTTTGAGAAGACAATAGGATGTCTAAATGGAGATGTCCATCAGGCAAAAAAGATATAGGACTGGAGTTCAGGAGATGTGTAAATTTGTGTCATCTGTACAGAGATAGCTGAATCTATGGGAGCTAATAAGATCACCAAGGAAAAAAATATGGAGAGAAGAAACAATGCAGGGTAGAGTCCTGGGATGTGTATCCCCATGCATAAGGGTCTAATGTAGATCATGTTTGCCAAAGACTTTAGAGACAGATGATGTTGCCCATTCCTCTCATCAAATATTTACTTGCTTCCTTCATCTGATAAGTGAAGAAACAGAGGCTGCAACAGTTTAAGAAACTTACCCAAATAATAATAAGAAAATGTAGCTGAGTCAGGATTCAAACCCCAAATGTTATGCTTCCTTAATTCTGTACTGCCCCCAAATCCAAATGCAATCAATAGCTCTTCTTTAGCCCATCATCCAAGCAGAACTTTTTCACTCCTCTGACATAGCCCTAAAAAAATCACACAACTGAACAAAATATATCTTCTTTTTGGATAGGGTATCCTGGAGTACGAATGGGGGTTGTTCCTCCTTCCTTCTTTTGGCCCAAGACAATATTGGAGAATTTAATTTAAGCATCTGGGACTGTTAAGGGAAGACACTCAGGGACTGCAGGTAAATACAACTTTGGGGAGGCTTAACTGGTATTTTGCTGCTTCTGAATGCAGTAGATTTGCTAAGGGACCAGGAGACAGCTAACAACTGCATAGCATCTACTGATCGATGCCCCTACTTAATCAGATCTCTGTAGAGCTCTAGTAAAGGCAGAATAATCTTTTTTATTTTATACTTATTTTCTAAATGTTTTCCACTCAGCTTCTTGTTGCCCTTGCCCCTGATCTGCAAAGCCAAATTGATATTTCTAAAGCCCAGTTCTAACCACATTATTTTATTGCTCAAGAAATTTCTGTGGCTTTCTATTGTCTCTAGAAAAAATATAAATTCCTCATTTTGACATTTAAATTCCTCAGTTTCTCTCCAGGCTTTTTTTCCAGACTAATCACACATTACTATACCTTTCCCACTACATTCCAGCCAAACTAGACTATTTACTTTTCCTTTTCACATTTCATTTCTAGCCTTTGCAATAGATTGAACATACAAATGCTCTTCTTTTTAAAGTCTCCTCATGGAATCTCAGGTAGTACTCCCTTCTAACTCAGTAATTATCACACTCTTCTGACCCTTGACATTTTTTTCTATTTATTCTACATATATATTTTATCAGTACTTATGTGTTTGATATTTCTTCCCTGTTGAATTTAAGTTCCTTCTAGCTAGGAAAACTGCTCCATTGTTGTCTTTATCCCCATTGCCTAGTACGTAGTAATCATTAATTAATGCTTGTTGAATTGAATTGAAATGTCCTGGACATGACAACATATCTTGCAACCACACTTTTCTTAACTCAAAGAACCTTTTAGAGGTTCTTTTCTGGAACATACCAATGACCTAAGAAGAATGGATCACCAGGGGATCAATCAGAAGAGATGAGTGGGGAATTGATCAACCTACCTGTAGCAACCTAGTATATCCTCATCATGACAGACCACTAGCAGGGGAGAGATGTGTTTCTAGGGAGTAATGCTTCCTTCCTTCATCTCTAATAAAGCAAGCTATCCCATAAGCCACAGGGAACAGACTCACTTGCCTTGAAAATCAAATGATGTTATTCCTTGGGAAGCCAATACAATCCACAATCCTTCCTGTTCACTAAACAAGAAAGTTAGACTGAAAATATGAAAACTTAACTCTGTCATTTACTGAATATGTAATGTGGGGAAATTGCTTAACCTTTCTGATATTCATTTTTCTAGTTCTTAAGTTAGAGATAATAATCACAGAATTTTACTGTTAGAAGAGGTCTCAAAGCCCATCTGGTACAAACCATACCTGATTAACCTCCTTAACAATGCAGTAAACAAACAAGCAAAAATCATAATTAACAAATAGTCATCTAACCTTTGCATGAAGACCTCAAAGGGTCCCCCACATCTTCCTAAGACATTCCATTCTATTTTTAGACAGCTTCTAAGTTTTAGGAAGTTTTCCTTACATTAAGCCTAAATTGCCTCTTAATATGAAAGCCTTCACTCAATGCAGGAGTTTCCTCTTAGAAAATCAAAGTTGTCCCATTAAACAAAGAGATGTCTCCTCTCCTGCTGGGAAAGTACTTAGCTGCCTTTAAAGATGGGGGCAAACCAAACTATAAGATTCAGACATCCTACCTGAAGCATGGTTTATCAATTGGATACAAATTCTCTCCAGTGGATTAGCCCACTTCAGATGGCTAGAGATAGAATCGGAAATAGAAGGTGGAGCTTATCTAAGGCTATAAAGTGGTAAGGGAAGGAAAGAAGGAAATGAGAATTTATTAAACACATAATATGCTACATATTTACTATGCATGTGGTACATAGTTACCTTCCTTACAGCTTCTGGGGAGGAACAAGTGAAATAAAGTTTGCAAAGTGCTTTACAACTGCAAACCACAATGTAAATGAGTTGTGGTGATCACAATGGGACCACAATCTGATTTGAAATCTCAAGGAGTTCACCATTCTGACCATAGTTTTTTTCCATATTTTCCCCAGAGTGAAAGTACAAAGTAGGCTAGTTTGTTGTCCCATTCAATGGGCTAGGCAGCTTTACTGTTTAGAAGATGACCTTTTAAAGATTCCTTCCAACTCTGACAGTCTATGAAATCTATGAATATAAAGTTTTGATTAATTTAATCCTTGTACAAGCTAATAGTTTTGCTTCATTCCACAAATGCAGGTTGTACTACTGTCTCTTGTAGCCATTTGACCATCAAGAGGACAAGGCAAGAGAGTGAGGGTAGGCTCAGTACAATTCATTACCACCTTTACAAAAGTGTTCATAAGTATATTATCTATTGTTTAGATAGATGTACAGGCAGCAAATGACTTATTTATTGCCCTTCTAAATATGGCATGAGCTTCTTATATTTGTGTATTTCCCATCTTATTTCTATATCTGGAATGCTGCCCTCAGTCTACCTCAAATCTATCTTTTAATGGTTAGTTGAAGTTTCTTTTTTCCTCCATGAGACCTTTCCATACTACTTACTCTCTATCTGTTCTTCCTCTGAACTCAATACCCAAGTAATGACTTGGCAAAGATCTTACTGTGTGATGTGGTCATGATCTGTGCCTCAACTAGACAAGAAATTTTGAGTACAGAGTCTAGGATTTTCCCATTCTTTTTTGTGTCTTGGAGGTGATGAGATCCAATAGAAAGCTAGCTTAATGCATTTAGAATCAGAAAAGAGTTGGGTTCAAATCCCAGCTCTCATAGTTATATAATTCTGAGTAACTCATTATTTTCTCTCTGTGAGTCTTTTTGTAAAATGAGGACAGTAATATTTGTACCACCTCCTTCACCAGATTGCTTTGAGGAAAACTTTCTGGTAAAATTTAAAGGAAAGAGAAGTTATCAAAATCTCCCCCATTGTACTACAGAATGGGTATATAATCAATGCTTGCTGGTTAATTAATTTTGATCTATGACAGAGAGTAGAAGATCATTCATCTTCCTGGAAGATTAGACTAGAAATCTGTCTTCAGGCCCAGGCTGAGGCCATCACAAATGGTCTATGGGAACAGTTTCAAAGTATCTCTAAATAAGAATGAAATCTATCCAAGAAGTATTATGTACATGAGACATCAGGCTGAAATTATAGTCTTTTAGACCTTGTACCTAAAGCAACACCAAGAAATTATTTCAGGTCATCTAGAGATCTAACTATTACTAGAGTGCTTCTTAATGAGGAAGTTGGGGACACTGGGCATGTGACTGAATATCAGAACTCCTCTGTAGAATGAAGGACAAAGTCAGAGGGAATTATAGACTAACCAATATTGGCAATGGCATGTTCAAATGGACCTACATTTCACATCAAATGTGTAAATAAATTATAATCAGGCATATAGGATCTCATGCCTAGCCCAAAGGTACCTGAGCTGTAAAATAAAACAGTACTTAGAATCACAAATTGTTTGACTTTAAAAGTCTCCCCATTGAAAACTGAAGCTCAGAAAGATTCATATAATTAGAATTTTTCACTTACTAAGAGTTATTACTCATCCCAGATTAAACACTGAGGGTCCATTTGCATTAGCATTGTCCCTGATATTCCCTGCAAAGGGTGAGGCATCTGTAATCTTGTATATTTTTTATTATTATTAGGCAAGAAAACTGGGTTACCAAGTCTCTCAGCTTCTTTATGGATACCAGCTTTTCAACACAACCTTTTCTCAGGCACATGGTTAAAATTCAGAAGAGTACCTCGACATAAATGCCAATGTCCATTAATGTGGAAACCACACTACTGTGCAAGTTCTTTGACCCAAGTTCTCTAAGTGCGGGTTATAAAACTTCATTATTGAGAAGCAAAATGGTATCATAGAAAGCTCACAGAACTTGCATTCAGGAATGATATAAATAGTATGATAAAAATGGACCTGGATTTGGAGGGAAAGCCACCGAGTTTCAATCCAGGCTTTGATGCTTATTACTTGTATAATCTTAAGAATATATGGAGAGGACTTATAGCAGGGACTCTGACTTTGCAGTTACCATTCTTACTATCTAACAGAGGAGTCATGTATGACTTGAAAGGGATTAGTTAAGCTATAAAACATTAGAATACAGAGACTAGAGAAAAGAATCAGAGATATTTATTCTCTCCAGTCAAAGAACTCTCTAGATCATTCCTCAATGGTTTTATTGTTGTAGAGAGGCAAATCATTTCATTTCTCTGGGTTTCAGTTTCCTCATCTACAAAATGAGAATCATAACTCCCTTCTCTCTAATTTCTTCTCAACTTATTCAATACCAAGATCCTTAATTAAATAGTGAAAGAATTTTAAAACATAAGTTATTTCATTTTACCTTTTGACCTTAGTTTCCAACAACATAACCACTAAAATGAAAGACCTGGACTAAATGATCTCAAGGTCCCTTCTAGCTCTAAATATCTTTAAGAATGCTGGAGCCAAATCAAAGGTAGATCCAGGATAACTAACACCATAGATTGTCTTTTTGGACATAGGGAGAAGGGAATGCTAACACTAAAATGGAGATCATCTAAAGGTGGAGAATTCTAAACACCCAGCTGATCCAAAGAATGCATTGTTCAAAGCTCCTATTTTTTGCACTTATGTTCCATGGCATACTATCAGGAGAGATGGGTACAGACCAAGAACAATTCCCCATGCTCTCTGAGTTCTCACATACCCATCTTCAGGGGACTCATCTTAATGCCTTGTGATTCTGATACAGTTTGATTTACTTTGATGTTTCCATGGGGATGAACATGACTTTGGCCCTGGTGCCAGAACCTAGTAGATAATAGCTGGAGGTGAATCATTTCAGCCTAGCAGGAGGTGGTACAGGAGGAGGAGGAAGAGCCAGTGAAAGGCTCTTCTTTCTAACAACACAGTCTTTCCCAGGAGAAAATAAGGTTTTCTCATTTTCCTCCATGATGTCTCACCAACATCAGCTATTTCCTGACAGCAAGGTTCTTGTGAAAGTTCATTGATATGAATATGTGAAACTTAATTGATATGAACATTCTAAGGATTTTTATAAGACTAACCCGGGTGCCAAATGGGACTATGAGAATAATTTGAGGATGGGAATGTAAAACACAAGAGGAAAAAAATCCCCCAATGCTTTTTTTATTTCACTTCTGATCTCTGGCCAGGTGAGCTTACATACAACCCAAGTTTGATTCACTGAACTAATTTGCCACACTTAAATCCTCAGTGAGTCTGAGAACTGGTAGACTTTCATGGTCTGGGCTCACTCACATCTGGGCTCACTCCTGTTTCAATGCCTACTATGTATGCATCCAGCACTGCACTACAGGGGATTCAAAAACATAGAATCATAGAATTAGAGCTGGACGAGACCTTCAAAAATATCTAATCCAAACTCATCATTTTACAGATGAACAAACTGAAGCCTACAGAGATGAAGTAATTTTTTTCTACTCTCAGCAATAGATCCTAGCATCAAATAGGACCCACACTGACTTAAGGAGCAAATGGCAAGATCAGATTCCAATCCTGTGTCTCCATCCAATTCAAAATTTAGCACTTTTCTCATTGCATTATATTGTCTTTGTCCACAAAGAATTCCAAACTCAGTTAAAGAGAGGAGAAAGAGATAGGTGCCAATTCCCTAGCAATGCCAAGAAGATAGTAAGTGTCCAATAAATGGTATGTATAAGTTCTATGTAGGCTGGAGTGATTTGAGAATACTCTTTGGGAGAAGTGAGATTTGAATTAAGCCCACACAGAAAACAATAATAACAATAACATGACAATTTACATATATTATCTCATTTCATCCTCTTAGCAACCCAGTCAAATATTATATATATATAAAATCTTTCCTAGATTATAGATAAAAATTGAGACCCCAAAAGATCAGTTGATTCATCCACGCTCACACAACTTGTGTCAGAGACAGGATTTGCACTTGAATCTCTCTCCAGGAGAGTCTAGATCTTTTTCCATAATAAGGAGGAGCACCAGATTAGAATTTACATCAATAACACAAACCGCATCCAGTGAGAGGAACAAAGGCTGAATAAAGGAGGAAGAGGAGAAGTATTTCTGAACTCACATTCACTTCTGTCTCTGGAGATGATGAGAATCCAGAAGAATAAAGCCAATTTGGATTGAATTTAACAGTCATGTCCAGAGGTTCCCAATGTTTAAAGGCTGGACAATTTAAGATATCAAGATAGTACTAGAGTATTCCAAATCATTTCCTATAATCTGTGTATCCAATCTGAATTCTAGAGTTCCAATGTGACAGAAATGCCTAAGAACATTCTAGTAACTGCTGTTAGCAACTCTGGGTCATCTCACTTGCTCTCAAATCTTAAATGTCCCCTCACTAAGCACAGTATTAAGTCCAAAGTCCTCAACCTATTATTCAGGCTATTCTGTGCCTCCACATACCCTAAGTGTCAGGATAAATTGATAATCTAAGAAAGATTAGCCCCAGGTACTATAATCAAGAAAGAATAAGGAGAGTTTCAAAGTGACAAGGAATCTCACCCTATAATGGCTTCAAATATTAGATAGTCTAGACTTGCAAACAAACGCTAAGTTTTAATGTTTCCTCTTTTCTCAAATTACTTTCTATTTCTTTATTCTTCACCCCAGATCAAAGCTCCCTGAAGGATGGCATTGTTGGTTTCGTATACCCATTCTTCTAGCAGAATCTAGTCGGACCCTCAAATTTCACCTTTAACTCCCAAAGTAAGTAGTTAAGCAAAGTTGAAATAGTGCCTATACAACCTCCCAGGCTAGATATCCTATTGTACTAGATGACAGCAAAAAACACACTCAAAATATAGACATTTAGTGCTAACACACAAACTGTTTGTCCACAAAAGGCAAATGATTTAGTCTTGCATGATCTTCTGGGCAAACAAACTAGCTACTTCTGTATGAGGCAAACTGTACAAAACTAATCTTAAATTACTTAAGCAGCAAGGTTGCAGTTGTGGGTATATGTAGGCTGTATTTTAGATTTATTAGTAAATCACAGTCCTTACTCTTAAATCAACTAACTTCTTCCATTAGATATGATAATCATACTTCAGTCTTCTATTAAGCACAAAATGTCATCTCTCATGAGAGATCTGGGAAAACATTTTGACAAAGTGAATAATTTAATCCTTAGGGTAGAAAATAAGAGTCCTCTTGGAAAAAGTACTAGACTCATAAGACCTGAGTTCAAGTTCTAGGTCCAAAATCTCTTAGCATAGTGACCATGGGCAGCCGAGATCACTTTTCTGATTCTTTAAATAATAAAGATAATATTTGTACCATCTTCCCCTCCTCTCCAATTATTCTGGGAAGCAATTTGAATTTATGTTGTAAATATGACTAAAACCTCCTTATCATCTTACTCAGAGAGCCCACTACCTAGCACATACTTCAAGAAAAAAGGGATTGAAAGAAAGGTCCTATATTCCAAAATACTCAGAGCACTTTTTATGGTAGGAAAAAAAAACCTTAACACAAAGTAAGTGTTTATTGATTGAAGAATCTGGCTAAATAAATTGTGGTACATGAACATAATGGAATTACTATATCATAAGAAATATGAAGAATACAAGAAGGCATGGGAACTCATGAAAAGTGAAGTAAGTGGAATCAGGAAAAATATATACATGAGATGTAAGAATGTACCTCTTTTCCTTAATTATAGAAGGAGGAGACTATGTTAGTGGAACATAGTGCATACTTGTCTACTTGTGATTTTTGCTGAACTGCTTTTTATCTCTCTCTCTTTTTTTTTATTCTTTGTCATAAGGGATGTGTGCCCGTGCTTCTCTGGCTGTGGGATAAAATTATATTGGAAAATGAAGGTGAATTAAAAACAAGAGATCAATGAAAACAAATTAAAGTAAAAGTTCAAAAAATGTGCTCTCTCTACCTTATAGAGTCTTTATGAAGAATTCACTTTATAAACTCTAATTTTAAAATATGTTACATATTATAAATATAAATGGTATACATAAAATAGGGATAGCATGGTTGGTGAAGTAGATAGAGTATAGTGAAGAGTCAGGAAGACACTGTTTTCTGAGTTCAAATCTGGCCTCAGACACTAGCTGTATGATCCTGGGCAAGTCATTTAATCCTGTTTATATCAGGTCCTCAACTTTTTAAATGAACTGGAAAAAAAAATTGCAAACCACTTTGCCAAGAAATCCCCAAATGGGGTCATGAAGATCAGCTATGATTGAAGGACTAAATAACACAGACAATATTATCTTCATCTTGCTGAGGTCTAGATTTGGGGTACTTAAATGAAATTAGGGTTTAGTTGAGGTCTAGTGGCAGGTTTGGGTACAGGGAGTCAAGCAAAGCTCCCCTGCAACCCCCTTGGATTCGGTGCAAGGATCTGGTGATAAATGGTGTCTAGTAGGGGAGCAAGTTCCCAATAAAAGCATTTATTGGCCTGAGAGCTAGATCGATAAAAGAGGTTTATTATTGGGTAAGCAAGGTTAAAGTATAGGCGAAGGTAGAGATAAGGAGGGCACCGGACAGAGGGTCCAGTGGACAGAGGGTCCTCACATGGCTAGCATGTTTGGAATCTCTGCAAAGAGGGGTTTCCAGCGTGGCCTTTTTATAATAGGAGACTTAGCTCGAGGGGCTTTTGGGTGTAGCCCCAAAGTTGGCTCAGATCAGGGTGGGGCTGGGACAGGTCCAATCTTCTATTGGAATTCAAAGGGACCAGGATTTGTGAGTCAAAGGGTAATTACATTCACTAGGAGGGGATGGGAATCTAGAAACTAATCTTTCCCACATCAATCTCAGATCCATTGACAATCCCAAAACTAATAGAATAACACACCTACACACAGGGATGCAAGACGAGGAAGAGGGAAGAAAGAATATCTAAAGAGTTAAAATAGAAAAAAGAAATCCCTCATCTTCATGGCATTCACATGGTACCACTGAAACCATGAATTTCCACTTTTCCTGATAGAGTTCAACCTCTTTCTATAGCTCCTGAGATAGCTACTTTGAAGCAGAAGGGAACTTCAGGTTTCAGGGAAGGCCCTTTCCCTTGCCTTTATTTCCAACTTTGAAAAGGACCTTTCCTTTTCTCCTCCAAAACTGCTGCCAGCCACAGGAAGAACCCTGATAGAGTTCTTAACTTTTTCCTTACTTACATCCTTGGCTCTATCAAAGAATTTCTTAGAAACAAGACCTTTAACCTTTCGCTCCCCAAATTTAATGATAACTGTATTGAGATAGTGATGAGATCTACCTTGGGAAAGGTCCTGACAATGCAGTCTGGAAGTTAACAGGAAGTATCAGTTCTCTATCTTACTGCCATGAATGGATTCTCCAAACAGGGGTTCCTCCTCAGAGAAATCCCATGCCAAAGCCAAATGCTAAGTAATTCCCCCCATTAATAGACTCCAGGGAAGGCTGGGGGAATCCCACCAAGCTGTTTGGCTCTCCCCCAGAATGGTAATTGACAAGTGAAGGATAGCTTCCCTAGGGGACAGCTTCCTACCATGTGTCTGGCTTTTTCCTACCAAATCTGGGAAAGAGAGACCAGAAGTCCTGACTTCCATTATAACAGAGTCAAAGGCCATACCCAGAGCTTTCAAATAAGGGCTTTTTGAGTTCCCAGATCCCTCAGGCTTCCTATAACTCTAAGCTTCTGAGCCCTTGGGGCAAGAAATTCTCTCCAGAGCTGCTTTCAACTCCCACAACCTGGACACATACCAGCCCTTAAAGGAGAGCTAAGGGATCATGTCCCAACCATGAAGAAATGACTCACCAGACCAAAGAATCCAAGTGAATGTGCCAAAAACGAGGAGACCTCAGATCTGGAGGAGGAAACCTCCTTCAAAAGACTCAGTGGACTCCTTTCTCCTTCTTGAATTTTAGAAGTGGAAGGGATCTTAGATGTCCTCTAATACAAACCCTTTATTTCTAGAATCGAGGACACTGTGGCTCAGACAGGTTACATGACTTGCCCAAAGTCACACATAGTTAATGGCAGTGCTTTTTCTATTGCATCATGCAATATTTATCGAAATCCTATCCATCTTTTAGGGCACAGCTCAAGTTCTATCTCTTCCTTGATGCCTTCATTGCTACAGCCCACAGTGATGTCTCTGTGTCTCCCTCTCTCTCTTTTTCCTTTCTGTTTCTCTCTTTTTCTGTCTCTCTCTTTCTGCCTTTGCCTTCATCTGTCTGCCTGTTTGTCTCTTCCTATAAACTCCCTGTCAGGAGTAAAGATAAACCATGAGGAATAATGTGAAAAACACTAGATTTGAATCCAGAGCCTGCTCCTTATTAGTTATATGGCCTTAGACAAGTCACTTTACCTTGCTGAGATTCACCTTTGCCTTTTATAAAATGACAAGATGATCTCTATAGTCCTTTCCAGCTTTCTGTGATACTAAGTTAGATCCTTAATTATTCTCTATTCGTTTCAAACTGTAAATTACTTGAAAGCAGGGATGTCATTTCACTTGTGTTTTCTATTCTGCCCAATCCTCAACACAGCACATAATATCCAATAAATACATGTTGACTAATAGGTACTTTCTGGACTCATTTTTCAAGTATGACTAAGCTCTCTTTTTTCCAACATCGAGCTCTCTAGATTCTCGGAGCCTTGATTTCCCCCTCTCTAACTTGAAGCAAACAGAATATTCTTCCTTCTGAGCATGTTCCAAGATGATCTCAGAGGTGATTATTTCAAACCCAACACAAATAATAAATTCCATTTGTAACAATGGCAAATGGTCATTCAGCCTTCAAAATGAGGGGGGACTCAGAAGCCTGGAGGCACCCATTCCATTCTGAGACAGTTTTAATTATTAAGAAGTTTATCAAGAGATTCCTAGAGATAATACTCCCCCCAGAATTATCCCCCTAGAATTATTAATTACCTTAATTCCAATTTTATGGGTGAAGAAGAATGTCTGGATCATACCCCTTGTCTTTGAGGAAAATAGAGGCTAAGAGAATCTAGAGGGCTCCATGTTGAAAAAAAAAGAGAACTTAACCATACCTGAAAAATGAATCCACAACTCATGAAGGACAACCATGATCTTTTGTTAAATGATTTTCACTTAATATCACTGACAGAAACAGAATCGTAGGCAAAATGGACCATAGTTTTGATTGAGGGTGTTATCCTTTAACAAATACTTAATTTGAGGATTCCCAGTTGATTCATTTTAAAGGTCAATCTGATAGGTTATAGGGTCAACCTACCTCCATTGTTCAAAAGTAGTCATTACCCCCAATATCCCCAATTCTGTCACCACTTTGTTTTTTGTGATACTATCCATTAATCATACCTGTCTCTCTCTAACTTCATAGAAATCAAAAGTAAATCCTCCTTTTGATAAGGTCATGGAGCCCTCACTTAACCTGTCTGTCTAGTTACTGATTTTTCTTCTTTGTACAGAAGAAAAATAATTTCAACTAATTCATACAAAGGAGTAGGAAGGAGAAGGAGGAGAATAAAGCACCTAGACAAGCTTTTTGAGATCAGGAGAATAACTTTTCACTTAATAAACAGGTATTGATCTAGGAGTCAGGGGACTTGAGTTTGAATTCTAATTCTTCAACTTATTAAAATGTGAGCCTCTGTTTTTCCATGTTCAAAATGGGGATATCAATTCTTGCATTAACCTTATAGGGTTGTTACAAACCTTAATATGAACTATTTTCAGTGTTATTACTTGAGCCATACAAAACTGAGGAAGTGTTCATCTTTATTAAAAAGTAAATATAGGCTTGCTTTGAGAAATATCTGAAAGGTCATTTGATTTCTAGTTTTTAAGGTTTAGCACAATGCTGATCTGGGAAGAAGAGACTTTCAAAGAGTTTTTGAAAGTCAACTTCCCTCTCATCCCAACCATTATCCTCTCTCATAAGAACCCTTGAATTATACTGGTAGTCAATAGATCTTGGCAGAACTTAACTACTAATAAACTCTTTCAGCTTTGATAAGGGCTCCTCAGTTTGGGTAAACTACACATCTATGTAAAAAATGAATCAGTAAAATTAAAATTATGGAACCTGGGAGTTGAGACATTATCCTGTCCTATGACTACATTTTTCAAATGAAGTGACATCTAATTGTAAACATTCATTATTAATGAAAAAATTGTTCATAGCTATAAAGAATTTTAAAGTTTAGAAAGGACTTTTCTTATGACAATTCTATGAGATGGGCAGGATTGGGATTATTAGTCCCACTTTACAGATCAATAAAGTACACCACCAAATTTGAATGATTTGTCCATAGTCGTAAAGCTCAGAAATGCCTCATCCAGGACTTGAACCTGTTCTCTTGACTCTAACTCCAATGTTCTTTTCATTACATCAAGTAGCGAGTATGCTGACATCAAATTCCCTTCACAGTAGCCTATGAAGGTGATGGGGCCAAGTTTGAAGGATAATTTTTGTCCTTTGAACTTAGGTACAACAAAAGGGGAGTGGTAGCAAAGGCCAAGAAGGATTGGGGAATGGTCCCAGTAAGACTGTCAGGGATCTCTTCACAAGGTAGCTCTAACTTAGCCTTTAGTCAGACTTATATGTGTTAAGCCACTGGCACGAGTTCCCAGAATTTGATTTAACCAATATGTCTTCAAATGCAAAAGAAACCTATTCATTTAACAAGCATTTATTAAGTACCTGAGTGCCAGGCTCTGTTAAAGCATTGTTTAGTAAACAAGAATGCAAAGAAGGAAATCCTATACACTGTAGGACCTATAGGATAACAAACTTAGATTTGCTGGTTAAAGTTTACAAAGCACTTTTGTCACAACACCCCTTATCTGTTGTCTCCCCTAATTAGAATAGGAACAAAGGCTATCTCAATTTTCTATTTGTATACACAAGTGCATACAGAGCACAATGCTTAACCCATACCAAGCTCCTAACAAATACTTTTCCATTTCATTTTGTAGATGAGAAAACCGAGGGGAAAGAGATTAAGTGGCTTGCTTGCTTGTGTTCATGCAACTATAAAGTAGAAGAACCAGGTTTCCTTGCTTTAAATCCAGAGTTCTTTACTCTTCAAGAATTGCTAAGGTTGCAGGGGAAAAGAGAAACAAAGAAAAATGAATTCGTTTAACAAAAACACTGCTTATTTTACTTTGTCCCCTATCAACTGGTAATCTCAATTAGTACAAAAGGCTAATCTCATTTTCAACTCTTCCCCCGCTTCTTCTTCCTATCCACAGCATCATTCCTCTTCTTTAAAACTGTTCCAAGACCTACCTCCAATATTTAACATAATATCTAGCACAGAGGCACTCTTAATAAATGCTTGTTGAAATCCGGAAAGCCCATGCTGATGAAACCAACTCAATTATGGTTACTCCATTACTCTGTACTTCTCTTCTCACTGGTTTAGACTCAATACAATTGTTTGCACTTTTTCTAAGTGAACTTATATCTTTTTCATATGAAAAATGCACTGGCTTAGTCACCAAAGGCCCCAGGTTTAAATCTGGGCTTTACCACTTTCTATTGATATGACCCTGTGCAAATCACTCTAGATCTGTTTTCTCATCTGCAAAATGAAGGTTGAACTAGACAATGGTTCTCAAAGTATGATCCAGAAAATCCTAGATGGCTCTGAGACTCTTTCAAAAGGTCTACAAGTTCAAAACTAGTTTTTATTTCTAATATAATAAATATAATCCATATAAACAAAAACTCTTTGGGCAGATCCTTAATCATTTTTAATAATATAAATGGACATTGAGAACAAAAGTTTGAGAACCATTGGACTAGATGACTCTTATGGTCCTTTCCAATTCCATAACTAGGAGATTGTGGTTTTGTATATATGGTTTGCCCACTTGAGATTTTCTTCCTTTTTCTTTACTGGAGCGCCTATATCGGCATTTATTGGGCTACAAAATGCAGTGTTCACTTTTTGACGATAGAGATGAACTGGGAAAGAATCAAAACCAGGGCAGTGACAGATAGAAAGAAGAAAAGCAAAGAACCTGGATGGATAATATAAGAACTACCATCTGGGATGACCAAAAACAAATTTAACAGAATCAGACTCTGAATTGGAAGGGACTTCAGCAATGAGACAAACTCCACCAGTGAGGGCATACAAAGACTCATAACATTAAGAGGCAAAGTTCACAGGAATTCTGGCCACTATTACTCCTTCTCCACACCCAGAAAAGCAGAAGTATGCTCAAGTTCTCCTCACAGGTCACCTGAAAAATGCTGATTGTTCTCAAGGGAAATCATTCCAGATGGAAAGTTGACTGGAGGAAGGGATTTGCCAGAAATGGAATGGGGGAGGCTGGGTAGGGTGTGACTGGGGCCAGGAGAATTTGGAAAGAGAAAAGATACTACTGAGGTGGTAACAAAGCATTTCCACTGCACAGTGACCCACTGATTTTTATCCCATGTTCCCAGTGACCTGGATTTGGCACAGGCAGGGCCTTCCTCTGACATTGGTCACTGGCACTGCTTCTGCTGAGCTATGTTGCAACTGGTCATGTTAATATTAAATAGCAAAATTAACCGTTACTACCATCACCCAATCTGGCCCCATCCAAACCCCCTCGAGTCTGGTCAGGGCGCCGGGGCCAGCTGCTTTTCCCCACATTCCAGCCAAAAATAATACCAGAATGGAGCTGTTTGGTGGAGACTTAATCTAATCTTCATTGCTTCAGTTTTAAAATATCCTGCCCGGTTTAGGGTTTCTGATTACACACAGGGATGTGTTTTTAGTGAGATGGGTCTTAGCAGAAACGTCCTTCTTGTAATTAGAAACCCAGGCAAGGCAGCCCTGCTGTGCAGCATCCAAGCCAAACACCAGATCCCCCAGAAGACAACACGTTTGCAACAAACTCTTCCCAGACCTTATTTGCTGGCATTCTTGGTTCTCCTAACTCATGAAGATTCTGAAGTCTTAGGAAAGTTTCACCAAAAATATCATGTCTTCCAAATTATGAATTTCTCCAATAGGGCAGACTGCTGCCCCTCCCTTTACCAGTTTCAAAATGGAGCCAAAAATGATAGCAAGAAGGTTGGGAAAGTACATGGGAAATCCTTCCCCCTCCCCCTGAAAGATGTGAAGGACAAACAAAATTTTGAGTTACAATGGTCTCTCCCTAATTCACAATGCAAGAGCTTCAAAAAACAAAGGCATTTCTAATATAGTTCCACAAAATAGTTTAATAAACCCAGTTGATTTCTCAAATAGTTTGGTCAAGAACCTACTTTCCTTTGTCAGAATATCTCATAAGTGAGGTTCAGAGAACAGACCTCTCTCCACTCAGGTATCCATCCAGTGTCACACACCTCCTTTCAAAGGAGCATCAAACGTCTCAGACTAGATTTTATGCATTCTTAACCTTCTTTGTGCCATGGATCTCTTTGGAAGTCTGATGAAGCCAAAAATGGCTTCAGAATATTGTTTTTTAAATACATGAAATACAATATTTCATCCCAAAGGAAATTAATTACATTGAAATATGGTTATCAAAATATTTTAAAAAACAACCCAGGTTAAAAAATCCCTGGATTAGGAGAGTCTTTGCTTCTCTGAAAATGAGTTGGATGATATGTTAATTAAGCATGTGACAATATTAAAGAGAGTATAGATCAGGAACAGGAACATAGAGATGGAACAGATAAGAAATCCAGTTGGCTCATTTTACAGATAAGAAAGCTGAGGTTCATAAGTGACATGACTTGCCTAAGGTCACAGAAATAGTAAGTGGCAAAACTGATGCTAAATTCAGTTTTCTTTCCACTATATCTGGTACAACGGGAACCCAGGAGATTAGTATCTCAGTTCTTCCTTGATTGCCCCTTTTGAAAGCCAATGAGTGGTTTTCAGATCCTCAGATGCAAAAGAAAGCATTTCAGTTCTTTCATCAAAGTATAAAAATATTCCTTAAAATCCCAGGGAAGGAAGTTTAGCAAATCCCAGAAAGAAAACACACATACCAATTAATGTAGCTGGTCGGCTCAAACATTTGCTCCCATTTTCTTTATTAGTTAGAATGGTTACAATGTTGTTTGGGGACAAAGCATCCCTTTCTATGTTTCTTAGCAAGTCCTCACAACAACCCTGTGAGGTAGGTATATGGAATTCATCCCACTTTACAGATGAAAAATCTGCCCAGAATTATGCAGCCTGACAGGCTCCTATTTCATTTAAAACTCCCATTTTTCATACTTTCATTATAAACAAAATTCACCTCCCATGTACCACCAGCTTGTCTCCTCTGACCATCTCCATCCTCTATCATTCCTTCCCAAAGCCACCAAACTTCATCAGATATTAGTTTTAATTAAATTAATAAATCCCAGTTACAACACAATTTGGTAGTACAACTTGGATAGAGAGATATGCTTTTAGCTCCTCCCTAAAAAGTCAACTTTTCAATATCAATCTTCATTAAACTATGGATTTCATAGGAAGTATTTGTATAAATCACAGCATGTTTGTCAAAAGGTAGGGCTAGCACCAACTTCTGATGATTCCATTTTCCAAAACTTTTTTCACTTTTCTTCCTTTTTTTTTCTTCTTCCTTTAATCTATGCCCTCCCCCCCATACTTTGCTCTGAATTTCATTTGATCCAGACACTTTTCTTCACATCCCCTCCTTCGTCACCTCTAACAATTGCATCACACATTTTTATATATATATATATATCTTACAGAACAGCCGTCCTTGTGAGGCATAGCCTAGGAAACAGGAAAACTCAAGAAACTGCTTTTCACTTTCCTCAATTTCATATACCCCCTCACCCACAAAAGACATCCTGGTTTAAAAAAACCACAGTAACAAAGGACAGAAATTGGGGGCCATTTTCAGAAAGATGGAGGTGAGAGTCCAATAAATGGCTGGTAAATTTAGAAACATTTTGGAAACCTTGACTCCCAGCAACTTTGCGCTTATATTAAACTGCAAGCATTTAAAAAAAAAAAAACTAATTTGTCCTTTTTCTGTTGCTGTTACTTGGGGCATTTCATTCACACTGAGGAAACCAAATTGATCCATTTGTTTTTGGTCATAAAGCAAGTTGAGAGCGATGGCCCTTTAAAATGGGTAATTCTGCTTTCTAGGCATGTATTAGTTTCTAATGAGTTACAGCACCAGGTTGAAGATGGACACTGTAAAAAAAAAAAATGTTAACATACAATCGGGCACACCCATAAACATCAAGGCCAAGGGAGAAGTATGTTTCCAGTTAAGTTAGAACTTCATGAATTCAGGATTCTCCATTCGCAAGACAGTAATTCTCCTTATTTCATCACTAACTTACTTCAAATGTGTTTATACAATTTATTGCTACTGAACTTCCAGGCAACTGGTGTAGAGTTAATGAAACCCAGCTTGGAGAAGCTTTGAGCTTTAAACAAGTAACCACAGTTTAAATGGTTATGACATGCGGTCAAAGCCACAGCCCAGCCGGCTGCAGTTTCTGTGTTAGGAGCTAGTCAAAAAACTTGTAATCTCGCCTTTTGTGCCAGCTAAACAGAAAAAGGAAAAATAGCTCAAAATCAGTCTACCATAGTCTTTCCTTGTTTTTCCTGCATGTCATTTCTAATACAATCACCTTTCCAAAGTGATAGATTTTTCCTCCCTAAACCCTATTCCCCAAGTCGGTGTTTTAAGGGTTCCTCTGAATTATTTAGAAATATTGTTTGAAATAAGTTTGGATTTTGAAGAAAAATGTCAGGCACTGCAACTATCCTCGGAAAAAAAACAACCCCAACTAACATTTTAAAATATGTCTTGGAGAAATCCCTTATTCTGTTCACAGAGGTATATGAAAGAGGTATATCCACAAGAGTATTTGTTCACTTAAAAACTGACTTTTATTCTAATCTTCGCTGTCCACTGGAGTCATCCTTCTCCTTTTCTCTCACCTCCCACCATCCCCCCCCCCCCCCCTTTACCCCTTCACTCTGTCTTTAATCTCTTTCTATTTCGGAGCTCCAGTAAACTCCCTCTTGTTAAAAAGAAACATTTTGGGAAGGGTAAAAGGTAGGCACTGGACTCTGCCACTGCAACACAATAAAAACCTCCTTTCAAAGCAGCACTTTCATTAACTTAAAGCAATCTATAGACTTAAAAGCAGAGAGCAGTAAACTCTCAGAAAGGATCATAAAACAGCCAGGCTCAAGTTGGGTACACTTCAGTGCAATTTGCACGATGCATTTTACTGCTGAGAGGTGGTTGGGCTGATCTCCTTTAACCCTCTGCCCCTTATTCTGAAGCAAACTTTCTTTCTCTCCCCTTGCATTCCTTTCTCGAGTACAATGGATAAACAGTGACTGGGGGACCCTCCTGGGGTCATGTCTCCCTCCCCCTAGTGCCCCTCTCCGCGGGAGAGTACGCATACACATTCCAGGCCAAGAAAACAACAGGAGAGAGAGCCCCCCCCACCCCCCATGTCTAGCCCAACCTACTTCTACTCATTGATCCCTAGGCTGCCTGCGGAGTTCTCCGGCTGGTTTGGAAATGGAGGGAGAGCCAGATTTTGGATTTATTTGCCTATTTCAAAGAACATTTCATGTCACCACCCCACACACAAATACTTTAAGATTCATTTTTCGCTTCTTCTGAATCTAGGGAATCTCTGCACTTCCTCGTCCTAGGGTTCTACAGAGAAGAGGAGAGGAGAATGGAGTTAGAGCGACTAATAGGACTTCTCCGCTCCAAAGGTTCTGAGGGTTAAATCCACTGCTCAATTCGGCGGGATGGACATTCTGGGTATTTTATGCTCAAAAACTATTATTTCACAGATTTAGAAAGCTAACTTTAAGTGATCTAAACCTGCCCCAAATTCGAAGTTCTCTAGAATTCAGTGAACTGGAAAATATGAAATTATAAAAAGTCAACAGTAACTATCCGGCAGTGACTCAATAGGAGGTTCTATAGATTTTTGCGGGATTGAATTGTTGTACCAGCTCTCGCACCAAAACGGAGTGGCTCAGGATTACCGGGTTGGGTTAGGCACACGGGAAGGGAGGGGGAGGGGAAGGAAAGGAGAAGGGATAGAAGAAAATCTGCCCGATGAGAACAGAGCTCTGAAAGAGGATGGCTGCTCTTGTTATGCCACAGTTCTCTTTAACTGGCCTGACTCAGTTTCCCTGTCCCAGTTT
Organism: Antechinus flavipes; assembly: GCF_016432865.1. NCBI lineage: Eukaryota > Metazoa > Chordata > Mammalia > Dasyuromorphia > Dasyuridae > Antechinus > Antechinus flavipes. The sequence goes on from NC_067400.1 coordinate 481,126,383, forward strand.
CCTTTACTGTTCTGTCACGTAGCTCTCAGGTTATAAATTAGCAAGATAAAAAGTAGATCTCCTGATTCTTTTACGGATTTACAATACTCCCTTAGAATATTCCAAGACCAACCCATGATATCTTTACTTCTTTGTCTCTGGAATTTTTAGGTTTTATGGTTTCCCCTCCCTGATAAAGACTTTCCCTCCCTTCTTCTTTGTCTCCAAAAAGTACTTAAAGATTTGTGATTCTCCCATACAGTACTGGATAATCTGAGACGAGAGTCCTGTCCAGTCAATCTTACTCTCCAATTAATAAAATATTAAATCTCTCTAATCTCTCTCCTGCCTCAGTTTCTCCGGACTGGTGAACCTGGCCATCCAGATCAATACCCCTACATTGATGTTTGGCTACAAATTGTCTCTTACCCCCCTACCTGGCTGAGGGCTGCGACCATGACAAATGGTATTCGTATTCTGATCACACAGACCCTGAGGACAGACAGGGAAAGTTGTAAACCACCAGAAAAAAAAACCCTACAGGATTCTCTGGAAGACCCCTTAGATAATCCCCCTCCCCCACCGTATCTGGGCGTACGTCTGTATCCACCTTTGCCTGGAAACTCCCCGCCCGAAATACCACCTGAAGGACAAAACCCTCCTGAGCCTGGTTTTTCACCACCTGGCCCTTTGGCTCCCTCTTTTCCTATACAAGGGCCTGGTACAGCCAGCACCAAGGTGCCAGCTCCTGCTCAGTTGCCTTCTCTCTCCTCTGTCCCTCCTGTGCCGTTTCCCACTCCGGCTAGCCCTTCAGCCCCCCTAACTCTCTCACCTTCCTGTACTCAAGGTGGAGTTGCATATAATGCTTCAGGATCTGTTCAGCAAGCCCCAGTTTTCCCCAAATCTATTCTGCCTCTGAGGGAAATGGTGGGCTCAGAAGGGGTCCCCTTCTTAGTCTATGTCCCCTTCTCTACAAATGATCTTTATAACTGGAAAGCTCAAAATCCCCCTTTTTCTGAGAAACCACAAGCCTTGATTGACCTTCTTGAATCTGTTTTCCATACCCACCAGCCCACGTGGGATGATTGTCAGCAGCTCCTTACTACTCTCTTTACTACAGAGGAAAGAGAAAAGATTAAAAGGGAAGCAAGAAAAGCTGTCCTGGGACCGGGTGGAGGGTCTGTAGAGGAGCATCGAGCTCAGGTAGAAGCTAGCTTTCCCTCCGAACGGCCCTCCTGGGATCCTAATTCCCAGCAAGGTCGTACTGCACTTTCTGCTTATCATAGATACCTTCTCCAAGGCCTTAAATCAGCAGCAAGGAAACCTATTAATATGACTAAGATTTCTGAGGTTGTTCAGGGTGCACAGGAATCTCCTGGAGCATTTCTGGAGCGCTTATATGAGGCCTACCGTACCTATAGCACTATTGACCCAGAAGCTCCCGAGAACTATAGATCTGTGAATATTGCATTTGTTAGTCAGTCTGCCCCAGATATACGTAGGAAATTACAAAAGCAAGAAGGGTTCGAGGGTATGAATATATCTCAACTAGTCGAGATAGCTCTGAAGGTCTTTAATACCCGAGACGCACCAGCTACGGAAGCAGGTAAAGAATGCGCTAAGGCAGTAGTGGCGGTCATGAGAGAAGCAAACAAATTCCCTAGGAGTACTTCCCAGCGCCCTCGTGGGCGGCAGCCGTTAGGCTCAGACCAGTGTGCCTATTGTAAGAAACATGGGCATTGGAAGAACGAATGCCCGATCCGAAATCGTCCCAAGGATGTCCTCGCTCTTGAGGGGACAGACTGAGGGAGCCCTGGTTCTCTCTCTCTTTCTTTAGACCCCGGAGAACCTAGGGTATGCTTAGAAATTGGGGGTCAGCCTGTTGAATTTTTGGTAGATACTGGAGCTACCTACTCTGCTTTAACAAAACCTTTGGGCCTATTATCTTCAAAATCTACCCCTATACAAGGTGCTACTGGTAAAATTGTTTCTTATCCCTGGACTACTGAACGCACAGTCCATCTAGGGCATGGCACAGTCACTCATTCGTTTCTGGTCATGCCAGACTGTCCTTATCCTCTTCTGGGTAGGGACTTGCTTCGAAAGCTTCAGGCAACTATTTCCTTCTCTGAAGATCAGGCTTCTCTAACCTTAAATCCTCCAAGTCCTGAGCGTCTTCTTATTACCCTACCTCTCCAATTTGAACATATCTTAGTGGCTTCCCCTGCGTCGCCCTCTCCTGCTCCCTCCCCCCTTCTTACTCAGCTGCAAACCGATTTTCCTCAGGTGTGGGCAGAAAATAACCCTCCGGGTCTGGCTGCTCATCATGCACCGGTGGTTGTGCAGCTTCTAGCCACTGCCTCTCCTATTTCTGTCAAGCAGTACCCTATGTCAAGAGAAGCCCTTCTAGGTATCTCTGTTCACATTAATCGATTAAGGGAAGCTGGTATCTTAATAGCCTGTCAGTCTCCATGGAACACGCCTTTATTACCAGTCAGAAAACCTGGATCGTCGGACTTTCGTCCTGTTCAGGATCTTAGGGAAGTTAACAGAAGGGTTGAAACTATCCACCCAACTGTTCCAAATCCCTATACCCTACTCAGCTTGTTACCTCCTACTCATACTGTATATACTGTTTTAGATCTAAAGGATGCTTTCTTTTCTATACCCCTTGCGCCAGTCAGTCAGCCTCTCTTTGCTTTTCAGTGGATAGACCCCCAAGGGGAATCTTCGGGGCAGCTTACCTGGACTAGGCTGCCACAGGGTTTTAAGAACTCTCCTACTTTGTTTGGAGAAGCTCTCCATCTGGACCTCCAACCGTTTCGTAAGGAGCATTCTTATTGCTCTCTGATCCAGTATGTAGATGATCTTCTCCTTGCAGCCCCTGATGAATCTCTCTGCTTGCAGGCAACTCGTGCCCTTTTGCATCTCCTTCAATCCCTAGGCTACAGAGTTTCTGCTAAGAAGGCTCAGCTTTGCCTCCATGAAGTGTCTTATCTGGGCTATGTTCTCAAATCTGGCCACCGTTCCCTGTCTTCTGAACGTATACAGGCTATCTTATCCATTCCGGTCCCCACTATAAAGGATGTTAGCCAATTGATCAGAAGTTATATTTATAGATGCAACACTTGCGCTAGAGTAAATATGAAAAGAATTATAGAGGCACGTGTGGGAATTAGGTTGAAAGGACAAATTCCTGGAGAAAGGTGGGAGGTAGATTATACTGAGGTACAGCCGTCAACAGCTGGGTACAAATATCTGTTAGTATTTGTAGATACTTTCTCAGGGTGGACAGAAGCCTTTCCCACCCGAAATGAAACAGCTCTCACAGTGGTTAAAAAGATACTAAATGAGTTAATGCCCCGCTTTGGTCTTCCAGTAGCCATAGGATCTGATAATGGGCCTGCTTTTGTTGCCAAAATATCACAAGGCATCAGCAAAGCCCTAGGCATTGATTGGAAACTCCACTGCGCATATAGGCCGCAGAGCTCTGGGCAAGTGGAAAGGATGAATAGAACACTTAAGGAGTTCCTTTCAAAGCTTGTCCTAGAGACCCAGAACTCCTGGGTCTCGCTCCTGCCACTAGCATTACTGAGGAGTAGATGCACTCCTAACAAATTAGGGTTAACTCCCTTTGAAATTGTGTTCGGGAGACCCCCTCCAATTCTGCCCTTGGTCAGGGAAGACTTGATGGCTGAAATTTCTAACTCTTCCCTTATCAAGTTTTTGCAGGCCTTGCAGAAAACTCAGAAAGACATCTCCCACCTTGTCCGTGAGGCCCTTCCTGTTCCTCATACTGACCCCGTACATACATTCCAGCCTGGAGATGCAGTACTGATAAAGAAATTTTCCACCTCCGGTCTGGAGCCCAGGTGGAAAGGACCGTACACTGTGATCCTCACCACGCCCACTGCTGTAAAAGTTGAATCAATCCCTGCCTGGATTCACCACAGCCGAGTGAAACCAGCTGTCACCACTGAATGGAAAGCAGAAATCGGTGAAGATCCCCTGAAACTGAGACTGATTCGTTCCTCTGGTCCTTGATTTCCCCGAAAAGACACTGGGTGGGAAAATCCTGGGAAAATTCAATCCTTGTATTTACTTTGTTACTGTTTGTGATTACCCTAATCTGTTTGCATAATCCCCCCCTAGAGGCCCCTTTCCCCTTCGCCGTTCCTCCCGCTGTACTGTCATTATGGGATTTTCCTTAGTCCTTCTCCTCCTCCCTATGTTTTCTAAGGCTTTGGAAAACCCACATGCCCCAAAGACCATATGGACAATGACCTTTAGGAATCTTGAGGGGGGTCCCAGTCTTTCTGCCACTTATTATTCAGGTTTAGAACCCTCTATGACAATAGATTCCTCCCTGGCTCCCTGCTTTTACTTCAGAGCCCTAATAGATCCTCCAGCTCGACTGTGCCCTGATGCTTGGTGGTGCTCCCTCCCTGACGATTCTTTCAGGCTGACTATCCAAACTTTTGATCAGCAGGCCCAGACCTCGCTGTATCCCCCCCGAATTATCCTAACAATCCAGGAACCGTCCCACCAGAAGTGGAAGCAGTCCCAAGCTTTCACCCTTTGGTCCCGGACAGGTAGCGGTCTTCAATTCAGCTACTCCCTCACAGTCCAGTGTAAAGACCCACCTCTCTCCAAGCCTGTGGGACCTTTGACTGCTATACTAGTCCCACCTAGACCACCAGTCCTGGCCGAACCTATCCCGCCACCATCATCCCTGGCACCGCAGGACCTGGCCAGGACCAAAAGACCCCCTATTTCTTCTGACCTGTTAGTCCCAATTGACAACCCCTCTGAATCGTCTGATTCTCCCTCTATGCTTGAATTGTTACCGATAGTGCACTCCTATTTGAACTCCACAAATCCCCAGCTGGCCCGAGATTGCTGGCTCTGTTTTAATTCTGAACCCCCTTATTTTGTTGGGATTGCCCTGACAGACTCAGTTCCTGGAACCACCTCTCAATCTACCTGTTCCTGGGAACAACCTAAACTCACTCTCAGAAATATCCAAGGTATAGGCACCTGCCTGGTGACTGCCTCCACGAATCTCTCTGACCCTCTCCTCCAGTTCTGTAACCCCGGTTCCTTGATTAATGTTTCAGCTTCCTCATCAGATGTTGCAGTCTGGTATCAAGCCCCTGAAGGTTCATGGTTTGCCTGTAGAGATGGATTGACCAGGTGTGCCTACTCTAGTACCCTCCTCAGAAGGACAGATTCATTCTGTGTCCTGATAGCAGTGTTTCCCAGCCTGTCTGTTCTTCCAGGAGGGGAGGGATGGGGCCTCTTCCAGTCCCATTTCTCTCCCTTGGAGATTACCAGACAGAAACGGGCTCTGCCGTTCCTTCCCCTCATAGTAGGGCTCGGGCTGGCAGGCACTACCGCCCTCAGCACTGCAGCCCTCCTGAAAGGCGATACTGGGTATGCTGAGTTAAGTGCACAGATGACCACTGACCTGATTCAGATCGAGTCATCCATCTCAAAACTGGAAAGCCAGGTTGACTCCTTGGCCGAGATGGTACTCCAAAACCGAAGGGGACTTGATCTGCTATTTCTGCAACAGGGAGGCCTGTGCGCTGCCCTAAACGAGGAATGCTGTTTTTATGCTAATAACTCTGGGGTGATCAGAGAAAGTTTGGCCTTGGTTCGTAAGAATCTTGAGTCCAGACGACTGGAGCAGGGGCAAGGAAAGAACTGGTACCAGTCACTGTTTAATTCTTCCCCGTGGCTTACAACCCTTGTTACATCCCTCATAGGACCCTTGATTCTCCTTCTCCTGGCCCTTGCCATAGGCCCTTGCATCTTCTCTAACCTTGTCCGTTTTATCCGCTCCCAGGTGGAATCTGTCAAAATTATGGTACTAAAACCTCCTGGGTATCAAAAAGGAAGATGTTTCGAAGATTCGAATATTTAGGAGAAAGAGTGTGGAATGTTATGCCACAGTTCTCTTTAACTGGCCTGACTCAGTTTCCCTGTCCCAGTTTCCTTTACTGTTCTGTCACGTAGCTCTCAGGTTATAAATTAGCAAGATAAAAAGTAGATCTCCTGATTCTTTTACGGATTTACAATACTCCCTTAGAATATTCCAAGACCAACCCATGATATCTTTACTTCTTTGTCTCTGGAATTTTTAGGTTTTATGGTTTCCCCTCCCTGATAAAGACTTTCCCTCCCTTCTTCTTTGTCTCCAAAAAGTACTTAAAGATTTGTGATTCTCCCATACAGTACTGGATAATCTGAGACGAGAGTCCTGTCCAGTCAATCTTACTCTCCAATTAATAAAATATTAAATCTCTCTAATCTCTCTCCTGCCTCAGTTTCTCCGGCATTACACTCTTGGATGAGGAACAATTATAGAATAGAAAGCTTCTGGCATCTAGTATTCCCATCCAGATTCAGAGTCCAATGCTTCAACCGCAGTTTCGGAATTAGCCCTGCTGCCCAATCAAACCTTCGGATCACAAGTCCCGCATCCCATCCGCACGTTAGCACCGCATTTACTCTCTTCCTAACCCCAGTCCAGGCTCCCAGAAGGTACCAAAGCGGCCCATGCATCTCACACCCTTATTGCTGACCCAGAATCCCGTCACTGCGTATGCAGAAAAGCGCTTCGGGGACTAAGTCCGGCCAGCAGTCCTCAGCGGTGAGAAGCTAAGCTGCCTCTTTCTAATTTTCCCCTAAACTCTTCGCAACCCAGAGCTCTGGACCTAGGCCAGTCCCAGTCTGCTTCCCTCACAGTCTGAGTCCCTCGCCCCAACCCCTGACTCCTTAAGTTCCCCAAATCGCCTTGCCCAACTCAAGGATGCTGCGTGGAACCGAGATAAGGGCAAAGAACAAACAGAAACATGGATTCCTCAGAAGCTATGGGGCAGGAGCAACTACTTTCATCATTTCTCAAAAATGCTTTCTCTGCCCACACCTAAGGGTAAGGAGACTCAGCGACAGTCTAAAACTACCTAATCAAAGGGCAATTTCCAGTCTCAAAGCCGGAATCAGCCTTGATCCTATCGCCACATCTTAAATTCTGACCAAGTCTTCCTCCGACTCCGATTCAAAATGTGTGGAACACCCAAACCTAAATTCAGCCCCAGGCTTCCAACTCCAATCTGATATGCGTTTTCAATCTTCCAGCTCCTACCCCAATCTCCAACTTTGGCCTAGGTTCTATCATTTCAATTCCTATGAAATCATGGTCTTTTAACCGTAATTTTACATTCAGTTCTAGTCCTACAATAAACCCATCCTGGCACTAACACTCTAATTCTTTATCGGAGCTGGTTCGGTACCCCAACTTCCAGCCCTGATCTTCCTCCTGTCTGGGAAGTGCCTCCCTCAGTCTCGGCTGCCCTGCCCCTTCGAGAAGAGCAGGCCAATTTGGCTCCTATCTCCACAGGGACAGGGAGGTTGCGACGCCTAGCCCAGAGGGAGCGCAAACTTTGCGCAATGGACTGGAAAGGGACCAAGCACCCCACTCCCGGCGCTGCTGCCCCCGAGACAATCCCCCTCCTTACCCTGGGGTCACGAGGGCATTGGCCCCCAGTCTTCCCTCCCTCACAGGAGTGCAGACCCCTTTCCCTCTTTAGAGAACCTTTTCCGTAATTCTCGGGGAGCCTTCGACATCACGGATCCAGCTTCTCCCTGGTCCACAGACTCCCGCTCCTTCGAGCCTAGTTTTCCTGCCCCACATAGCGTTGATCCCCTAGTCTGACGAACACCTATCCCTTCTTCCCTCCCCAGCCCCCTATCCCTGACCCTGATACAGATCTCTATCCCCTTCAATTCTTCCCCTGCTTCTAGAATCCAACCCCGAAACACCTCGGGTTGCTAGACTCCGAGAGCCCGGCCCGAATCTTCTCCCAGTCATGCAGCCGAAGCGAAACCCCGCCTGGTTGAACCGAGTAAATGCCGGCCCGAGACGCTCCCCCCAAGCTCGGAGAACGCCAGTGCAGGGCCGGACCACGGCGCGGAAGACTGAACCCAGAGCCGCCTCCACCCGGGTCCCCAGACTCAAGCACGACTCCCAATTGTCCAACACAATCCCCTAAAGCCCCGGATCCTCAACTCCTGGCCCTTTGCTCTAAAATGCCAGCTTGCCCGCCCACCCCCCTCAGTTGTCCTGAGTGACGCTCCACCCACCCCGCCAGGCTCCTCGAACCCTGGGACAATGCATTCGGGGGGCAAGCGGCCCCGAACAGCCGATGCTGAGCCAGTAACGGCTGCTGCGGCGCCCCAAAAGCAAGCTTAGCCTGGCCCGATGCACTGTGCAGGGAGCGCGGTTCCTAGCCACCTCCTTCCCCCGCAGCCTCGCCACGGTTCCGCGTTGTCTAGCTCGTCTCAGTCCTTCCCCTTGCTTCTCTCCTCACTCCACGCTCTCCTTGTCTCTCCCTTCTCCGCTCCCAGCTTCCCTCCTCCCTACTGCCTGCCTCGCTCTCTCCTCCCTGCTTCCTCCCTCTCTCCCTCTCTCCTCCTTGCCCTGTCGCAATGAATAATACTCTGGCTTGGGGACTGGAATAAAACACACGCGCTCTGAGGCAGCCGCCCGCAGCAGCAGCAGCAGCAGCCGCCGCCTGCAAAAGCGTCTCTGACATGGAAATGAATGACAGCTTACCTGATGCCAATCTTCATCAGACTGACACCGGCGTGACAACACAGCCTATACTTCCCAGCACTGCTCTGGACGTCAGCAGCACAGGGACCCGCCCCCCGGAGCCCCCCCCCCCCTTTCACACACCTCCCCTATCCCCACTCCCCCTTCTCTTCCCACCCCCCATCACCCCCACCCACTCCAGGCCCCAGCAGCATCCAAATAAGAGGAGTCGCCAGGGTGTCTCCCTCTACTGGAAGCTTTTCGGAGACCAGACTGACTATTGCTTGCTCTTTCCTGTCTCTACCGAGGAAGGCAGGGACAGTGTTTTAGAAAAAGAACATTTGCGGACTCTGAGAGATCTAGGTGAATTAGGAGATCTAGGAGTCTAAGGACCTCCATTCAAGCCTCTCATTTACATTTTACCAGCTCCTACATCCCACTCCCCTCGCCCTCCCCGCCCCCACTCGATTCCCCATCCCTTGCACTTTGGGATTCTTAGAAGAAAAAAGTTGAGACAGAGCTCCATGAAACCTCGGAGGGGATTGGGCAGTTTGTAAATTTTTCCATGGACCCTAGGAAAAGAACTGCACGGAAAATCACAAAACTCAGCGCAGACTAGAAATCCTCTCCATCCTTCATTCCCCCTTGCTTGGCCTAATTTTTATGATTACATTTGAATAATTCTCATTACCTTAGCCCCATAAAAGGTGTTCAGGTGATACTCTGGTTAGTTATTCTGACATTCAAGATTTCTTTCTTGGGGGAGGGTGAAGACATATGTAGATTCACGATGTTGGGGAGGGGGAAGGAAGGAGAGGCATAAAAGCTTTTGGAGACTTTGCCGATGATTCAGCTCTTTGCTAATGTATGCAAAGCTTGTTCATCAGCAACTGCTATTTTCATTATATATATAAAAAAGTCTTCAGTAAACTATTTGAGTTCAGATAATAAGAAGTGTTGCCATTGACAGGTTGTTTCAAGCTGGCTCTCACAGGAAAACTTCAACACAATGAGGAATTTGGCCCCTCAAATACCTGTTATTGAGACAGATAAATGCATAATACAAAATGCATGTACATGAATGTGCATATGTGCACTTCTATAATGTAGCAATCTGCCCTATATGAGCACAGACAAGCACTAGAATGCTTATGGAGCTTATTTCACTTTGTGATCCCAAGAACCGCCTATTTCTGGAGCAAATCAGAAGGGAGAGAGGATGAATTATGATCTAAACTACAGGAACTGGTACCTGGTACCCCTTCAGCCTGTGAACGATCCCACTGAGAACAATGCCTGTCTTCCCCTTGTAAGGGAATACTGAAAACGAAATCTAGCTATCCAGCCTAATCTATAGCCCAGCATCTCAACAGAAAATTACCCAAGAAACTGAGAGCTGGACTTTTAAATGAAAAACTTCTAAGGCCTTTTGCATTCTTTCACCAACATCAATCCCTTATAAGACCCCCAAACAAGAAAAATCAGTTTTCTGTAAATCAGAGGAGAAAATTGAAGGTTCTATTTTGCCACCCCAAAGCAAACCTATCATTCTTCAGTTAGTTTCTGCCATGAATTACAACACCCCCATAAGACTCTCTGGTGCTTCCATACGATCAGAGAACTGATTTCTTCCTATTTAAGGCCATTAGAAAACTATTAAGTATATATCTCCCAGTCTCTGATTTTTAAGTCAGAGTACCAGTAGCAGCCTGATTATTATAGATCATAGTAATAAGAAGTGCACTTAATTATTTTTTAAGTTAATACCTGTTTCCTAATCCTCATCCTAAAGGGCACAAAGTCAGACTGTTACAAACCATAGAAGAGACTCTTAAGTTCATGTTAAAGGTAAGAGAATATTTATTGGTCTTTGGCCACAGAAATAGTGGCCAAATATTGAAAACTCCTATTAAGGATTATTGTGGAGGATAAGTTTCTATATCACCTAGCCAAAAGGGAGAATAACACTGGATGTAAATACTTAACCCCATTAGAAGGATGTCTATGAATTAGCTGTAAATCCTAATACAGACATCAGCCAAGTATTAATGATTCACACATGTCACATCATTCATTTTCTGAAGTCAAGTTTGATGCTTAAGTCTTTCTTGACACATGAGACCCAAGGACCAAATTGCTATTTACTGGTATTTCCTTAAAAAAAAAAAAATTCCCTTCAAAACTGCCACCAGTACCTCTGAAGTGAATAAAAGTATATATTGTGTTATTTTGCATCAATTTTTATATGATACAAAAAGTAAAAGATGATTATTTTGAATCAGCCAGACTATTTATTGTTCAAAGTTTTGATTCTACTATTGACATCAAATCAACAAATGTTTCTTGGATCTTGTAGGACATACAAAAAGATTGTAAAAACCAGTCCTTATCAAAAAGGAATTTATAATCTGGTTGGGAATATGGCAGTTACATCATTTTTTTTTAAATGTAAGGATTAAACCATTATAAACACACAACTACAAGAACATTCATAGATAGTACATGATTAAATGACAAATGAGTGGTGCAGAAAGAGAATGTCAGGAGTCCAAAGGAGGGACAGATCACTTTATGCCCTCTCTATGTTAGCTCAAGTCTACAATTCTGATTTAAATTAAAAGCTCTTGAAGGGCAGAAACCAGATTTATGAATAATTGTTTGCAGTGGGTACTTATGACAAGCAGGGAGAGGTGAGAATATAAATAATGGAAAGGGAAATAGGAGAAAAGTGGAAGAGCTCTCCCTACCCAGACTTTTCATCTCTCTATTTATCTGGTAGCAGCTGGGGCTATTGAAGGGTAAGAGAAGCAAGGCTAAAGAAAGAGACTTCTCCCTGATTAAGGGCATGAGGGTTAGCCACATCCTCGGCTGGTATCTTAATTTTCCCCTTTGGGCAAATCTCCATGGAGAAAATGAGATGGGAATGAATAGCAGAAGCTTAAATCTCTTGTACAACCATAGCTCTAGGTTAATGCTCTAAGCTTGAAATCAGGATGCATATAAGTTCCCTGTGCTACTCTGTATTTCCAGGTAATATTGGGGAAGCTTCTCAGTCTACCCATTTTACAACATAAAAGACACCAGTCATCTAGTCATACTATAGGGACTTAGTTGGACCATGTCTCTAACATGCTTTAGACTTCTCCAAAATAGAGGAACAATATAATGACAAGGACTTGTATAAAAAGCCCTTATCTCTTGTTTTGGAGAAAATGTCTCAAATAACTCCAACCCCTTACATTCTCTCTTAGTCTAAATACACATATCACATATAATAATACACTGCTTCCCTCATACTACCTCAAAATGTACACTGCCTAACTGCATACAGCTTTCCTACAAATACACACATTATTACAGAAAAAAGAGAAGGGGTTTCCTCTTGTTTCTACCCTGTTGCAGATTTCTTCTTTGGGTGAGCTCAAAATGAAAGGAGCAAGGTAGCCCGCTTACACCATCAGTCCTTTTCAAGGAGGAGGGAAGGAAAGAATGAAAGCAATCGAAATGATTGTGCAGTGCTTCTTTACAATGTTCTGGCAGAAACTAGGAAGTTTCACAGACAGTTTGACAGAATCCCCCAAAAAGAGAAAAGAAAGAGCAATAAATAGGGCATATTTAGTAAGCATTTAAGAAGACAAATTAAGAAGACTTTTCAAAATAAGCCACTTCTTTGCCCTGGTGTTCAAGTGTTTTACCATACTTTACAAAAGAAGATATTGAGACATTTCTGTCTTGGTTTAAAAAAAAAAAAATCTATGTTCAGATCTAAAGACATTTCTTTTTGATAATCCTCTCCCTTCGGGTCACCTTTCTTTCTCCCCACCATCACCTATTCCTTGTCCATTCCCTAAATCTGTCCCCAACACAATCACTCACTCATACAATAAATAGAAGGGCTATTGAGGTGTTTCAATGACTTCTACCTACAGCACTGTTGTTGAAAATCTATTCATAAATAAATGGATTCTACCCCAGCAATAAGACCAATGCCTCCTGTACTGTTTATGTAATCAAATTACTTCTACTACATTTAAAGTAAAATGCTCTGACACCTTACCTAAGTGACAATATGCCTCAAAGAACTGATCATAGATCATAGACATTAAATTAAATGTAAAAAGTCTCCATTTTCTCTCCCTACATCTCCAATATCTTGACTAGAGAAGTACCTCATTACCTTTGGTGATCAGTAAGACTTTTGAATCTTCCCATCAATGCCCTAGCAGCACTTTCAGATGAGTTGAAAGTAGTGTCTGCATTGGGAGTCAAGGCAAACTGAATATAAATTCAAAACTCTAAAAAGTTTTTTTAGCAGAAAAACTACACATACCGAAGAGGAATATTTCAAGGTCTTCAATAAAATGACTTCCAGGAACTGTGTTACTTCTTTGTCACATTTGTTCTCTAAGCTTGAACCCACTTTACCCTGGACTCTATGGAATTTTGTGAAAATGTGTCACAGACTTTTGGGAGGATGTTCAGTACCAACTGTACTACTGTAGTAAATGTTCCTTTTAAAAAGCTGTCATTTGGCCTTTTGTTATTAACTGATGATCTTAGTGGGAAACACTTCTAGGCTCCTAGAAAGCTTCTAGGTTATAGCATTTGAAAAGAATCTCATAATCCTTTAGGGTCACCCTCTATAACCCTATGGGTGATATATAGTGTTGCAAATCCAACCCTTCAGTTAAAATGGGAGTTGGGATAAGGTTTCCCAAAGCTAATAAAGGCCACTTTGACAACAAGTGAAGATAACACTGTCACTCAATCAATGAATAAATATTTATTAAGCACCTACTATGTACATGCTAGATTATGGGTATACAAAAACTAAAATGAAATGGTCCCTGCCTTCAAGTAGTTTACATTTTAACAGCTATATAAAAATATTTTTATAACACAGAGAATCCCCAAAGTCTTAAAATTCTTAAGACTTTGTGGACACTCTATATAAACAGAATGAATATAAGATAGTGTTAGGAGAGTAGACTTCCATTTGGGAGCATCAGGAAAGATTTCAAATAGAAAGTGGTGCTTGAACTGATTCTTAAGAGAAACTAATCCATAATCACTATTTCTGTTCCTATCATCATACCCTATCTTTTCTGCCATTCGCTGAATCTTTACATTCCCACTATTACCATTACTGTTATCTCCTCTATATTTTCTACATATACTATTTTCACATCCCTACTATTTCCATTATTACCACTCCTAATACTGCAAAAATCTCATTGCTACAAATCCCACCACCAACTTTCAATCAGCATCTTCATTATATATTTCCTACCATTTCCACTCACCTGCTATTAAACTTCAACAAAGACATAAAAAGGCCAAATGATGAATCTACTAAGTTTCTCCCAATTCACGAGGAGTGAAAATCAATCAATCAAAAAGAATTTATTAAGTACTTCTTATGTGCCAGACACTGAGGATACAAAGACAAAAATGGTACAGTCACTATCCTCAAGGGGCTTATGTTGGAGTCAATATGTACACATATATATGTATATATGCAGAGTAATTCTGGTAGGGAGAAATAGTCAGTTGTAAGGATAGGAAAGACCTTATTCAGGGATAATGCTTGAACTGAATTTTGAAGGAAATTAAAGGGTTAGCCAGGATTTATTGGCTTGGAACCAAGACCCATCCATTATTACAAAAGCTTTGGCCATGTATTGTATCACAATGCTTATGAGTTTGATAGATCCAGAATAACTATTTCTATTCCTTTATCATTCATCCCCTTCTATCTTGACAATCTGTCTCAAAGCCATAATAATAAACTCTTAACCCACTTTAAAATTTACTTCTTCCATAAAACACTCTCTGATTAATCCTATCTAATTAAACACTCCTTTATTCTGTACCTTCCATAAACTTATGCATTTTACCACTACATTACTATACTTACAGTGTTTTTAAAATTTGATTTTTTCAGTTAACCAAAAACTATGCTACATTCATTATACTGTGAAAGATAAAAGAGGCAGCTAGGTGATAGGTAGAGTGGATAGAGCATCAGTCCTGGAGTCAGGAAGACTCTGAATTCAAATCCAATCTCAAACACTTGACACTTAAGTAGCTGTGTGACTCTGGGCAAGTCACTTAACCCTGATTGTCTTGAACTTCCCCCCAGAAAAAAGATATAGAATACTCTTATAAATATTCATAGTCAAGCAAAACAAATTCCTTCATTGGTCAAGTTCAAGATGCATATGTCCTCTCTTTCATTAAGTAGGTTAGCATGTTTCATCACTATTCCTCTGGAATCATAGCTAGTCATTGTAATGATTGAAGTCTTTCAAAGTTGTTTTTACAATGTTGTTTATTATATAAACAGTTCCATTGGTTCTGTTGACTTCATTTTTGCAGCAATTCATACAAGTCTTACAAGGTTTCATTGAAATTGTTCCTGTTATCATTTCCTATGGCACAATAACATTCTATTACATTCACATACTCTAGAGTCTTCATCCATTCTCCAATTAATAGGTATTTCCTTAGTTTCCAGGTCTTTGCCGCCAAAAAAAAAAAGGGCTACTCTAAGTATTTTTAATACACATGGGCCCCATCTTCCTTCTTTAATCTCTTTAGGGCATAAAGCTATGCATGCAATGACAATTTCTTATCTAGAAGGAACTGGAAGGGAATTTAGTATCTTTCCCCACTTCCAACTCCCTCATTTTACAAGCCAGAAAACTGAGATACAGTGAGTTAAAGTGATATGCCCAATGCCATATAACCAATAAACAACAGAGTTATATCATATTCAATCCTCTTTGGTTTTTGCAAAGCAACTACATGGCACAGTGGCTGGAGTTCTAGTTAGGATAGACCTCAGTTCAAATCTATCTTTTGATGCTTATTAGATGCGTGGTCCTGGGCAATTCATTCAATCTTTATCTATCTCAGTTTCTATACCTGTAAAATGGGAATAAAAATAGCACCTGCCTGCTAGGGCTATTGTGAGGATAAAAGGAGGCAATAAAAGGCTTTGCAGATCTTAAAATGTTATATAAAAACTAGTTATTATTATTATTATTTATTTTTAAGTCTTCGAAAATGTCAGGTATATTCATATTCTGTACCCCAGTTTGATTGCAAATGTGTTAAGGGGACAAAAGCCACCTATGTATCTCTCTTATATGCCACTGGCTCTTCCATACACTCTCTGATAATCTTATATCACTAATCAGTCTTCAGAATCTAACAGTGTATCACACTACACATTGCATTTTATCTTCACCAAAAAATGTCTGAGAAACTCAGCATACATTAGATGTTCAGTAAATATTCTTAGCTTTATTTGATAGAAGTAGCATGGAATAGTAGATATAGAATAAGTTTTGAACTTAAGAAAACTTGAGTTCAAATCATACCTCTGACACACACTAGCTGTGTGACCCTGGGCGTGCCGTCAAACTTTTTAAGGTTAGAGACTGAAGAAAAGGAGCTGCTCTTTGTTGGTAGAAGAAGCTCCTCATGGGGAATCTGAAACATCAACAATATCATAGATATGGTTTAAAAACAACAACAATGATTTGATGCACACAGCACGTCTATAATGGTAAGACATGTTCCAATAGTAAATGATGATAGGATCATAGATCTAGATCTGAAAGGAACCTCAAAGACCAAATAATTAGTTCAATCTCCTCATTGTACAGAGAGAGAAACTGAGGTCCAGAGAGATTAAATGGCTTCCCTAGGGTCACACAGGAAGGAGGTATTAGGAAGCAGACCTGAACTCCAGAGTCTAATGACTTTCTACTATGATGTGCGCAAACATAAGTAAAAAGTGTGTGTGTGTGTGTGTGTGTGTGTGTGTGTGTATGTGTGTATGTGTGCGCACAAATAGGTTCAAATTCTCCAGCTATTACAGTTCTGAAGGTTTAGACACACATCAATGCAATCTGTCAATTTCTAGGCATTATCTCTCATGATAATTTCCTGCCAAATCTTTGAATTGCAATTAAGAAAGTAGATAATTTGCAACATTTTCCTCTGTACATTGAGATGGATTATAATCCTAATTTGATAAAGACTCTTAATGACTCATTAGCCACCCTTGGCTTCTCCTCAGGTCAGCTAACTTCCCAAGGGCTAGAAGGCAGCTGGCAGCAGAGAGACAGAAGTACTCAGGTCATTAGATATTATTGCTTCAGCAGCACTGAAACAGAAAGACAAAACAAGTCCCTCATTGGCTCCAAAGCATTGGCTTTATTCTTTTTGCCTTCTAGATTTTAGCAGTAGTTTTCTTGTCCCGTCGCTGAACAAAAACTCTTGATTTCAAATCATCCATAATCCTCATTCAAAAATTTCTTAACCTTGTCAGACCCTTTTCTCTCATAGTCTTTCCTTTTCATAGCCAGACTCAGAGTGAATCATGTAAGTTCCCTATCAGAATTTAATCATGTAAGTCCCCTATCTCTGCTCCTTCCCACCACTCCTTTCCCAGGAAGTGGGACCCATGCTACAATATGGATAGAACTCTCCTGTCAAGATGAACCTAATTTCAGATCTCCTCTCTGCTACTTAGTAATTGTGTGATATGAGCAATACATTTTGCTTCTCGGTCTCAATTTCCACATTTATAAAATAAGGCATTTGGACTAGATGGTCTGTAAGGTTACCATTGGTTTTAAATCAATGGATTCTATGGACCATTGACGTGAAAGATTAAAATCTAAATTTCCTGCTATACTGGAAACTTTCTGGGGAGTCAAGGAGGTCTAGAATAGATAGGCATGGAACTAAGAATGTTAGATTTGAATAAGGAGACCCAAGTTCCTAACATTGACTTTTATTAACGGTGCAACATGAGCAAATCACTTAATCTCTCTGAACATCAATTATTTCATCTTAAAATGCAGATAAGAATACTATATACTAGTAATACTTCACAGTGTTTTGTGTGAGAGAAAGGCATTTTATAAATCTTAAACTTCTAGAAATTTGAGTTATTAGTTATTGTTTCAATGATTCCTAGTGGAGAAGCTTCAGAAGAAAAATAGGCAGACAGTAATCTCAGAGATTATTAAAGTTAACCAGTGAAGAGAATGTGCCTTCACCCACCCTGGCATTAAAGAACTCTTTTTGGTAGAAAGATACTCTTTATTACACACACATAACAAATGTGTGCCCTTTATAAAATGTATACTATTTTAAGCACAATTATAGATACCTACTTCCACTTATGCACATATGACCAAAACTTAACAGCATTTCATCCAAATATTCACACAGACACAAAAGTTCAAATGGATTATAATAGGCAATAATATCTCACATGTTTGTCCATATATTTTTATGGTTACAAAGTGTTTTATAGACATAGTCTGGTTACTATGACAAAATAGAATGTTTTTTAAATTGAGATTACAATGCATTTAGGGCCCTAGTGAACCTCCCAAAACCAAAAAGGTAAGCTCAATGTAGAAGTGGGCCTTAAAACAAAATGCCTTGAAATTCAGAGTAGTTGAAAAGGTATGTTCCTTGTCTATAGTTCATTGCTTTTGTCCTATACCATGAAAGATTCAAGGTACAGACAGTAATTTCCATTGCAACTAACCAGGACTTATATCAGTATGACAAATGTACTTTGGGCAGAAGTTCTTAGGATTCTTTTCCTCTCTACCCTCCCATCTTCCTTTCCAATGAATCCAAGAATAGTTAGGGAGTGGGAGTGAGGATTGCAGGTTGTGATGAATAATCTCACTCTTCTAGTCTAAGAATCCAATGTGGGACTAGGATAGCTGAATAATCAGGGTCCAAGGTTGGGCTCTCACCTATATGATGGCTCTGTAAGAGGAATAGAAGACTGGGTAATACAATTAGTATTATTTAATCATATGAATAACTGATTCTCTCATTTCCCCTGAAGTAACCTTGAACAATAACTAAATAGACTTAGCATTGCTGCCACAACATACTAAACTGTAGGATGACTGAGAGTATTCATAAGTCCCAAAACCTAGTCCTGAGTTTATGGATGGTCCAAACTAATTATTATTTCCAGGCTTTACAAATTCCATTTGTTTTCTAAGAGACTCTAAAGCTAGAGCACTAGGCAGGAAAGGGAATGCTTCTGAATTCAGTCTTTACTCCCTGAATAGAAATACCCTTGGATTAGGATAGACTAAATTGACATCCTGGATGTCTAGATGTATACCAATACTTACATTCTTTCTCATTTTTTATCATCAATCTTAATCTATGTTGGATAATCTGTCTGAAGCATATGAGTGACCTTTTATTCTTAGAGTATACTTGGATTACTCTCCATTTCTTCTTTCCTTCTTCTTAATAGAAAGTCAGACTAATTCCCAAATAGGTGATTGCAAAGTATGTTTTTTTTTTCTGGGTCCCTACCATTCTCTGGAATTATCATGTAGACTTAAGTAACTCATTTTTCAAGAATTTGGTAAGGGATAGTTCTTCAATGGGATACTATCTCTTTTTGTTCCACATGAAGATTTCTTAGAAGATATCTATTCCTTGCTGAAGATCTTTTTTAAACATTATTTATCCAAACTAATGACTTTATTTTAAATTTTTTAATAGGTTTTTTTATTTTTCCAATTACATGTAAAGATAATTTGCAATTAAAACAACCACTATACAGAAAAAGATAATTATAAATGTTGGAGGAGATGTGGGAAAATTGGGACACTAATACACTGTTGGTAGAGTTGTGAACTGATCCAACCATTCTGGAGAGCAATATGAAACTATACCCAAAGGGCTATCAAACTGTGTATACCCTTTGATCCAACAGTGTCTCTATTAGATCTTTATCTCAAAGAGATCATAAAAGAGGGAAAAGCACCCACATGTGCAAAAATGTTTGTAGAACTTTTTTTGTAATGGCAAGGAATTGGAAACTGAGTGGATGCCCTTCAGTTGGAGAATGGTCGAGTAAGTTATGGTATATGAATGTTATAGAATATTATTGTTCTATAAGAAAAGATCAGCAGGATGATTTCAGAAAGGCCTGGAGAGCCTTACCTGAATTGATGCTAAGTGAAGTGAGTAGAACCAAGAGAACATTGACACAGCAAAAACAAGATTATGTGATGATCAATTTTGATGGAGGTGACTCTTTTCAATAATGAGGTGATTCAGTCCAATTAATAGATTTGTGATGGAGAAAGCCATCTGCCTCCAGAAAGAGAACTGAATGTGAATCACAACATAGTATTTTCACTTTTTTTGTTGTTGTTTGATTCCTTTCTCATTTTTTCCTTTTTGAATCTGATTTTTTTCTTGTGCAGCATAATAATAGTAGAAATAAGTATAGAAGAATTACACATTTAAATTTTTAAAAGATAGTTTACAGTATTCATTTTTGTAAGATTTTGAGTTTCAATTTTTTTCTTCCTTCCTCCATTACCTTCATCCTCCCCAAGAGAGGAATATGATATAGTTTATATATGTAAAATAGTTTTAAACATATTTCCATATTAATTATATCAGGGAAGAAAAATCAAAACAAAAGGGAAAAACCATGAGAAAGAAAAAAATAAAACAAAATAAAAAAGGTGAAAATAGTATGTTTAAATCTGCATTCAGTTTCTATAATTTTTTCTTTGGATGGAGATGGCATTTTCCACTCCAACTTTATTGGTCTATTGAAATTGTCTTGAATCACTGTTCTTCTGAGAAGAGCTAAATCTGTTATATTTGATCACCATACAATTTTGCTATAACTGTTTGCTATAACTCCTGGCTCTACTCACTTCACTTAGCATCGGTTCAGGTAATTCTTTTCAAGATTTTCTGAAATCCTTGCTGAATATCTTGACATTATACTTGAGCATTGTATGTTCTCTTTGTTTTTCCCATCACACTTTATGTGAATTGATTTTATATGAACTATAGTTAAGTAATAGATCTCCTTCAGCCATTATTTTAGCCAAGAGATATTCCTAATCATGAGTCTAGGCTTAGCCCATCTTAAAACTAAAAAATGCAAGTCAACAGATAAATATGACTCTTATTAAAACATCAGCAAGTATGAAATAAAGTTTATCTCATCACTTTTGGTAATATTATGTGTCTGCACTAGAAATATCACATGTTGATGACAGTGAGTCTAATGCTTAGGTCTTAGCCCTCAATCTTTTCAGTATCATATGATTTAAATGCTCAGTATTTAGAACTTCCAGAGGGAAGTCAGGCATAGTTCTAGATTTCTTGATTCTTGACAAAATCAACAATTCCTTAAATAGCTTGTTCTCAAACTCTGTCCACTTTGATCACAGTATATCCTAGAAGGAAGGCCATATAAATATAATTGGGAATAGGGGGGAAGATGCCAATATAGTGGGGGGGAGGAAAGGGCAAGAATCACCTGAACTTTCCCAAATTCCCTTTCAAACAATGTAAATAACACCCAAAGCAAATTCTGGAGTAGCGGACTCCACAAGAGGACAGGTGAAACACTTTTCTAGCCCAAGACAATTTAGAATGTCATCAGGAATGTCACAGTACAGTTATCCAAGACAATTTCAATAGCTCAATAGAGTTGGAGTGCAAATGAGAAAAATGAGATATACAAAAAAAGGGAAAAAGGTGAGAGTGATATATATAATCAAGAAAAAAGTTAATAACAGTAAAAGAGGAACAAAAATATTGAAGAAAAAAACTTTAAAAACTAAATAGTTCAAATGATAAAAGAGGCACAAAATCCACTGAAGAAAACTCCTTTAGAAGCAGAATTGGCCAAATGGAAAAAAGATATACAAAAATTCATTGAAGAAAATAATGACTTAAAAGAGTAGAAAGGGCCAAATGAAAAAGGAGATACAAAAGTCAATTAACTTTTGAATTATTTGAATTATTTTTGAAGAAAATAATTCCTTAAAATTAGAATTGGGTAGGTGGAATTGATGAATCTGAGACATCAAGAAATAATTAAGAAAATAAAAAGTGAAAAAATAGAAGAAAATGTGAAATATCTCATTGGAAAAACAACCAATCTGGAAAATCAATCAAGGAGAGATAATTTAAGAATTATTGGACTACTGAATCATTATTAATCAGACAAATGCAAATTAAGACAACTCTGAGATACCACTACACACCTGTCAGATTGGCTAGAATGACAATGTGGAATGTTGGAGGGGATGTGGGAAAACAGGACACTGATACATTGTTGGTGGAATTGTGAACACATCCAGCTATTCTGGAGAGCAATTTGGAACTATGCTCAAAAAGTTATCAAACTGTGCATACCCTTTGATCCAGCAGTGTTTCTACTGGGCTTATACCCCAAAGAGATACTAAAGAAGGGAAAGGGACCTGTATGTGCCAAAATGTTTGTGGCAGCCCTGTTTGTAGTGGCTAGAAGCTGGAAAATGAATGGATGCCCATCAATTGGAGAATGGTTGAGTAAATTGTGGTATATGAACGTTATGGAATATTATTGTTCTGTAAGAAATGACCAGTGGGATGAATACAGAGAGGACTGGCGAGACTTACATGAACTGATGCTAAGTGAAATGAGCAGAACCAGAAGATCATTATATACCTCAACAACGATACTGTATGAGGATATATTCTGAAGAAGTGGATCTTTTCTATAAAGAGATCTAATGCAGTTTCAATTGATCAAGGATGGACAGAAGCAGCTACACCCAAAGAAAGAACACTGGGAAATGAATATAAACTGCTTGCATTTCTATTTTTCTTCCCGGGTTATTTATACCTTCTGAATCCAATTCTCCCTGTGCAACAAGAGAACTATTCGGTTCTTCACGCATACATTGTATCTAGGATATACTATAACCTATGTAACATATAAAGGACTGCTTTCCACCTGGGGGAGGGGGTAGATGGAGGGAGGGGAAAAATTGGAACAGAAGTGAGTGCAAAGGATAATGCTGTAAAAAATTACCCTGGCATGGGTTCTATCAATAAAAAGTTATTTAAAAAAAAGAATTATTGGACTACCTTGAAATCCATGAGGTTAAAATCCACAAGGGAAAAAAGAGTCTATACATATTATTTCAAGAAATTATCAAGGGAAATTGTCCTCATATTCTAGAACTAGAGGGTAAAATAGTAATTGAAAGACTGTACTTACTGATCACCATCTGAAAGAGATCCCAATATGAAAATTTTCAGGAATATTAGATCCAAATTTCAGAACTCTCAGGTCAAGGAGAAAATATTGTAAGCAATCAGAAAAAAACCATTCAAATATTGTGAATCCACAGTTAGCAAAACACAAGGATTAGTAGCTTCTACATTAAAGTATCAGAAGGTATGTAATATGATATTCTAGAGGGCAAAAGAGCTGGCATTACAACCAAGGGTTCACCTATCTAGCAAAGCTGAAAATGGCTATTCAATGAAGTAGAAAACTTATAAGCATTCCTGATGAAATGATCAGAGTTGAATAGAAAATTTGTCTTTCAAATACAAGACTTAAGAGAAGTGTAATAAGATAAACAGGAAAGAGAAATCATAAAGGATTCAATAAGTTTAAACTGTTTACATTTCTGCATAGGAAGATGATTCTTGTATCATTATTAGGGTGGTTAAAAAGAGTATACATAAACAGGAGTACCTCAGTGTTCTTTGTATATAATGGCATGATATATAAAACAATATAATTAAGGAGTAAGAAAAAGTAATGTACTGGGAAAAGGAGAAAAGGTGAGGTAGATCTCCCATAAAAGGGGTGTTTTTCAAAAGAGCTTTTATAGTAGAGGGGAAAATCAGGAAGAAGGAAGCATTTGAACCTTACTCTTATGGGAATTGGCTCAAAGAGGGAATAACATACACACTTAGTTGGATATAGGAATCTATCTTACCCTATAGGAAAATAGGAGAGAAAGGGGATGAGAGACGATGGGAGCTAATAGAATAGAGAATAGATTAACAGAAACAATAGTTTGAAGCAAAACACTTTTGAGAATGAAAAGACTGAAAAGAGAGAGAGTAGGATAAACAGGGAGGAAATAGAATGGATGCAAATACATAGTGAATAATTATAATTGTAACTTTTTTTTGTAAGTTTCTTCAATAAAGGGATCATTTCTCAAATATATAGAAAACTGAGTCAAATTTGTAAAAATAAAAGCCATCCCTCAATTGATAATGGTCAAAACATATGAACAGGCAGTTTCCAGACAAAGTAATCAAATCAATAGTCATATGAAGAAAAATGCTCTAAATCACTATTGATTAGAGAAATACAAGTTAAAACAATCTATCAGATTGGCTAATGTGACAGAAGGGAAAAATGACAAATATTGGAAGGGATGTGAAAAAATTAGGACATGAATATGTTGTTGGTGGAATTTGAATTGATCTCACTATTATTTTTTATTTTTAAAAACATTTTTAATAGTATTTTATTTTTCCAAATACGTGCAAAGATAGTTTTCAATATTTATTTTTGCAAAACCCTATGTTGCAAAATTTTCTCCCTCTTTTCCCTCTCTCCCCAAGAAATCAAGCAATCCAGTATAGGTAAACATGTGCAATTCTTCTAAACATATTTCCATATATGCTATGCTGCACACACACACAAAATCAGACTAAAGGATTTGACCATTCTTGAGAGCAATTTGGAACTGTGCCAAAGGGCTATAAAATCATGCATACTCTGTGACCTAGCAATACTACTACTAAGTCTGTCTCCCAAAGGGAAATAAAAAGAAAAAAGGCCTATATGTACAAAAAAATATTTATAGCAGCTTTTTTTTGTGGTGGCAAAGAATTGGAAATTAAAAGGGATGCCCATTGATTGGGGAATGGTGAAACAAGTTGTGCTTACATGATTGTGATGAGATACTCTTGTACTTTAAGAAATGATGCTATCAGAAGAATATGGAAAGATTTACATGAACTGATGAAAAGAGAAATAAATAGAACCAAGAGAACATTGCACACAGTAACAGCAATATTATAAAATATACAACTGTGAATGACTTAGCTATTCTTAGCAATTCAATAATCCAAGATAAGATAATTCTGAAGGACTTGTGATGAAAAATGCTATCCACCTCCAGAGAAAAAAAATTGATTGAATATAAATGTAGATAGAAGCATACCTCAAAAAATTATTTACTTGCATTATTTTTGTCACTGTTTTCTTTTATAATATGACTAATATAGAAATATATTTTCTATGACTGCACATGTGTCAAATTGCTTGCCTTCTCAGTAAAAGAGGAGGAAAGGGAGGGAAGGAGAGAATTTGGAACTTAAAATTAAAAAAAAAAAACTAAATGATAGAAATTTTTACATGTAACTAGAAAAATTATCTATTCAATTTTTTAAAAAGAAATTATGTGTTCTATAAAACTTTAGCAATTATATAGAAGCTTGCAGATTCTTGATAGGATGTATCTGCACATTGGATTAGTTTGTTACCTCAAAGATACTATTTTAAAAACTCTCTTTCCAGAAATTAAAAAACAATCTGTTCACACAAGTTTCTGTGGTTTGCTAATATTCTTCAAGTATGTAACATGAATTGGTAGCACTTTCTCTTGAACACGTTCAACTGAAGTTCTAGATTGTTTTGATTTTTAAAAAAATAGACATATGCTGCAATTTTAGGCTAGTAGAATGTTTTATATAAACTCAAATATTCTTTCTTGATCAGAGTGTCCAAAATCATCATGTGGAAATTTTATGTCCACAAAGTAAAATTCTTTGGACAGAACAAACCACTTCATATTAGGAAACTGTGGGATTAATTACATTATAGTAAGTATAGCACTCCACTGCAATTTTTTTTTTTCATTCTCTCAATAGTACACTTATCCTTTGGGAAACAAAGTAGAATTTTCTGAAAATCACTCTCCAAATTCTTGGCTTATATCACATTTTTGTAACCCTTTGAACAGTTTCTCTCATTTCTAGTTATTCAAAAGTAACAAAGGCAAAGAAGATTGGTTTAGGGCATAGATAGTATACTCTCTAGTAGAAGTCCCAACTTTAATTGTACTTTCATATGATGATGATCCAGTACCCTTAGTGTCATATATTGCTTTTATCCTTCTATGGAAATCATCCTACCTTCTGACTCACATGACCTATGGAGCAGGGCATCTGTATGCACATTAATCTTTCCTGTCTTGAGATATATATTAAACTCATAGTTGATGAGCACCTCTACTTATCTCTGGCAAACATTGTTCAACTTAGTGCTGGTCAAATATATTAGTTGTTGAAATGGAGATCTATATCCAAAATATTGAAAGCTGACAACTCACTTGAAAGTTAAGAATTTCACTCAAAAATTTATCAAACTGTGCATACCCTTTGATCCAGCAGTATTACTACTGGGCTTCTATCCCAAGGAGATATTAAAGAAGGGAAAGGGACCTGTATGTGCCAAAATGTTTGTGGCAGTCCTTTTTGTAGTGGCTAGAAAATGGAAAATGAATGGATGCCCATCAATTGGAGAATGGTTGGGTAAATTGTGGTATGTGAATGTTACAGAATATCATTGTTCTGTAAGAAATGACCAGCAGGATGAATACAGAGAGGCTTGGAGAGACTTACATGACCTGGTGCTGAGTGAAATGAGCAAAACCAGGATCATTATACACGGCAACAACAATACTGTATGAGGATGTATTCTGATGGAAGTGGATATCTTCGATAAAGAAAAGATCCAATCAGTTCCAATTGATCAATGATGGACAGAATCAGCTACACCCAGAGAAGGAACACTGGGAAAATGAATGTGGACTAGATGCATTTTTGTTTTTCTTCCCATATTATTTTTACCTTCTGAATCCATTTTTTCTTGTGCAATAAGAGAACTGTTCAGTTCTGCATACATATATTGTATCTAAGATATACTTTAACATGTTTAACATGTATGAGACTGCCTGCCATCTAGGAGAGGGGGTGGAGGGAGGGAAGGGAAAAGTTGGGAGGGAAGGGAAAAGTTGGAACAGAAGTGAGCACAAAGAACAATGTTGTAAAAATTATCCATGCATATGTTCTGTCAATAAAAAGCTACAATAAAAAAGTTAAGAATTTCAATTTTCAGATTATATAATGAATCTCATGTATTAAGTATCCTACTGGCTTATTCCTGGTGACCATAATTTTTTCTTTTTCTTTTTCTTCTCTTTTTTTTCCTTTCTTCTTTTTCTTTTTCTTTTTCTTTTTCTTTTTCTTTTCTTTTTTCTTTTCTCTTCTCTCTTCTTCTTCTCTCTTCTTCTTCTTCTTCTTCTCTCTTCTTCTTCTTCTCTCTCTTCTTCTTCTTCTCTCTTCTTCTTCTCTCTTCTTCTTCTTCTTCTTCTCTCTTCTTCTTCTTCTCTCTTCTTCTTCTTCTCTCTTCTTCTTCTTCTTCTTTTTTGTATAAGGCTGTTCCCTACATTTCCAGATAAGTATCATTGTTCGGCAAAAGAGCTTTGCCTAGGTCTGCACAAGCTCACATTCATATGACATATTTGTCATGTGAGTGACAAATTGACAAAATTCTTGAAAATTAGTTTATATTTCTTGTTCCTAAAATCTCTAAATAGCGTCAAATTAATCTTGTTCAATAATCTAGTTCAAACCTTCAGCTTTTGGTTGTTTCCAGTCACATACCCATGAGTGAGACTGAGTGGGTTAGTGATCAGTGATAATATGATTCTTCACAAATTTCCAATGACAGTTATATCCCAGAAAAGATTTTAGTTCTTGAAAATTCTTTGAACAATGTCAGCTATAAGCATTCTTATCTGTGCTGGATCCATATTTGCTCCCTATTCAGATACTATGTGACTCACATTTGACACAAGCTCTAAAGAATTATTAACTGACAAATTCAGACCAGTATCTTCAGCTGATCTAACACTTTCATCAATCTCTTCATATGCTCTTTCAATCTTTCCAAAGATAATGAAATCATATGGAAATTTGTTTGCTTGACTAGTCCTATTTATTACAAGGAGTTCTTTTTTCTGTCTTTTTTTTTTTCAACAAATGGAAGAAAGGAGAGAAAATAGATTTTTATTTTTGAGTACTTTCTCACTCTGCTGGCTAAGATGCCTAAAGAGAAGGAGGTCAAGGAGAATAAGATGGCTCTGGCTCCTGTTGTTGTAAAGAAGCAGAAGGCTAAGAAAGTACTCAATCCTTTGTTTGAGAAGTAGCCCAAGAACTTTAGCATTGGTCAGGTCATCCAGCCCAAAAAAGTAGCTTATTTGGGTAAAATGTTTATCATCTGTAAGCTTTTGAAAGTGCCACTAGCAATTAACCAGTTCACCCAGGCTTTGGATCATCAAACAGTTATTCAACTGCTTATACTGAGTCACAGGTACAGACCTGAAACAAAGCAAAGGAAGAAGCAAAGGCTGCTGGCTTGGGATGAACAAAAAAACTTCAGGCAAAAGAGACGTCCCCACTAAGAGACCACCTGTCCTTAGAGCTAACATTGTTACTACCTTAGCAGAAAACAAGAAAGCAGTCGGTAGTAATTGTACATGACATGGATTCCATTGAGCTTATTCCATGATTGTCTTTCTATCTGCCTTGTGCTGAAAATGGGAATTCTTTACTATATTATCAAAGGTAAAGCTAGACTGAGTTTTTTAGTTCACAGAAAATATTTAAGAAAATGAGATTATTCAGGTCAACATATCCAAGTAGATTATATCTCACACAAAGAGGGGGTCCCTCTATCTATACATGAGATTCCATTCAGTTATGTTTCCTCTAGGAAAACGTCCCTTGTTAAGGACTATGTCGAAGTATGAAGGGGCAGATCAATTCTCTGAAAGCCCTCACAGCTGTGAATCATAACACCCCTGAAGGAGTTGCAAGCAGCCTTTACTGACACAGATGTTGCTTGTGGATTGGAAATGAAATAAATTGGAGGCAAGGGAGAAGAGGAGAGAGATTAGACAAGGGAACTGTCTCTTAGTCTCCTTGTATCATTATTATCCCCTCACATGAGGGAATTAGATCCTCAGCAGTTACTAGCAGGTGGCTCCCGTAACAAATGATGCCCGAACAGGGACACAAGAAACACAAGAAACAAAGAAGCAACAGTTCTCAAGAGCTGTTCTTAGGTAGGATCCTTCCAAGAGAGTTCTTTCAGTAACCCATGGGGAAGGAAAGGGAGAAGAGACCTGGTAAGACTTTTTCAGTCAGGGTAATAAATCGGCCACACATCAAAGGGCTGAGCTAGGAGACTGATGAGAGACTTTTATGAAAAAAGACTACAATTCTTTTCTCCTTTTGTCAGAAAATTTGCCTCCATGACATCTCACAAGATTCAACACCTGTTATAGTATCTCACCCCACAACCATCCAGAGGTGATAGTGCTGTTTGCATTCCTCAGCAGGCAGATCAGATAACAGCTGTTTCACAATATTGGACAACTTACTGACTCTGCTGTTGGGGGAAAATTAATCGTGTTCCCATAAAACAAAAAAAATGGGGAATTGTTAAGGACCATGCCTAAGTGTAAAGGGGCAGATCGGTTCTCCAAAAGCCCCCACAGCTGTGAATCATAACAATCCTGAAGGAATTGCAAATCAGTCTTTACTGACACAAATGTTGCTTGTGGATTGGGAATGAAGTAAATTGGAGGCAAGAGGGAAGAGGAGAGAGGTCAGAGAATGTAACTGCCTCTTAGTCTCCTTGTATCATTATCATCCTCTCACATGAAGGGCTCTATTCTGCCAGACAGAATTAGCTCCTCAGCAGCCACTAAAGATGACTCCCATAACAGTCCCTTCTGTTATCCTCATTCCCTCAGTTGTCTTCAATCTCTTCTTGTCAAATGACTGCTTTCCTACCACCTACAAACATGCCTCTATTTCCCCCCTTCAAAAGAAATTCTCATTTGATCCTTTCATCTCCTTTTTTATCCAATATTTCTTCTGCCTTTTTTGATTAGTCTCCTTTAGAAGGCCTACAATAAGTGCCTTCTTTTTCTCTCCTTTTACTCTCTTCTTAACTCTATAATTTGGCTCCTGACCTAATAATTTAAATGGAAATGCTCTTCCAAAGTTACCAATGATTTCTTAATCATAAAATCCAGTGGCCTTTTCTCAATTCTCATCCTTCTTTTCCTACATGTGTAGTGTGTTTTCTAGAGCCCTACGTTGCCAAGATGTACTGTCTGGACCAGTTTTCTGGAGGATCTCGGGACTAGCCTGAGTTTTTGGTCTTAGAGGAGGAGTGATGAGGCAGGGACCCTCATGGATGATCAGATATGGAGCCCATTTATTTTAAATTCTCTCAGCCTTAAATACCTTAGTACAGTTACATCACCACAGCACACTGAGCATGTGCTCACTAGAAGCATCCTGCTATTATTATGTAAATGCCTCTTTACTGCAAATATCTCTGCTTCAAGTAGAACACAGGCTGACATGATGGCCAAGATGCCCCCAAGGGGAGATGAGAGCCGAACCAGACATTGACAGAAGGTTTCCTTTATTTTGGGGGCTGAAGGATCTTATACCTCAGCCAGAGTTCCCCCACTATCTGTGGCCCTCTACATATATGCAGCAGCTTTTGATATTATTGCTCTCATCTTCTTGATAGTCTTTTCTCTCTAGATTTCCAGGACACAGCTCTTTCCTATCTACCTATTCTCTATCTACCTATCTACCTATTCTCTATCTACACTTTTCAGTTTGTTTTGCTGGATTTTCATCCAAATCATCCACTATTCAGAAGTAGCCCACAAGGTTTTGTTATAGGCCCCCTTCTCTTCTCTTTTTAATCTCTCTTTATTTGATGTTTTAAACAGCCCCTATGGAGCAAATTATCATCTCTATGATGGTAAAAATAAAATCTATCCAGCCCTAACCTCTGTGCTTACCTCTAGACTCAGATCTACAACTGCCTATCATCCATCTTGACCTGAATGTGTTGTAGACAGCTTAAAGTCAGCATTTCAAAACTGAATACATTGTCTTTATTCCACATCTTAACCCCTTCTAAATTTCTCTATTACCTTGGAGGGCACTATATTCTTTCAGTCCCCCAGTCTTGCAACCTAGACGTTAACCTCAATTTCTGGTTATTGCTCACCTCTCATATCCAATCTTTGCCAAAGTTTGATTTCACCTTTATAACATCCCTCAAACTACTTTCTTATCTTTTCTGACACTGCTACATTTTGTTGCAGATCCTCATCTCCTTACATCTGGACTACTGCAATGACCTGCTTATAGGTTTGCTGGTCACAACTAGAGTTAGTTTCCCCAATTCCAGTCTATACTCAATTAAGCTGCCAAAGTGATTTTTCTAAAACTCAGATTCAACCATGTAACCCACCTCCACTCAAATTCAAAAACAAGGCAGCTATATGGCAAGTGGATTGAGTTCTTGGGTCTGAAATCAGGAAGATCAAATCCCACCTCAGACGCTTATTACCTTTATGACTCCAACTAAATCGCTTAACCTCTGCCTGACTTGATTTTGTCAGTTGTAAATGGGGATAACAATAGCTCCTACCTTCCCCATGGTTGTGAGGACCAAATAAGATAATATTAGTAAAAAGTGCTTAGCACAATGACTAGTATATAGTAGGCACTTAATAAATACTGATATCCTATGCAATAAATTTTAGTGGTTCCTTATTACCTTCAGGATCAAATATAGAATTTGCTGTTTGGTGTTCATATCCTTTCACAACTTAGTCCTCCACTCATCTTTAAACCTGCCTGTAAATTTTGAGGTAGAAAGTACTTAGAAAAGATTGTTGATAGGGCCTAGCATAGGATTTTAGGGGTGTGGGCCAGTCTTTATTACATACTTCATCAACAATTCCTAATGTATCAGGAAATGCTACCTTCTGCAGAACTAACTATATTCTGGCCTCTCCAATGCATCCAGTATGGAGATATCTATCAACAATGGTAACATGAGACAGATCTGCTTTCCAGATGCATTCTGATGTTTTTAAATCAGACTGCCAGGATTTCTGGTCCAACTTTCTAGGAAGAGCAATTACATCCACTAACCCATTTCTCTGAGCCTTTTAGAGTAGGCAAACAGTCCTTTTGATCTCAGGAGCCAACAGTTAAGGAGATGTTTTGGGACCAATTTGAATCCATTTTATCTGCCAATAATGATAAAAGTTGACTCAGGGAAGTAATGTGTCCTTGCTCACCCTTTCCTATTGCCTCAAGCTAGACTAGGTGCACCTTTTGCTGATCTCCACCCAGTGTCAGTCAGGACAATTTAAAGCTGTCTTCACTACCATTTTGACTAATTTGAATGAAGATTCTTAGTACTTTTGTCCACTTGACCTATGGATGATAGGAAAGTAGATAGAGGTTAACTGTTATTCTTCACTTCACCAAGTTGTCTCTCTCTAGGCTTGTTAAGCCTCTCTACACTATGACTTTAGGATCTAGGAAGTTCAAATCACTTTTGAGATCAAATGCAGACCTATCAAGAATTTCAATCTGCTTTTCCAAATCAGTTCCCTACTGCTGCAGTATTTCAGTGGCATATCCAATTCAGGATACGAATATTTTATTCCTAGCATGCAAAAATACTTCTGAGGACTATCTTTCCATGGCATCATAGGTCCTTTGAATTTGGAGTGGCTGTTCCACAGATCACTCATCACCCCGACTGTCCTCCTAGTTATTTACTAAATTCTTCTCTCTATTGACCTTCTTGCTACTTCTTCATCTGCAGTAGTTAGATAGTAACCAGGGTCCAAAAAGTCTTCAATGTTCAGCTCTACAGGGATGCTGCAATGAATGACTGATTCAGACAATTAACCTAACACTTAATGTCTTGTCTGGTCCCTGTATGCTCTGAAAAGTACTTCACATCTGCTCAAACCAGTCATAGAAACGCAGAAAGTAGACATAACTACTTATTCCTCTGTAGGGCATTAGGCAAACCCTATAGCAACAATTCCTTGTAGGAAACTAAATATAACATTTGATAACAGCTTTCCAATAAATAGGCAGACACGTTGCTGATGTTTAGCATAAATCCTAAACAGAAACCCAATTATTCATGTTTTAAGCACACAACAATGTAACTTACATTCAAATAACTAGTCTAGCTTGTAAAAGTCAAATCAGAAAATTCTGCTTTCCAATTATAGTCAAAGAAAAGAGTAAAAAGAGATATAAAATATAAAGGTAAAAATTTCAATCAGTTCCTGCAATTATAGGATAGTCAATGATAGCAATCAAAACATATTCAAAACATAGCCACCTGGGGTACCCTGATTCATATATAAACTTCTTAGAAATGATATGCCAATCTGGAGAAATTCTATGAGATAGTATCCACTCAAAAATATAGATCATGAACATCCCACTGATCAGACAGTGGATTCATTAGTTCAGAACAAAAAGCTTCTAATTAAAACATTGAGCAAATAAAATGACAAGAAAATATATACTCCCAAGGACAAATGTGGGATATTCTCTTCCAAAGGATCATATCACCTCGTAAGGAGAATATACATGAAAGGAAAATATGTGACCTGAGAAAACATATTTTAAGAATATACATAATCAATACATGTGGCTGAGAACATCTATGTATAGTTATATCCCAGGAATCTATATAGCTATGGTATGGATAACACATGTGTAGGGAGTGTTTCTTTTCTTTTTTACAGAAAACCTCTGAAACTTTTTTGAGTAATGTGCTCCAGTAATGTCATCAGGTTACTCTTTACTAAATGTCATTTCTTTAACCTCTTTAGTAAAAAAAAAAAACACACTTAACATCTCTGCTAAGTATGCTGTCTCATTGTCTCTGATGTGTTTCCACTGTTATTACAGTCACCAAAATTCTCTCTGATACTGAAGGAGATAAAAAGAGAAGAACTTAATTAAGCCAGGCACTCCCGACAAAAATGTCCAGAATCCCAGCACTAAAATGAAGCCCAAAGTCAAGAAGTAAGCTGGAAGAATAAGCAAATACACAAAAAACCACTTAAATATAAAGAGCTATATAGTAATAGGAAAGCTCTAGACAAAAACATTGTCTAGAAGACAATGACCCCAAAATAGCTACAAAGTCTCAAAGAAAAATGTAGAGTGGATATAAACCCAATAAGAATTCTTAGAATTTTTTTAAAAGAACAAAAAAAAAAAGATTAAAACAAACACACACTGAGAATAGTAAAAAAAGAAATGTGGGAAATGATAGTTGTTGAATAAAGATATGAAAAGAGAATTTATAGATTCATAAAAGAAACACAGATGTCTCTGAAGAACATAACATCTTTTTTATTATTATTATAGCTTTTTATTTACAGAACATATGCATGGATAATTTTCCAACATTGACCCTTGCAAAACCTTTTGTTCCAAATTTTCCCCTCCTTACTCCCACCCCCTCTCCTAGATAGCAGATTATTATTATTGCTTTTTATTTACAGAACATATGCATGGGTAATTTTCCAACATTGACCCTTGCAAAACCTTTTGTTCCAAATTTTCTCCTCCTTCCTCCCACCCCCTCTCCTAGATAGCAGATAGTCCAATACATGTTAAATATGTTAAAATATATATTAAGTCCAATATATGTATACATATTTATATAGTTATCTTGCTATACAAGAAAAATTGGATCTAGAAAGAAAGAAAAAACCTGAGAAGGAAAACAAAAATGTAAACAAACAATAACAGAAAGAGTGAGAATGCTCTGTTGTGGTCCACACTCATTTCCCATAGTCCTCTCTCTGGTTATAGACGACTCTCTTCATTACTGAACAATTGGAACTGGTTTGAATCATCTCTTTGATGAAGAGAGCCACTTCCATCAGAATTGATCCTCATATAGTATTATTGTTGAGTATTATAACGATCTCCTGGTTCTGCTCATTTCACTTAGCATCAGTTCATGTAAGTCTCTTCAGGCCTCTCTGAAATCATCCTGCTGGTCATTTCTTATAGAACAGTAATCTTCCATAACATTCATATACTATAACTTATTCAGCTAGTCTCCAACTGATGAGCATGCATTCGGTTTCCAGTTTCTTGCCACTACAAAAAAGGTTGCCACAAACATTTTTGCCCATGTGGGTCTCTTTCCCTCTTTTAAGATCTCGTTGGGATATAAGCCCAGTAGAAACACTGCTGGGTCAAAGGGTATGCACAGTTTGATAATTTTTGAGCATAGTTCCAAATTGCTCTCCAGAATGGTTGGATTCAAGAACATAAATTCTTGAAAATTAACATTGGCCAAATGGAAATGAATGATTCTATGAGACATAAAGAAATAATAAAACAAAATTAAAAGTGAAAAAAATAGAAGAAAATGTGAAATGGCTTGTAGATTCAAACATTAAAAACAGATCAAAGAGAGATAACTTAAAAAACCACTGGACTATCTGAAAGCCATGAACAAAAACAAGTTTAGAAATCACATTTCACAATTTTTTTAAAAAAGCAAAAACTGCTAGTTATCTTAGATTCAGAGAGCAAAGGAAAAAAAATTAATCTACCCATCACATCCTGAAACACAAAATGAAAGCTCCCAGGAATATTATGGCCAAAATCCAGAATTCTCAGATTAAGGAAAAATACAGCAAACATCCAGAAAAAAAGAATTCAAATGGTTATCATGCTTCATGATCTGATATGACATCCTTCAAAATGACATCACTATGTTACAATCAAGTTACAGTGTGTCAGACTAAGATTGATAAACCAATACAAGCCCAGAATGCTCTGCCACAGGTCATACACAAATAGTCTTTATGAACATTTGAGGTGGATTCTCTCACTTTGCACATCTCATATTTCTACTGAGCTAATTCAATTCTGCTTTGCTCATAGAACATAGTATCTTCTCTGATGAAGAAATGCCATGCTGGGCAGTCCTGTGCCAGTGTCTTCAATGTCATACCATCAATTCTAAAGTTCTTTTAAAAATTATTATTATTTTAATTCTAAAGTTCTTAAGAGAGACTTTGAGAATGTCTTTGTATTGCTTTTTCTGACCTCTTGGATTGTCCCAGCAGGTCTCCTGTTCTTCCCCAAGTCTTACTTATTTTTCACCAGGCTGTGTTTGCCCTGAGGTATAATTTTGTTTTGCTTGTGGGGGACATCTGAAGAGCTTGGAATTTTCTGGTCTACTCTGACTTCTACCCAAAATTCTTCCTAGAAATTCTTGCATCCTTTTTTTATATGAAATAATTTTCTCCATTCTCTCTTTCCCTACTTCCAATTCCAATGAATTTATCTTCCATATCATTCCGTTCTTCTTTTGGGATCATCTAAATACAATAGAATGACATTCTATTTTTCCCTGTATGAGTTCTCCATAAAATAGTCTTTTGGGTAAGCGTACACTTGGCATTTGAATTATGTGGACTACCCAACTGAGTTATACTCTTTGCAGTAGAATCTGAATGCTTGGCAGTTTAGTTTGCTATCTTATCCTGCCAAGTGATCTTCAGAATCATGCTAAGACAATTCAAATGGAAGCAATTTAGTTTCCTGGCATGGTGCTGGTACACTGTCCATGTCTCACAGACGTACAACAATGAGGTCAGCACAATGGCTCTGTAGACCTTCAGTTTGGTAGTCAATCTAATGTCTCCTCTCTCCCACACTTTCCTCCAGAGGCTCTCAAACATGGAGCTAGCGCTGGCAGTTTGTGTGTCACTTTTATAGAGATGAACATTGGAAGCATCCTTAAGCCCCTGAGACATTCCTGGAAAATTTCAGAAAGCTTTGGTTTGAGCAATCGACCCCACCCTCCCCAACTTGTAAATCTCAGCTGGAATAGAATCAGCACCAGGTGTTTTGCCACATGAATGTAGCCTAATGGCCTTCAAAACCTTTTCTTCAGTTGGAACTTCAGCAAGGGAGTGATTGATTTCAACCTGAAGTAAATGGTCAATGGTATCAACATTGCCACAGTAACAGGCCAGGATTAGTAGACAGTTTTGAGGGCACCTTTTCTAGTTCCTTCCTCATATCTGGACATGAGCAGTGCAATACTTAAAAGGCTGCTCTGATACCTGGGATCAGTGGGATTTTCTGAATCCCATTAGTCCTTCCAATGAGAAGATGACCCTATGGCCTGGGCAGCCTGTGTGATTGGGACTACAGCTCTCAGTGTATGTGCACGTGCTATTTCATAACTTGTCCATCACCACAGAACTTCAAGATAGGCTGAAATGATAAAATGGCTGTTATCTTTTAATTTGTGGTTTTTGTCTGTTTGTTTGTTTGTTTGTTTTGCTTTTTACTAAGGCAATTAGGGTTGTGACTTGCCCAGGGTCACACAGCTAGGAAGTGTTAAGTGTCTGAGGCCAGATTTGAACCCAGGTCCTCCTGACTTCAGGGCTGGTGCTCTATCCACTGTGCCACCAAGCTGCCCCATGATTTGTGTATTACTGGGATTTAACTTCATGCAAAGGTGCATGAAGTTGTTAGCTTCACTATATTTTCCAGAATCATCACTGTCCAGTGGCAGGACAGAATCAAGATTACTGATGGTGACTCAGGATACAGTAGATGGATCTCAATGTCTTTAATGTCTAATCAAGCTCTATGCTCTCTACAGAACTTGCTTTATCTTCTTTAATGGCTATTGAAATAAATTGTTTCCATTCATCCATTCCACCAGAGGAAGTCATCATATGCTTGGAGTAGACATCCACCTAACTCACAACAGAGTTTGAGATCCCTTGGTTACCCTCAATCTTGTTTGGCCCATCTGCCAAAATGGTTTACTAGGGTATGGCTGTTGTGCATGGTATAGCTTCTTGGAACCACAGGGGAGAATTAGGCATATGAGTAGACACTAAAGGTAGAAAGCAGCCCTGGACAGGACTCAGCAGCTCTCACAGAAAAGGTATTAGTTTGTCCTGAATACACCCTGCACCCCTGAACATACCCTACATCCAGAAAGCTAAACTTAGTTACATACAAGATTTAGCAGCCACCATTTTAAAGAAACAGAGAGTTTGTGATATACAATTATGGAAGGCAGGGAATCTAGAATTATAAAAAAAATAACCTCCCAGGAAAGAGTATAATCTTTTGAGAAAAAAATGGAACTTTCATGAAATACAGGATTTTTTAGAATTCCTAAATAAAAGTACAGAGATGAGTAGAAAATTTGACATTCAATGTTAGGACTTAAGAGAAGCATTAAAAAAAATTAAACATAATCAAGCAATTAAAACTGACTTTAAAAGGTTAAATAGTTTATATTATTATATGGAAAGATGACATACAAAAATCCTCAAAGTTGTATCTATCCCACAGAGAACCTATATGTCATTCTATTGTATTTAGATGATCCCAAAAGAAGAACGGAATGATATGGGAGATAAATTCATTGGAATTGGAAGTAGGGAAAGAGAGAATGGAGAAAATTATTTCATATAAAAAAAGTATGCAAGAATTTCTAGGAAGAATTTTGGGTAGATGTCAGAGTAGACCAGAAAATTCCAAGCTCTTCAGATGTCCCCCACAAGCAAAACAAAATTATACCTCAGGGCAAACACAGCCTGGTGAAAAATAAATAAGACTTGGGGAAGAACAGGAGTCTTGCTGGGACAATCCAAGAAGACCTACAAAAAGATTCCAGGACTTAGGTCTAACTGATATAAAGTGCAGAAACTACAAGCAGAGAACTCTAGGGCTATCTGGGTCTAGAGGTAGCCCAATGCCAACCACAGGAACTTTAACTTCCCGGACAGCTTAGGGAGTTGGGGGTCTGAATCTCTGAATACTGAGGGAACCTCTTCTGATAAGGAATGTCAGGCCTAGCTACTGAAAGGCAGAGCTGGTGGGGGTGAGATGAGGGGAGAGGAAGGAGCTTACATATCTGGTGAGGGCAAAAGCAGTAGGGTAGAGAAAGAAGCTACTGGCTGCTGGCACTTATAAGGGGGTAGAGTTCTTGGTTTTGAGATTCCAGACTAGAGGGGAGAACTTAAGTGAAGCCAGAGGCACCATCCTCCCTACCTCAGGACTAAAAATTTTTATTCAAATAAGTTATTATTACTCATAATATTCAAATGAGTTCTCATTACTCATAATTCAAAATAAGTTGTTTTTTCAAATGAGCAAGCAAAGGAGAAAGAACTCAACCATAGAAAGTTACTATGAGAATAGGTAAGACCAGGATTCATCATTAGATGAAAACATTGAAGTAAGAAAAGCCTTTCCTATTCCAAAGAGTAATATTAAATGGCTACCTGCCAGAAAGAAATTATAGAATAACTCAAAAAAACCTTTAAAAATCAAATGAGAGAGATTGAGGAAAAACTAGAAGAGGAAGGTGAAGAAGAAGAAATAGAAAAAGAAAAGAAGGTTCAGTAGATGGAGGAAGTGGGGAAGGTGAAGGAGGAGGAGGAGAAATAAGTAGAGGCAGAAAAGAAAGAGATGGAAGAGGAGGTGGAGGAAAAGAAGAACCATCCAAGAAAAACAAGAAGATCATGAAAAAAAGTCCCCCAACTAGAAAAGGAGATCCAGAGGTTTTTTTTTTTTGTTTTGTTTTTTTTTTAATAGACCAATTTCTCCAATGAGTGCTGATGCAAACATGTAAATGAAATATTAACAAGGAATCCACAGCAGCACATCAAAAAAATCATATGCCACGTCCTGGCTGGATTCACATCAGGAATGCTAGTTCAGTATCAGAAAAAGTACAAATATAACCAACCATATATCAATAACAAAACCAAGGAAATTCATGACTGTCTCCATAAGTGCCAAAAAAGATTTTTTTTTCTTTAAAATTTTTATAGTATTTTATTTTTTCCCAAATACACAAAAAGACAATTTTTACCATTCGTTTTTACAGAATTTTGAGTTCCAAAATTTTCTCCATTCCATTTCCCTAAATTGGTAGGTAATTTGTTATAGCTTAACATATGCTATCATGTAAAACATATTCCATATTAGTCACAGTTGTTAAAGAAAAAAATGGATAAAAACAAAAAAAAATAAAAAAGAATAAAGTGAAAAATATTTTAATAGGCATTCCAAGTCCATCAGTTCTTTAACTGGATATGAATAACATTTTTTTTTTTTAGTTCTTTGTGCTTGTCTTAGATCATTGCATTGCTGAGAATAGTTGAGTCATTCATAGTTGGAAATATAAAGTCTTGAAGAAAATGATTCTTTGAAAATTAGAATTGGGCAAGGGAAAGCCAGTGAAGCTATAAGAGACTAAGAAATTATAAAACAAATCATAAAAAATGAAAAAATAGAAAAAACATCTTGTAGGAAAAACAACATATCTGGAGAACAGATCAAGAAGAGAAAACATAAATATCGGACTACTTGAGTGATGAAAAAAAAAGACCTTAACACAATAATAGAAGAAATAGTCAACAGAAATTGTCCTGAAGTGACAAAATAAGTGAGGAAAGTCAAAATAAAAAAATCCACCAATCACTTCAAAGAAGTCCTATAAGGAAAACATATAAGAACATTATTGTTAAATTTCAAAAATCCCAGATTAAAGAGAACATTTTACAAGAAACAACCAAAAAAAAAAAACCCAAACAAAAACCAGCAAACCCCACTTCAAATTTGCTGGAACTACAATTAGAATTGTAAAGGATTTATCAGAGCTATATAAAAAACCATAGGAATAGAATATTATATATTGATAATCAAAAGAACTAGCCCTGCAGTCAAAATATTGAATCTAGGAAAATTAAATATATTGTATTTTAAAAATGGACATTCAATGAACTTCCAGATTTTCAGAATTTTGTCTCAAACATTCACTTTTAGGCACCGAGTTGTTGGATTCTCTCTCTTTTACTGGTCTATTATCCTCATTGTTATTGTAGTCTGTATTTATTCATTCCTCTTTCTTTTCTGCTGTCTGAAGTATTCAAGATGCAAATTATTCTCTTCAATTATAGTTTTATTTATAAAAATGGTTTAACTCTTATTATTGAAGATCTATCTTTTATCCTGTAAGGTTAAGCTCAGATTTACAGAGTTCACCCTAAGCTGTATTCTAAGTTTCAGTCCTTTTTGGAACACATTTTATTTCTTCCTTTTTCTAATAGGTATGTAATAATGTGTTATTTGAATGTTCTTTCATTTGCATTTGGAGGTCTTAATGTTTCTGAATTAGATTGTTAAATTTATCTGCCATTTGTCTTGAAATTTGTAGTCCTAGGTTTCTTTCTGGAGTTGATCTGTGAATTTTTTCAATTGGAATTTCATTTTCTATATTCAAAAGTTTGGGACAGTTTTGTTATTTCTTTTATTATAGCATTAAGGGTGTTTTTGTCCAGCTATGTCCTTCTGAGAGCATTGGGATTCTTAGATTGTCTTTCTGTGCACTATCTTTGAGATCTATATATTTTCTTGCATAGTAAGCATATTTTCTTTTAATGTTCTTGTTTTTTGCTTTTTTTCTTGGTTGTCATTCATTTCTCTATATTTGTATTCTCAATCTATTGTTCTTTCTTTTGTTTCTTCGGTGAGACTTGCCATTACAGATACAAATATCTTCATTCCATATTGCAGAGCAGAACGAAAATTCTGCTCTCATAATTGTCATTTTTCATTCAAGGAACAGGATGTTGTAGTTCTATGTTCTTCTCAACTTCCATAGGATCTTCTGTCTCATGTGTTGGATAATCTTCCTGTGTTGTGCAATATTTATTCATAGATATCTAAACTTGTTTATTAGAGTTGGAGGCTCTATTTCCTATTGTTATTATGGGTTTTTCCTGTTGATTTATCTGTTTATGTTCAAGGCCTTTGAGATTTATTCTTCTTAGAATCTTTGGTGTTTTCAGTTTTCCCCTTCCACACACATTCCTTATTTTCCTTAATCACTCTATTCTGATTTCTTTTCCTCTAATTATTAGTTTCTAATCATGGGGGATGAATTTTAAAGTCTCTCAGTCTTCACTACAGTAGGCAATTCATGGTTCAACAACTTAGGTCTCTGCCCCAACTGACTTTCTGGTGGTCAGAACTGGTCCTAGCTAAATCCTGTGTTCTTCTCTGAGACTCTGAGACTCACCTCAGCACTGTCTCCTCTCCCTGTCCCTACCTCCTCCCCCAACCCACATACAATGTCCTATCCAGATGAACTGTTCCATTCACTCTGTTCCTTAATTTGCTAGCCTGGCACCAGCAGTTCAAAGTTTGCCTTTCCTAGTGCATGCAGAGGCTGTTTTGCCTGGCACCTTCTAGGTCCTTCCAGGTTTCAGTACCCAGCAGTTATGGAAAGAGCTGAAGTTGCTTAACTCTGGCAGATAATTTCTGTTTTGCAGAGTCTTGAGAGGTCATGGGATTCAGAGAAAATGTCTCTTCTGTCATCTTGTTGCTCACATCCAATTGATTGTTAAATAAAGTTGATTTTGTTGCATTTTATGGTTTCCAATTAACTCATTTTTAAGAGTATAAAATTTATTTTCAACCATAACTCCAAATAATAAGAAAATACAGACATTTTGCTGCTATTATTCACTCATGTCCAATTCTTTGTAACCCCATTTGGGGTTTTCTTCATAAAGATACTGAAGTGGTTCATGATTTCCTTCTTATTTTACAGATGAGAAATTGAGGCAAACATGGTTATGTGACTTGTCTAAGGGCACAGAACTGATAAGTGTCGGAGGCCAAATTTAAATTCAGGAAGATGAGTCTTTCTGACTTCAGGCCCAATATTCTATCTATTACTCCAGCTAACTAATTCAAATAAAAACATTATTATAGATTACATATAAGCTTAATTTTTACATTCTTATTTGAGAGCTTACTTATGATAGGTTGATAGATCCAAAGCTTGTTATTATCTATGATCATTCTAAATGGGAATGGAGATTGACTCTTACTTTATTATGTATTATGGCAGCAATAAGTCAAAAGCCTTACCTAATTTGTGATCAAAGTTCACCCTCCAACACATGACAGACATAGTATAGAGAAATTTTATTATTTCCAATATTCTTATTCCAGATAGCATAGCAAATACTATAGTTACATGTCCTTTATTACCACATCTAGAATTTAAAATTTCCATTATTTCTCTACTTACAGCCTCATGGAGCGCTATCATTTGAGTCAAAAGGAAGAGTTCTTTGTTTTCTAATCATTGCTAGGAGTTTGAAAATTGACTTCATTAAAGGACCTGTAAGTTAGGCCCTGCTACAATTAAATCTATAGTGACTTGAAAAGTAGCTATGATGGAACTTAAAATCTTTTCACTTGTATAATAATAAATAAATCTAGAAAGGTTGAACTTCAATGGACTGAAGCCATACTACCTTGTTAAAAAGATGTAGCCATTGATGAAAATTAGCTCAGATTAACTCTGAACTTCTTGCTTCCTCTCATAAAAC
Organism: Antechinus flavipes; assembly: GCF_016432865.1. Lineage (NCBI taxonomy): Eukaryota > Metazoa > Chordata > Mammalia > Dasyuromorphia > Dasyuridae > Antechinus > Antechinus flavipes. Next base: position 481,169,223 of record NC_067400.1, read on the forward strand.
ACTATCTGAGGAAGAAAATAAAACCCTCAAAGTTTGGGGGTCTTTGAGTGTTTTTTCTTAATATGCAAATACACTGGGATGGGGCAAGCTTTTTTTCTTTCCAACAACTTAGTCTTGTCTCAGTAAGAAAGGAACTATGAAGGAAGACTAAAAGGAGTTGAGTGTTAAGGAACATGCCTAAGTGCAAAATCCAGAAAGCCTGTAAAGAGTTAAAGTGGATTGTACCATTAAGAGGTGGGTTGGTTCTCCGAAAGCCCCCACAATTGTGAATCATAATACATTTGAAGGAATTGCAAATCAGCCTTTACTGACGAAGATGTTGCTTGTGAATGGAATAAATCAGAGGCAAGAAGGAAGAAGAGAAAGGTCAGAGAAAGCAACTGCCTCTCAGTCTCCTCGAATTGTTATCATTTTCTCACATGACGGGATCTATTCTGCTGGTCAGAATGAGATCCCCAGCAGCCACTAGCAGGTAGCTCCTGTAATAGTTGAGAGAAAAAAACAAGAGGACAATTCTCAAAGAGAGTTTTCATATTATCTCACTTTAATTTTAGACGCAATTCTATTTTCCAACTCTAGGTCTGAGAACAGAAATGAAATTAACAATATCATTCCTGTAAAACTAGGCAATTGTTTGCCTTTTAGTGAAATTACCATTTCTTCTGACTTACCTGTCTAAAACACGAAACTGACCACCCCTCCTCTATATGTGCTCTTTCCTTTTAGATGATTTGCTCCTTGAGGTTAAAGACTATCTGGCTTCCTTGTTTTTGTATCTCCAGCACTAAGTACAGTAGCTAGCACATAATAAGTATTTAACAAATGCTTTTTCTTTCATTTATTCGTCCACTGTCTGACCAAAACTAGCTTCATTAAACTGAAAGATGGATTCCTAGAGTGTCTCCAAAAGGAATTGATTGATTCCCACTGTTGAGAATCAGGAAGTCTGAAATTTTAATTCTGGCTTTATTATATCTTATTATTTGACTTTGGATAAAGAACTCTGGGTCTCAGTTTTCTCACCTATAATAAGAGAATTTGATTAAATAATCTCTGATTACTTGCCGATTGGAGAGTTAAAGGAAGAAGAAAAAAAAATTTAGAACACAGTCTTACAAAAATGAATGTTGAAAATTATCTTTACATGTTATTTGGAAAAATAAAATGTTATTAAATTTCAAAAAATAAATAATCTGAGTATTTTCATATTTACAGTGGAACACAAAAAATAATTATATGTGAGACAAATTCTCAATCTCATACCAGGTTTTTTAAAATATATAATAAGTCCCACACATTACTTTCAGAATTGTCTTGCTTACTTGTGCTTCCTTCTCAACTTACTGCTTCTGTTTTCTTTAGTGCATTAAAAAAATGTTTCAGCAGTCTTTTTTTTTTTGATATCAGTATTACTAATTCTTTCCAACCTCTATCAACTAAAGGACCAAGAGAAAGAAAACAAAAACCTTTGTGACAAATGTATAGACAAAAAAAAATAATTTACACAGTGACCATATATTTTTTTCTGAACCTTAAATTCATCACCTCTATGCTGAGGTAACACATTTCACCATAGATCCTTATGATTGGTCATTGCTGTGATCAGAGTTCTTAAATTTGTCAAAGTTGTATTTGTTTGCAATAAGATTGTCTGCATAAATTCTTCTCCTGGTTCTACACACTTCACTTGTCAGTTCATTTTACCTAGGGTACTCTGAAATACTCTGAAATAATCAATTCTGCAATTTCTTATGGTATAACCAACTTATTTTGTGTCTCTAAGATTCTGTTCTTCTAAGACACTTAAGTTACCTTCTGAAGAGATGGTAATGAATGATATAATCAGATTCAATTACCTAGTCTCACCTTTGCCTGGATAACTCATGTATATATTTAACTCCAAAGTCAGCCATAGTGTGTTTTACCAACAGTCATATTGAATCTATCAAGCTACTATGCATAACACATCCTTAGAGCATTGAATCAAGTGTAACACAAATTCATAGTGTTGTCCCAAGAATTTACCTAGTTTGGGATTTTAATATATTCAAAATAATATTTCAAGCTTTTACCTACTGAATTTTGGGTTTTTTTGGACCAATCAGAATTTAACATGTGACATTGTATAGTTGTGAGAGTAAGAAAAATATTTAAGACAGAAAGAATTATATTAAGAACACATTAAAGGATAGCATAAAAAGACATCAATCATAATCACTATCCTAAAATATTTTTTCTTGTACTTAAGACTCATTTAACTATGAGCCTATTAAGTCCTAGATCTGTATCAGAGTCACTCTTAATACAGCAGACTTGCTGTAAAGACTTGCCACAGATGATCAATAAAGGTGCTGCATTTTGATATTGTGTCTTGTGCCTTTCAACAATCCCTTTTTTCCCTCAGACTACTCTTATCTTTGTCCTTGGCAATGTCAAAGGAAGGGTATAGTCTTAAGTGTTACATGGAGCCCTCAGACCTAACCTAACATTGGTAAAGAACAAGAAAAAGCCCCATTTATCTGCCATGGTGCCATCCCACTAACCCTCATTTATCATCTATAGAAACAGGAAAATGTCAGTAACACCCCAGCAAGATGGTATGCAGTTCATATTCTTTTTTTTCTCCTTTTCTGTCTTTTTCAAGCTTTGTGTTTTAATTTTCATGCTCCTGATTTTTTAACCAACCTTTAACCTTTAATCTTTCGCAGATCCCTGAGCCATATGATGTATCTGACTGACTGAAAATGGCCTCAAGAGGTGGTGGTGTTGCAGAACAATGGGTCCCAATCTGTAGTAGAAGAAGTCCTTGGAATTATTGCTTTTAAACTGCACATATCCTCATATGAGTTTACATGAGCATCAGAGGTCAATTTGATGGCATGTGGGCACTGAAGCTGTACCACTAATGCTAGCTACTCCAAAATGTAGTTTGCAGACATTTGGGAGCACATTTGTTGAAGCATGTGTCAAAAATATAAAAAATTAAAATGGAGACAAACTTTGAAGATCATCTAGTTCAATGCATTCATTTTATAGATAAGGTAGCTAAGATCTAGAGATGCTGTCTTGCTTAAAGATCACACAGTTTATGACATATTGATTCCTACTGTAAATACTAATTTTCTGAATTCCCTGGAATAATTTCTCAATGCTAGCTCCCGTAAATCCTGCTCAGTTTCCCTATGTCTCTACTCCCAAATCTTACAAACGGCACCCAGACTCCTTACCATCATGATGTTCTTGCTTTCGTCATCTTGCTTTCTCCTCCCCATTTCCTGTTTTTTTAATTCCAACTTTTTCCTTCCTCCCTACTGTCTAGCTTATTTTGTCATTTGCTTTCCTCTTCTCAGCAGGCACCAGAAAAGACATCTCTTAGATTGAGGGAGACATGTAATTGGGCAAGCTGTCCCCTGGGGGGAGCTCCCAAGCTAGCAGCTTCTGTCAGTATCCCAGAAGCACCAAGCCTTGTCACAACTTCTTAAAGATGCAAATTGAGAAGCAGCCTTCATAACCAAAGAATGCTGCTAATTTTCTGACAAGTATGCAGATTCCTGCCCTGTCTTTGCCTAGGTTTATTTGTTTTATTTAGCAATAAATTTAATACAAGCTCCTTGAAGCAAAGAGGCAGATGAACTATAAACTGAATTTTGAGAAGCCTTAGTTACTAGGTTAGTGTGATTTTTGATATCTGCTTAAATTAAATCTTTAAAATTTGACATGGATTTAGACATGAGATTTGTTGGCTACTGGATGCTTCAGAATACCTGCTAGAAAGCTTACATGGGTTCATTTGATGACAGGGACTTTAATTTATCATAGAGACTAAGAGGGAAGACTTCTGACTGGGGTGTAGCATAAATAAACAAGAGAACAAATTGAATTTATATATTTAAAACAACATGGGAATTTGTTTTGCTTAACTATTTATTTTTGTAACAAAGGTTTTGTTTTTCTTGCTTTCTCAATGGTGGGGAGAGGATACATGGTGATGGGTAGCAAAAAGAACAAAAGATAGATCTTGGTGAAACCAAAATTAAAATTCATTTTAAACAAAAGCCAAGCAAACAAAAAAAGAAAAAGATGTCAAGGGGCCACCCATCATCTCCTGGACTCCTGTGAATTACATAAAAACGTTCAGCTTTCTACAATCCTAGAAAATTTGTTATTGTGGTCTCATAGGGTTCTCCTTTTAGTTTTCTTTGTATCTTTCCGATACTTGCCCCAAGAACTCTAAAAAGAGTTCATTACTATCTACCAAGTATTGTCTGCCTGAGGAAATTTCAACAGGAATAAGAGATTACCAAGGAGTTCTCTTAATAGAACACCAAATTTATCTAGGGGAAGTCAGTTAAGAAAACAGGGGACAAAAGGACCCTGTTTTAACTTTTTATCCATTAGGCAGGTCCAATTACAGGGAACTCAAGTTCCTGTTTATCAGCCACTCTCATGATTTCTACTCTTTTTTGGGAAACAAAGATCACTTCGGAAGGAGTATATAATGCATTCCTGCTTTCCTCCTTACTTGTCTCATTCACTTCACTGGCATCCTTTAAAATTAAGCTAAAACCCCACCTTTAAGGCAAGAAGCCTTGAAATTCTCATTCCTTCTTCCTGAAATCAACTCCAAATCTGTCTGTCTGTCTGTCCATCCATCTGCCCATCCATCTATCCATCCATCTATCTATCTGTCTATCTATCTATCTATTTCTTGCATAGTCATCTTTGTTTTCATATTATCTATCGCTAATCTCCTTGATGGCAGAGACTGTTTTTATATTTCTTTGTATCACCAGTGCTTACTTAGCACAGTGCCTGGCACATAGTAAGTACAAAATAAATGCTTATTGATAACTTAAAATGGGAATACAAGATAGCTACACAAGATTCAGAATCCTAAAGAGGGATACACACACACACACACACACACACACACACACTTTTTTTTGTAGGAACAACTATGGACAACTATTGGGAGAAATTTTACTTTCTCTTCTACCTTTATTCTAAGTCTTTGAAACCAGGAGATAGATTGGTAAAATAAATAAATAAATAAAAATTTAGGGGACAGAAAGGAGGAAAGAGGAGAAACAGAGATTTGAAGGAGATAATAAAAGGGCATACTATAAGGGAAAATGTCTTGAAAGAAGATGATCTCTAAGGTCTAAGGTTTACTTTAAATTCTATGATGAAAAACTGGCATTTGTTTTATAAATAATGAAGACAATGGGAGATAGGCTGAAGGTGGCAGAACAATGGGGGAAAATAGGTAGTAGAAGACCAGAAACAAGTCAGAGATAGCAGAGATGAAATGGAATTATATTGTTTGGAGAGAAAAAAATGGGAGGTTTTGACAGCAGTTTATGGAAGGAAAGGGAGTCTACCAGGTTATGGGTGTGTCTGTGTACACAGATTATTTGGAAAATAACTGGTTGAATTCAGTCCGAAATAGGGAGCACCAGAAAACAACTGGATGAATTAGCTCCAAAATAAAAACAAGATCTTAAGTTTAGGGTGAGGAAGAAGGGAGATTTTGACTGAATTTAACGGTGGGCTATTTTTCCCCAAAATGATTTAAATATTTAGATACATTATGAGAAAATGGAAGTCCTAGACTCTATAATAATGATAAAAGAAATCAAGGAAGAGAAGAGAACTGGAATAGGAACCACAGAATAGGTCAGAGGCTTAGATATCACAACAGAAATATTTGAAGGACAGAACTCTGGTAGTTTAAGAAGAAGAAAAGGATAACTCAAACATGAACTCCAAAAGACTTGAGCATAAAAGCCAGTAATCAGATAACTAAGAGAAGTGAGAACACAGATGGATTCTTGGCAGGTAGTCATAAGGAAGAGGAATTAAGAGAAGCCATCAAATATACTGACTGAATATATCTGGGGAAGATCAAAGAATATGGAAATCCTGGAAACTAAGAACAGCAAGGCAACGTTCTGTAACAGAATCATGATGATGCAAAGGGAAAGAGAGAAATTCATGGGAGAAGTTTTAACTGTTTAGGAAATTCCATAAATTCATAATCCATAAAGTCAGGATTTAATCCCTACCTCTCTCTACTATGGATTTCCAGCTGTAAAATAGAATGTAAGAAGTAAGTTATATTAGGAAAATCAGTTATAGAAGGCATATTTCTGCTACAACCTTTAGAACAGAAGCAAAGTGAACATTGGGCAAGGATGGAAGAAGGGTCCTGTGCTGCACTGAATACATAATTAGACAATGAGTAGCAGAACAATTACTAGGTCAAGGTAACTGGGGTTTTATCCAAAGGAGCTGATATTGAAGACTATTTCCTTGTCACAATGGTCTGTTAGTCTACTTTTCACAGGTCCTTCAATAATTTTGCACCATGTAGCACAACCATAAAGATGCCTCTACTCTTTCATCACACTCCAGTTTGTGATTCCCAGGATCCCATGACGTTTCTTTTTTACATTTCTTCCAAGGTCTTCTACCCCACCACTGTGTTCCTCTCCAACTCCTCCTAGAAAGCAGAGGAATTGTTGCCCTCTCCCTGCATGAGATTATTTACTTGGAGCAAGTAATAAGGCACCAATAGTCCTTAGAATCTACATAATGCCTTTCATGAAATGCCTGGAAGCACTAATGTGGATACCCACTGGACAAGCTCACCCAAAGCAAGATACCCTCGCCCCAATTTATATTTGGTACCAGAATGTCTACTTATTACTGCGCTATTCAGAGTCAATCTAATTCTCCTCCCAAACCCTTCTGGAAACTTCTAAGTATAGAAACACCCTTGGAATTTAAAGTCAAAGCTCATACTTAGAGGGGAAATCTCCACTGACAAGCAAGTACCTCTAGTTCTCACTCAGAAGCAATCTTTTTGTCACCTTAAATGTCTTGGTCAAGGGTTTAGCAACCTATAAGTAAAAAGTTCTTTCTTCTTAATCCAATTCTATATTGTAATTGATATTCAGAAGACAAAAAATGTTTCTCTGAATCCAATGGCCAAGGATAATATTCCAGCAAAAATAATCAATCAATCAATCAATGATAGACAAATCCCATAATAATTTTGAACTCTGTTATGAATACAAGGCAAAAAAAAATCAATGTCTGCCAAATGAAAAAAAGTGAAGTCAGAAAAGGAGTTTTTTTCCCAAAAAAACTTTTATAAGGGTTTAGCAAACAATGGAGAATAAAAATGAAATTAAAACCATATAAAAAAACACCCAGCAGTGTCCTGTTAAATAATTGGATGAGATTCATCAGGGTAGCAACTGGCTCTGAGCGTTTTTTAATTTTCTCCCTGCTGGATGTTATCCTCTCACAGTATCAACAAATAGATTAACTACTTGTCAGAGATGAAGCCTTCGCGGAGCAAAATTGAATTCTCCAATATTTATCTTCATTCCTCCCTCAAAGAAAACCCTGATGGATTATTTTTTTAATTGTTTTAACGAATTGTCATCCACAAATTATTAATTCCCCCCATCAGGGGCACTCAGTGTTGGAGGTACAATAGTTTAGTCCTGCCACCACTTGGCCCAAGTTTAATGAGGAGCTCTAATTACTTTTTTTCCTGTGGCAAAGTCAACTTTAAAAGAACTTCAAGGTCACCCAGTACTGCTTAGGGACCTTATTCCATATTGATTATCTCATTATATGACCTAGGCTAAGTTCTTAGGTGTTGTCTAGTTTAGTAACTTTCAGCTAATAATTCTCTGACAGTCACAAGTCAAAGTAGAGCATACTTTTGCAGGATGTTGCTACTATGGCTAATGATATGTGATCATAGGAACTGTAATGGCCTAGGGGTTACTTGACTTAGTGTCTTATGTCTAAGGATAGACTTCATCGGCAGTTATAACAAAAATATTTATTAAGCATTTTCCAGAATGCTTACATACAGAAAATTTAAAAGTTCCAGTCTCCTTGAGTCTTTAAGTTTAAGACTGACATAGACCACCGAGCTACTGAATGAAAACATGACTTAAAAGAAAAACAAATAGTTTAGGAGGCAAAAATCCTAGATTCTAATGCTGACACTGATACTGAATGTATCTGTTATTTTGAACACTTTATTTATCCCATCTTTTTCAATTTTCTAACATGAAAATAGTGATAAAAATATCTGTTCTTATAGGGATGATCTTATCCTGAAGCAACTGCCAAGCACACCTTCTTTAGAGATAAGGGAAGAAGCATAGTTGCTGGGGAGTCCTAGGATAAGTCTTTGTTATTAGCAATGTTAATGATTTGCTCAGAAACCCCTTTTGATGTATTCTGGATCAAAATTCTGAAATATCAGGGAACACATATATAGAACCACATGGACAACTAATCAACCCAATCAAACCTCACTCAAAGAGTCACTGGACACAGTCATAGAGAATCATACAGAAAGAAAAGTATGAAGGCATATCAGGCCACCATAGCCAAATCACTATACTGTTTTCTGAAGCCTTGTTTGCTTATTTACCTTCCTTCTCTCTCTCACACATTATAGAATTAATATCACCAAAGATTATTTGGTTTAATATTTGTACCTCATCACTTTTTATAGAACTGAATCCATTTAAATATACTCTATTCTTTAACCCAGTTTCAAGCAGAGGTACCAGAGTTCAAATTTGTTATATGACCCTAGTTGTGTTGCTTTATGAATCACCTGTTGCAAAAGAGTGTTGTGAGGATATTAGTCAATGTACATGAAAGCACTTTTTAAAAAGTATAAAAGTAGGTTTTTTGTAGTAACATAGAACTGAAAATCAACCCAGAGTTTGTGCCCTCTGGCATAGTATAAGATTTATTTATGTTTGCTGTTTAATATAGCATTTAACTACTTCCATACAAAATGAAAATGGATCTAAATATGAAGTAATGAATTTTATTCTCTTTAACAAAAACATATTTGAAGAGCAATCTCATATCCTATTAGAAATAAATAGGAAAACATGGAAGAAGGAAAGATTATAGAGAAGGTGATACTGAAATAATAAATAATTCTTGATTAAAAAAAAAACATAGAACTGAAAACAAAGTAGGTGTCCATGGGTTAGGGAATGACTAAACTGTAGTACATGAATATAATGTAATAGTACTATGCCCTAAGAAACAAGGAATATGAAGAATTCAGAAAAGCACAAAGTGATTTATCTGAACTGATTCAGACTGAAGTAAGCAGAATAAAAAAAAGTCATTAAACAATGCTTACAACAATATAAATGGAAAGAACAATAAAGCAAAACTGAATACTTTATAATAATGATGACAAAGTTTGTTCCTGGAAAAGAGTGAAGAAAATTCACCTGCCTCTCTTCATTATGAAGGTAGGAGATTAAAGGCATGGAATAGTGCATCTGTTATTAGGTATGGTTGATGTGTTGATTAGTTTTTTTTAACTGTTTTTTCTTTCTTTTCTAATCTTTGTTATTAGGGATGGTTGATGTATTGGTTAGTTTTGTTTGACTGTTTTTTCTTTCTTTTCTAATCTTTGTTGTTAGGGATGGCTCTCTGAAAATTGTCTTTTTTTTTTTTTTCAAAAAGAACCAATGAAAATGAAAAAAGAAAACCAAATTACTGCCATCAAAAATGAAAACTTACCTCCAATGAAGAGGAAATTAAAGCAATAATTAGGAGCTATTTTGTCCAAGTGTGTGCCAATAAATCTAAAAATCTAATTGAAATGAATGAATATTTATGAAAACATAAATTGCCCAGATTAACAGAAGAGGAAATAAAATACTCAAAGAACACCAATGACTTCACAGAGTGATGTCTTGACTTGCATATCAATTGGATTTAGTGAGGCAGAGTTGTGCTTGTCAGCCTCACTCTCCCTTCCAGAGTTAATGAAGTCCAGAAACAAAAGTCAAGACAATGACAATGGCCCAGTGTGCCGTGGATGATCTTGGCATCTTTGATGTCTGATTATAGTTGTCTTTATGACAATTGGAACAAATTGTTGTCATCCATCCATTTCACCAAGGAAAGTCTTCACAAGCTAGGAGCAGATACCCTCCTAAGTCATCAGCAAGTTTGAGGCATGTTAGTTAGCCTCAATCTGGTTTAGCCCATTTGTTAAGATATTTTTACAAGGGTTTGGCTGTTGTGTGCTCTACACCTTTTTGGAGTCTCCCAGTGAAGGCTGGGTGAGGAGACACCAAAGGTGGATGAGCAGCCCTGAAAAGGGCTCAGGAAATCCTCTATCAGATGTTCTAGTCCTCCTTGAGCACCCTATATAACCCAATCTCATTGGGTAGGGAAAGGGAAAGGGATCTATTCTGGAAATAAACATGATACAAAAACATAAGGAATCAATAAAAACATATACTTTTAAAGAAAGAGGAAGAAAAATATATACAGTACTACATAAAACATAAGGAATAACATTAATACAGTAAAAGGGTAAAACACACCTATAAGGTAAGGATTAAGAATTGAAGAGTTTGATGATCTTAACTCAAACTGCTTTGTTGAGATGTTGTATTAATTAGAAAGAATTGTCACAACTCATAATTGGTTCAGAAGGTTTCATAGAAAAGATGTCAGGGAGGAGAGAGTATATTAATCTTATTTTGTATAAAGCACCTAATAAAGAAACATTTATATGCTAGTAGTATCACCAACCAGCGCCACACTATTCATATGTAGAACCAAAAGTTACAGCAAATAGAGAAATTTTGAAGGTTGTGGGTAAATTCACTTATCTTGGTTGTACTCAGTACAGTGATGTACTCATAGATGATAAAATTGACATTCAAATTGCCAGAGCTGCTCCAGTATTTGGAGACTCCAAAGGAAAGAAGAGGTTTTAAACTGCCTACCAAACTGAAGGTTTGTATTGTGTGCCTGTGAAACCTGGAGAGTATACAAACACCATGCCAGGAAATGGAATCACTTCCATTTGAATTGTTATAGGAAGATTCTGAAGATCACCTGACAAGATAACGTCCCTTCTTGAGTTGAACTGCCAAGCACTCAAACGTGAATAAAAAGAGCACAACTCCAATGGGCTGGCCATGTTGTTCGAAACATATGTATGTTTGCCTAAAAGACTATTTTGTGAAGAACTCACATAAGGCAAAAACATATTAAGATTAGAAGAAATGATCCAAAAATACTTTCAAGTCTCTCTGAAGAACTTTAGAATCTATTGTGAGACAAAGACTTTGTGAGACATTGACAAAGGACTGCCCTGCATGGTGTGACCACATCAAAGAAGGGGCTGTGCTCTATGAAAGAAGAAGGATTGAACTAGCTCAAAAGTAATGTGAGATGTGCAAATTTAGAGAGCTCTCTGCGCCAAACATTCATTTAGACTATTTGTGTCCAACATATGGTAGAACTTTCCAAGCTTGAATTGGTCTGATGAGCCACAGTTGAACACATTGTCCCTTGACTCCAACATAGTGATGTCATTTTGGTTCACTTTGAAAATGAAGGACAAACAACTATAGCTCTTTGATGATGATACTGGTTCTTCTCTTTCTATGAAAACTCATCTTTATGGACATTTTGATCCATATCCTCAGACTCTGGATCCAAGGATATTTTCTGAGTTAGACTGAGAAAAAAGACACAAAGTATGTCATTTAAAATGTGTCACATGCTGATCCAACTATTCTGGAAAGCAATTTAGAACTATGCCCACAGGACTATAAAGTTGTTGCATACTCTTTGATTCAACAGTCTCACTACTGGGTCTATATTTGAAAATGATAATAAAAGAGGGAAGAGAACTCACATGTGGAAAAATTTTTGTGTCAGCCCTTTTTGTAGTGCAAGGAACGGGAAGTTGAGTGGATGCCCGTCAGCTGGGGAATAGCTGAATAAGTTATGGCATAGGAATGTAATGAAATATTATTGTTCTATAAGAAATGATGAACAGGCTGATTTCAGAAAAGCCTGGGAAGACTTACATCAACTAATGCTGAATGAAGTGAGCAGAACCAAAAAAAGACTGTACATAGTAACAAGATTATGTGATGATCAACTGTGATGGACTTGATTCTTTTCAACAATGTGGTGATCCAAGTCAATTCTAATAGACTTGGAATGGCAAATGCCATCTGCTTCCAGAGAGAAAACTATGGAGACTGATACAAATCAAAGCACATATTTTCACCTTCTTTGTTGGTTTATTTTTTCTTTCTTGTGGTTTTCCCCTTTTGTTCTGATTTTTCTTTCATGTGACAAATATGGAAATGTGTTTAAAATGATTATACATGTGTAACCTATATCAGATTATTTGCTGTCTTGGAAAGGGAAAAGGTAAGGAAGGAAAGGATTCAAAAATTTGGAATTCAAAATATTACAAAAATGAATATTAAAAACTATCTTTATACATAATTAGAAAAATAAAATACTACTCAACAAAATGTATCACAAGAAAATAAGAGAACCTGCTCTGTCCTGCCCTGGCTTGGCTTGAGTTCAGTTTTCATATCATATTTCATATCAAATTAAGAATTGTCATGTGTTAGTAGTCCTATATTGCTAATGTCTTTGAATTCATCTAAGTGAAACTGAACTACTCATTTTTCCAGGTTGCTTCAGCCTCATATGACACTATCAGCACCCCAATTTTAGGGGAGGAAACAAAAGCAAAAGGGGGTATGGAGGTGATCTGAAATTTTATGAACATGTTTGGGAAATAGTATATACATTTAGATAAATTACTTTGCACTCATGATCAGGCATTATTTGTTTTCACTGTCATTGGAAGGTACATTTGTCATTTAAAGTACAAAGTATATGCCACTCAGATATACTCACTGAGTGTTTAAGGCTTCGAAGTCATTTTAACAATAGAGAACTAAACATCTGTCTGTGGATAGTGCCCAGACTGTTTCCTCCTGTGTTCATTTCTCTTTGTTACTAAACACCACTAATTTCTGTCTTCAGAATAGTGGGGAGTAGGAAGAGAAACAGATTTGAAGAACTGGGGAGGAGACAAATAAGAAAGGGTCTGCATTTTCTTATTTCAGCAAAAGGCACCCTATTAATGAAGTAGCAGGGGAAATCCCCTTGACCTAAGAATAAACTTGAACTGAATAGAGAGATATATTACCATACTTCCCTGGGGGCCTATTACAGTAGGAGGTAATGACAAAACCTAGGTATAAGCAAAGAGTGTGTGTAATTGTGTGTGTGTGTGTGTGTGTGTGTGTGTGTTTGTTTCCACCCACAGTGGGAGAGCAGTACCAGATTTGACTGAGATGTGGTTCCTGTTCTTCATATTCATTCCAGCACCACAGGGAGGAAAAGATATTTATGGGGCTTTGTGGGGAGGTGGTTACTTACATATGGGGAAACAGCTTTGCCTGCCTCTCAGAGCCAGATGTCACACTGACTCTAGTACCTTCAGATGGTTTGCTTTCCACGCTCCATCTTGCCTATCCTCCCTCCCTATTTGCCAGTTTGGCACTTCTTAATAGAAGTTAATAGAAACTTGCTCAGCACCTCTGTTCTCCACTTAGTATTCTAGTACTTTGAAGTTTCCTGATGTGAATGTCCACTTTGAGTCTCTACATGGGTCTCTCACATCCTGTGGCCAGAGTCTGGATAATAGCAGGAAAGGAAAGACTCCTCTTCTGTTTCTCAGCTTCTTGTTGAGAGGATGCTCAATGATAGAGATAAGATATGCACACAATTATCTACAGTATAAATTTGAATGTTATTTTAGACTAACCCTGACTAAAGCTAATCTGGTAACTGAGGTTTGAGACTGGAATGAAATGGGACATTCATAGTCAATCTAATAGATCGCTAACATATTCTTTCTAATCAAAAGGAGATTTACTCAGCCATAGCAGAGAAAGGATATTCAGAGAGGATATAGTATTATTTCATTGAGAAGCTACATCTGAGATGTAGCTTCCCTGTGCCTGTCTTGATCATGCTATTCTATTGAAAAGAAGCCTAAAGGAAGATACCTCGACTCCTCAACATCATAGCTTTTTTGTATTTAGGTCACCAAAAAGTATTATTGATGGTCTGAACCTCTAGGGAACCTTCAGTCTCCTGAGCCAAACTTATCTAGCCTATATTGGATAGAGCCTTAGGATATTGTTCCTACTACCAGTATAATTTCAGAATATTGATAAATTGTTCTGAGAATTCAAATAATAAGGAGCAATTGCATTTCACTAGTAGTCAGGAAAGAACTGATTCAAACTAGGGGAAATGGTATTTAAATTGGGCATTGTAGGATTTTAATAGGCAAAAATGAGAAAGAAGATATGATATTAGAATAGAGAGGAAATTCAGGGAATATTCAGAGAATATCAAATGGTATAGTTCAGTGGGGTACAAGGTTTATGAAGGGTACTAGTATAAGATAAAATGGAAAAGGTAAGTTGAGGCAAGATTTTGAAAGGCATGGAGAGCTACTAAAAAAACTCATATATATTTATTAGTCAATAGAAAATCATTAAATATATTTGAGTTGGGAAATAGGTTTCAAATAACATTTGTTGGAAATGGGAAAGGGAGTCAACTACAGATGAATAAAAGGATTGCTAAACAGTAGAGAAAGGTTTAGCTGACCCTAGTAGAATTGTCATGTGATTACAGTAACACTTTACTTACAACCTCATATCAGGAGGTAGAGAAAGTGAATTATAAGAATCAACCAGAGTTGGAGATTGACAAGGTATCTAACATGGAAGATCAAGAGAAAAAATAAATTATAAAATATAACCTCTGACTCAAAGCCTATAGATATAGGACTTTTTCCTCATTGGTAAAGATGACTGCCTTTCCTTGTATGAGAGGTAGGGCAGAATTGGAAAGTGAGAAAGCTTCAGTTTTTATCTTATTTTCTTGAGGACTTTTCATGTTTCAAGTCATTTAGGTACCCCTGACTTTCAGTTTCTAGGAGGATGATGAAAAAAGCCAACTCCACTTTGGGACACTGAAAAAATAAAAGCTGAGAAGACATGAGAAAAGCTAGCAGGTTCCATCATATCCTTATTCCTAGTTCACTATACTAGATACTTCAGGGAGTTTCACCTTTGATGAGATCAGGACTCAGTTGAGCTGCATTGCAAGTACTCCATTTGATATTATTCCATTTGTAATAAATTCTCCTATGTATACCTTCTCTGATTTCTGTTTTGTTATTATTTGGATAAATGAATTTCTTTGCTATTTGTAATGTGTCTTCATTGGGGACTTGGCATTTGGTAGAAAGGGAGTAAAGTCATGGATATATAGTTCAAATATACAGCTCTTCTTCCTCCTCCTTCTGTCCCTAATAATGGCATAATGATCAGTAGTTAGATCGAATCTGATCATATTTGCTAGCCTAGTAATATTTAAGGGAATAAGGAGATATTCTAACCTGATACCTCCGCTCTTTAAGGAGAAGAGACTCACCTCTTGCCCCATTCTTTTTCCTTCCCTCCTGACAGTAATTAAAGTTTCCCTTAGAAATGGCTGGGGAGAAGAGACTAGAGATGTCTATTCTACCTCCATTTGAGTCAAACAAGGAGGGAGGAGTACAAGGAGGAAGACAACTTCTTGTCACATGTGGATCCTCACACTACACATATGAGAATTCTCTATACCTGGGTCTTCTTACATAAATTTCTGTTATATTATTATGGAAGTAGATGATTATGGGGTCCAGATTGGATAGAAAAGGAAGTCAAGCTAGAAAGGGGCTGATTATCTCAGAGAAAAGAGAAGTTGTCAGGGTTTATAGGTAGTAATGAAGATAAAAAGTGAATGAAAGAAGAATACTGGGATAGCAAAATTAAGCCAAGATAAAGATCTCACATGCAAGATTCCCACTTTAGAGCTCTACAGATGAATAATCTTTTATTTGCGTTTCATGAGTTATGATTCATCTTAAGCAAAGAAAAAAAAAGGAAATATGTGGGAGCACAAAGGATTTATATTGGATTTAAGGAAGATCTTTCTGACAATGAGAGCTATTAAATTCTGAAACAGGCAAGCATATTGTGAAATGTCCTTCTATGAAAGACTGAAAATGGAAGAAATTCTCATCTATCTGGGATGGATTGCATGTGTCCCTACCCAAAGAAGAGCAATAGATTTGAATATTTCTCAGAAAAGTTTCTAAATTTCAGATTCTGTAATTCTTTAAAAATCTTCCAAGTTTTGAATAAAACTGTTAGGAAAGAAAAGGTTCTGACTCATCCCCAGCCACTAGAAATCTTCCGCCTTCAATTTCTAGGATTTAGTCTTAATCTAAATCATGCACATCTATGATGTTAAGAAGGCCAGGGAACAGGTTAGGGATTACTTTTGAATATGGGGAAGTATATTTTATTTTATTTTTATTTTTTTAATTATAGCTTTTTATTTACAAGTTATATGCATGGGTAATTTTACAGCATTGACATTTGCCAAACCTTTTGTCCCAACTTTTCCCCTCCTTCCTCCCACCCCCTCCCCCAGATGGCAGGTTGACCAATACATGTCAAATATGTTAAAGTATAAATTAAATACAATATAAGTATACATGTCCAAACAATTATTTTGCTGTGCAAAAAGAATCAGACTTTGAAATAGTATACAATTAGCCTGTGGAGGAAATCAAAAATGCAGGCAGACAAAAATAGAGGGAATGGGAAGTCTATGTAGTGGTTCATAGTTATCTCCTAGAGTTCTTTTTCTGGGTGTAACTGGTTAAATTCATTACTGCTTTATTGGAACTGATTGGGTTCATCTCATATCTGAAGAGGGCCATGTCCATCAGAATTGATCATCACATAGTATTGTTGTTGAAGTATATAATGATCTCCTAGTCCTGCTCATTTCACTCAGCATCGGTTCATGTAAATCTCTTCAGGTCTTTCTGAAATCATCCTGTTGGTCATTTCTTACCGAACAATAATATTCCATAATATTCATATACCACAATTTATTCGGCCATTCTCCAATTGATGGGCATCCACTCAGTTTCTAGTTTATGGCCACTACAAAGAGGATTGCCACAAACATTCTTGCACATACAGGTCCCTTTCCCTCCTTTAAGGTCTCTTTAGGATATAAGACCAATAGTAGCACTGCTGGATCAAAGGGCATACATAGTTTGATAACTTTTTGAGCATAGTTCCAAATTGCTCTCCAGAATGGCTGGATGTATTCACAATTCTACCAACAATATATCAGTGTCCCAGTTTTCCCACATCCCCTCTAACATAATGCATTATCTTTCCCTGTCACTCTAGCCAATCTGACAGATGTGTAGTAGTATCTCAGAGTTGTCTTACTTTGCATTTCTCTGATTAATAATGACTTGGAGCATCTTTTCATATGGCTAAAAATAGTTTCAATTTCAATTTTCTGTTCATATTCTTTGACCATTTATCAATTGGAGAATGGCTTGAATTCTTATAAATTAGAGTCAATTCTCTATATATTTTGGAAATGAGGCTTTTATCAGAACCTTTGACTGTAAAAATGTTTTCCCTGTTTATTGCTTGGGGAAAGCATATTTTAACAAAAGGTCTCTGAGGAAACTGATTATATAAACTTTTCTTAGAAAAAGTAAAGAAATGTAGCTATTCTTCCATTACAAATCCCCTAAACCTAAGACTGCCAAAGAAAATTTCTTTCCATTGGTATCTAGATTTTCCAAGTCTGTATGATGAAATTGTTGATCCACACTGATAGGGTCAATTTTCCTCCTCTAGGGACTTGAGGAAAGTTCAATAATGCATCAGTGTCTGAGTTACTGAACATCATTTATTTTATCTAGAGGAATCTCTTTGGCCATTCTGAATTCTGATTCAATTTCCTTTGCTCAGCCTAGGCACCAAATCATTAGCTATCATGGAAACATTGACTTCAGAAATTTGCAGGACCACTGATAAGATTCTGCTATAGAGCTACATTAGCAAATGAAAAATTATAATTAAATTATGATGGATTATCTTGGGGCCAATATGGGGATTCCTAATGAGTGGCCTATGATTAAAACTATAATGAAAAAAATGCTAGAAGAGGGAATAAAGATTCAATTCTTAAAAGTTTGTTCATCTGAAGTGACTGGGTGGCTTCTGACCTGGTTCCTATTATTGGCATCTAACAGCAAGAGAGTATTATAGCTTCTTGTATACATGATAGTTGGCTGAAAAAGGAGGATTGGGGAAGGAGTAAAGCTAAACTCTTTTGGTGGAACACACTGGCAGAGGGGAACAGGAAGGTGTCAAATGACTAAAAAGATCTCCAAAGACAGCTTACTGTTCTTTTCTTCTGTACTAGATACTAAGGATATAAAGATAGATATAATACAGATACCACTCTCCAGGAATTTACAATATAATTAGAGGGAAGAAATTGGAAATGGCATGTACATAAACAATGATGATACAAGGAAATGTTAAGTACAAGAGAGATCCAGGCAAAGTTTTATAAGAAATTCCAGGAGTGAAATCACAATTGACCTGAAATAATTTAGGAGAACTTTATGGAGGAAGTAGCATTTGAGTTGGGCATTGAAGAAAGGGAGGGACTTGAGTAAGTTGAGAAAGATGGAGAGGAAATGCACATAAGTTATAGGGAATGGAATAAACAAAAATAGAAAGGTGAAAGAAGATGAGATGAAAAAAGGGAACAAATAATGATTCTGAATACAGAATTATGATGAGTAGCACTAAGATTATAAAGACAGGTTGAAACTCTTATGATAAAGAGCATTTCCATCAGGAATTTATACTTTAATCAGTAGATTATGGAAACCCATTGTAGGTGCTGGGATAGAGAATAGGCATGTTCAGAGAGATTAGCATATGAGGAAGATTATTCAAATAATTGAGATATGAATTGGAGAAGGTATAACTTAGATTCAATGAGATCAGCTAGGAATCTATTATGTAACCTTTGGCCCCTATCACTGTAAAAGAGCAAGTCTAGACTCACATTGAATATTTTTCAATATTTATCATTCTCTCTCCTATGCATTTTCTTCCAGCTAGAAATCACTCTGGGAACATCACATTTTGGCTCATTTCTAGCTCTCATTTAAGAGTATTCAGTTTGCTCCTGCAAACAACAAGATCCCAATAAATATTTAATATGATATTTAATATAAAGCATATTACAAAACATAATGAACAGAAATAAGACCACTACTGAGTCTAGTTAACAAAGGGATAGAACTGAGTTCTATCCACCTTTAAACAACAAAACCCATAACACCAATAAAAGAAGTCCAAGTAGCACAAGGAGTTATGGGAACTTTATTAAAGATAAATTTTTTATCTTGTCTTGTGACTTGCTTCTCTTGGATTCTTTTTAAATTCATTTTTATTGACATCACTTATTTCTTATAACATCACACTCATTCCAGATATCCAGCCCTGTCTGGATAAATAGTAATTTTTCCAGAGAGAGAAAAATAATTAGCAAAACTGATCAATACATTTGAAAAAAGCCTCCAAACTTGTATAATATGTAACAGTGTAAATCTTACTTATATGAAGAGTGGGTTGGGGGTTTTCTCTCACATCTTTTCATTCAAGTTTTGCTTGTTCTTCATAATTTTGTTACATTTACTTTTGATTATTTGGTGAATATTTTTTTATTTACATTATTTTAATTATTATGTATATAGTCTCGACTCTGCTTACATAACTCTATATCAATTCATACAGATCTTTCCATAGTTCTCTATATTTATTCACCACATCATTTCTTACAGCAGCATGTATTTCCATTACATTTATGTATTACAATTTGTTTAGTCATTCCCTAATTGATGGGCATCTACTTTGTTTGGCATATATTTAGAAGGAAGCTATGGTAAATATGAACAGTATACTAAAAAGCAGAGATTTCTCCTTGCTAACAAAGGTCCACCTAGTCCAAGCTATGGTTTTCCCAGTAGCAATTGATGACTGTGAGAGCTGGATTATAAGGAAAACTGAGAGGCACAGAATTAATGCTTTAAAATTGTGGTGCCAAAGGCTTTTTGAGAGTCCCTTGGACAAGAAGGAGATCAAATCATTTACTTCAGGAAATTAATTCAAACTATTTACTATAAGGTCAAATATTAAAGCATAAGCTTATATATTTTAGTCATATAATGAGAAGACAGGACTCATTTAAAAAGATTGATACTGTGAAAGATTGAAGGCAAAAGGAGAAGGGGACAACAAGAGGATGAGATGAATAGTGAATGTCATGGAAGCAACAAACATGAATATGGAAAGATCTCAGGAGAAAATGAAAGATAGCAGGACCTGGCATGGAGAATTGGACACAACTGAAAAACAACACATGGGTAAGCTAACTCAAAATAATAAAAATGCAATACCACTTAAATTAATTTGCTTGTGTTATATTACCAAAGATTTACTTTATAGGGCCATTAAAAATTACAACAAAATTTATCTCAAAGAATAAAATTTCTATAATCTCAAGGAAAATAATTTTTTTAAAGTGAGAAAGGGACTTTAAAGTACTAGATCTGAATATTTGTTACAAAGATTTTATTGCTTTTCAGTTGTGTCTGACTCTTTGTGACACCATGAATCATAGCATACCATGCCTTTTTATTCTAAGTCTGTCCAAGTTCATGTTTATTGTTTTCATGACATTATATATCCATCTCATCTTCTACTGCTCCTTCTCCTTTTGCTTTCAATCTGTCCCAACATCAGGATTTTTTCCAAAGAGATTTGTCTTCTCATTATATGGCCAAAATATTTAAGATTCAGCTCCAGTATTTGACCTTCCAGTGAATAGTCTGAACTGATTTGATCTTCTTGCTATTCAGTCATCCAACAGTACAATTAAGGAATGGAAAAGTAGACTTGTAGAACAGATTAGCCAGTCAATAAACATTTATTAAGTGGTAGGTACTGTGCAAAGAACTAGGAATATAAGAAGACCCCAAAAGTCCCTGCCCTCAAGGAGCTCACAATATAATGAGAGAAAAGAAGCAAACAAATGTGCACAAACTATTTATAGGATAAACCAAAAAATAATTCAAAAGGGGAAAGTCATAGAATTAAGAAGGTTTAGGAAAAGGCTCCTTATAAAAGATGGGGGCTTTAACTAGGACTTGCAGGAAGCCAGAGAAGCCAGTAGGTAAAAATAAGAAGGAAGAGAAGGCATGGGAAGATAGAGAAAATGCCCAGAGATGAGAGATGGAGTGTCTTGTCTGTAGAATATGTGAAGTAGTACCAGGTAAAAACAATATACAGAAAGTGATGGGAATGGGCATTAGGTAATGAAGGATTTTAAACACTGAACAGAGGATTTTGTATTTTATCTTGGAGGTAAAAGGGAACAAGTATATTACATGTATCTGTGGCTGTAGAGTGACCTAGTTGGACCTGAGCTTTAAGAAAATCAGTGACTGAGTGACTGGAATAGGGAGATATTTGAGGCAGGCTACCCACCAACCTGGCATTTCATTATTCTAACAAAGCCTGAGATGATTTGAGCCTGCACCAGAGTGGTGGTTAGTATCAGAACAAAACATACTTGGAAAATGTAGCAACAATTCGGATACAAAAAGTAAGAGATTGTGAGAAGTCCAGATTTAAGATTTCAAGCCTGAAGGACTGGAAAGATGTTATTGTCCTTGAAATAGGAAAGATGGGAAGTGGGAACGTTTAGGGGGAAAGATAATGAGTTTAAGAGGTCAACTGGATATCTTAGTTCAGATTTCTGAAAGACTATTGGAAATGAAAGCCTGGAGACTAATAAAAAATTTGGTGCTGGATAAGTATAAGGATAAAAGTCATTAGCATAGAGATGATAATTAAAACTAAGAGAGTTGATTAGATCAAAAAGTGAAGTAGTATTTAGCATCAGTGTGGTAGCTGACCTTGATTCCATGTTTGTCCGCATTGAAGGTGTTTGACAACATGGTTGAAAACGTCATGCTAAGGAAGCATGGGAGCAAGCACAAAGCTTTGTTTCACTCCATTGGTGATTGAGAAAGCGTAAGAGCATTGTTCGTTGTTCAGAACACAAGTAATCATGAAAATGACAGACTATACTAAAGTACCTCTCTGGGCAATCAAATTTTGACATAATTTTCCATAAGAAATCATGACTGACAGTATCAAAGACCTTGGTCAGATCTACCAATGTATACAGATTTTTGTTCTGCTCCTGGCATTTTTCCTGGAGTTTTCTGGCAGTAATTACCAGGTCACCTGTTCCTCAGCCCCTTCTGAAGGCACAATACTGGCTGTCAGGTAGATGATCTTTTTTCCAGGTGTTGGTCTTTTAAGGAGTACTCTGGTAAGAATTTTGCCAGCATTGACTAAGAAAGAGACCCCTTTGTGTGATTGTCACAAGACAATCTATTGCCTTTACCTTTATAAAGATGGACAATGAAGGCATCCTTGAAGTGAGGCATAATCTCCTTTTTCCATATAATCTGGAAAATGTCAGTCAGCTTTAGTATGAGCAATGGACCGCCAGCCTTGTAAATCTTAGCTGGAATAAAATCAGCACCAGGCGCTTTGTCACATGAAAGTAGCCTAATGGAATTTAAAACCTCTTCTTCAGCTGAAACTTTAGCTAGAGAGTGATTGATATCAACTTGAGGTAATCATTTCTGCATTGATTGATGGATGATCTACTGAGAACACTATAGAAGTGTTCAGCCCATCTCTCTCAGATCATGCCTTTATCCCTAATCAGTGTGGTTCCATCAGCATTGCATAGTTGAGATGCACCATAGGTTTGTGGTCCCATAAACAGCCTTCAGTACATCATAAAAACAATTTGGATTGTTACTATCAGCATAAAACTGAATTTCATCTGCCTCTTATTGAGTCAAGAATTCTACATTTCTCTAAGTTTCGATTGTACTTTACTTTTGATGGAATTGAATGCTACCTTCTTAGGATGGATGGACACTTTGTGAAGTTCTCCTTTTTCATTTATCAGTTTCTGAATTTCCTAATCATTTTTATCAAAGCAGTCTTGATGTTTGTGAGTGTTCTGACTCAAATGAGTACATATAATGCTATACAAATCTCTGAAAGACGCCCACTCCTTTTCTGCTTCATTGTTGCTAGATGTGTTTTAACTCAGCTTCCCTTATAAATTGGAAACAAACTCTTCTCTCTCAGAGAAGCACTCTGCTCTGTTGACATTAATTCTTCTAGTAGTCTTTTTGCTTTGGGGACACTGCTTTTGTTGAAGATAAATATTCAGTTTGGAGAAAATCGGTCTGATAGCTCAGCACTCTGCACTATACATTGCCTTTGTCATTCTCACATCCTGTCTGTCTCTTTCCTTATAATCACATAGTCCACTAAACGCCAATGTTTACTGTGAGGGGCATCTGTGAAGTTTTATTGAACTCAACAAGTATCAAATAGCAGCCCTGAGTGAAACAAGGTTAGTAAATGAAGGCCAGTTAACTGAAGAGCTGGATACATGTTGTTGTTGTTGTTGTTGTTGTTTTCCCGAGTGGCTGCAATGAAACAGAGTGCCATGAAGCTGGTGTGGGTTTTGCATTCAAAATAATCTAGTAACTAAGCTCACATGCCTTCCAAAAGTAGGGAATAACAGGCTCGTGACAATGCAATTGCCACTTGCAAAAAAATACCACGCCACCATCGTCAGTGTCTAGTCTCCTACCATGGTGTATCCTGATGAGATCAAAGAAAAATTTCATGAAGTCCTGGAGACCTAGGCATGAGGCATGAGGCATATCATCAATATGCCAAAAGAGGAAAAGCTTATAATTCTGAGTAACTATGATGATACAATAGGCTCAGACTACCAAAGTATACTGGGAAAAGAAAGTCTAGGACAGAACATTGTGGGAAATCTATGGTTAAAAAGCTTGTTTTGAATAAGAATCCAGGAAAAAAGGAAAAGTAGTCTGATAGGTAGGAGGAAAATCAGGAGAGAGTGGTGCCTCAGAAACCTAGAGATAAAGAATATAAAGTAGAAGAACATATTCAGCAGTGTCAAAAAAAATGCAGAAAGGTCAAGAAGAATGAGGATTGAGAAAAGGTCACTGGAATTAAACATGTTGCAATACATGATTGTGAAAAAAATTATCGTGCTATAAAAATGACAAAGGTGATAATTTCAGAAAAACCAGACATGATTCATATGAACTGACGTAAAATGAGGCAAACAGAAATAGAAGAACATTGTTATATAGTAACAGCAATGCTGTAATAATAATTAACCATGCAAGATCTAGGTATTCTGATCAATACAATTATCTTCCACAATCCCTCAGAGAGAAAACTGAAGAATTCTGAGCGCAGATTGAAGCACATTTTTTTCAATTTATTTTTCTTGCTTTTTTGTTTGCAACATGTCTAATGTGAAAGTATGTTTTGCCTAACTTCATAAATATAATGGATATTACATTTCTTGCTTTCTCAAGAGGTAGGGAAAGTGATGGATGGAAGGAGAGAATTTGAAACTAAAAAAACAAACAAAAAAAAAAGACCTTCCAAAAAAAAGAAAAGACTATTGCATTTCACAATTGAAGGATCACTAGTAACTTCAGAGAGAGTAAATTTATTGTAATAATGAGGTTGGAAGTTGGATAGTAAAAGTTTACAAAAAGAGTGAAAAGAGAGGAAGTGGAGGCATCACTTGTAAAGATGGCCTTTACAAGGAATTTGGTCACAAAGGGAAGAAGAGATAAAACGATAGTGAGGATAGAAGGATAAAGTGAGAATTTTTTGAGGGGAAACATGAGCATGTTTCTAAGCAGCAGGAAAGAAGTCAATAGATAGAGAGGTAAAGTAGTGGAGGAAATGGGATGAAATGATATTTCTTGTGCAGGGAGAGGGATTAGTTTTTGCAAGGAATAAAATCATCTTTTCATATTAAGTGATGAAAGGGGAGAAAAGGGAGCTCAGAGTGAATAGCCTTAGTTTCTTCTGCAAAATATGAAGCTAGACTCAGCTGAGGAAGTGGGGACAAAAGGAACAATGGGGGATTTGAGAAGGGATAAAAGGTTCAGAAAAGCTACTCTGGAGATTGAGATAGTTGATAAGGGAAATGTAGAAGGATTTCCTAGTAGCAATAAGAGTCCAATTGAGGTTTTATAACATTGTGGTTGTTGTTGTTGTTGTTGTTGTTTTGGAGGGGGTTAATTATTTTACTAACAAGGCCAATTGGTTATTAAATTTAAAAGAATGGTCATTTGGCCATCTCTTTTAGACCAAAGACAAACATGTCCATCAAACACTTCCTCAAGGGTTTCTAAATAAGGGAATTATGAGGGAAGACAATGTGAGAGAAAAAAAAAGGGAAAATGGATGGTGCTTGACAAAAATCAAAGGGAACAATCACCTTTGATAAGTAGACCTTACAAATAAAAGATGCAAATGGTAAAATAAAGACCTCCTTTCCTCTAGAAACATTTGATACAGCCCTGTGTGATCTATACTTCTCCAGTTCAGGTCACCTGTAGAAAATTTCCTACAAAATTTGATCTCAAACAAACTTCCAACTTACATTGCCAATAAACAGGTAAGATGATAGAAATTAACTCTTTTTTCAAATTTGTAATCTTAGACCAAGGATTCCAGTTTTTCATCTATATCATCTATCACCAAATCACCTATCTATCTACAAACAAATCAGAAGCCAATTTTCTAAGCTGGATTCCAATATTAAAATGAATTTATCTAAAGTTGTGAGAGTTATTAAAAATTAACAAAAGGTTCTGGGATGGATACATAAATATATTGAGTTATAAGAACTTTAAGTAACCCCAGTTTAAAGCAGGGCATATATTATTTACAATAATTTAACTTCTAGCTCTGTTCAAGTCAATGACTCCTTAATAAAAGCAGATATATAACATCAATTTTTAGCAAATACAATAGACAAGTTGTGGGATTTTTTTTCCATCTTCATTAAGCAGCACTTCTGTAGAAGAAAAGAAGGTGAATCATGGGATAATTTAAATCTGGGACTTGGCAAAATGCAACTGGCATTATATTAAGGGAGACACTTGCAGGGGTCTTCAAACTTTTTAAATTGGGGGCCAGTTCACTGTCCCTCAGACTGTTGGAGGGCTGGACTATAGTAAAAACAAAAACTTTGTTTTGTGGGCCTTTAAATAAAGAAACTTCATAGCCCTGTGTGAGAGGATAAATGTCCTCAGCTGCTGCATCTGGCCCATGGGCCGTAGTTTGAGAATCCCTGTACTCAAAGGGAAAGGAGAGTGTAAAATTGAACTGTTTCTCCAAGGTGATGGAGAAAAAAGGAGATAGTGGCTAGT
Organism: Antechinus flavipes; assembly: GCF_016432865.1. NCBI lineage: Eukaryota > Metazoa > Chordata > Mammalia > Dasyuromorphia > Dasyuridae > Antechinus > Antechinus flavipes. The sequence continues at coordinate 481,195,420 of NC_067400.1, forward strand.
GCAGAGGAAATAACCTAGGAGATAACTGAAGAGTTAGAGGATTGGATGTCATGGTGTGGACAAAGAGAAGTGATAAGAAAAAGCAGAGGGAAATATCCAAAATGAATAGACAATGATCAGATAAAGGGATTTTGGAATTCTTGAACATAAAATAGTATATTTGTATAAGTTCATATTTTTGTGTAGCTGAGGTGGGGTAAAATAATAAGTTGGGAACCTACTCAAGAGAAGTGAGTAGGTTGAGGAATGAATAGGTAGTGTTTGAGAGAGAGTCAATATGTATATTGAGGATTCCTAGTGAGCGGATAGGAGTTGGAAAAGAAAAAAATTGTGAGCTACATACCAAACTCATTGAGGAAGGAACAGGGGTGATCTGGATGTCTGTAGACATTAGCGACCAGAATTTTGATTGAGTAGTAGATATGTACTGCATGAAACTCAAAGGAGCAGAAGTTACTGTATGATGAAGGTAGATGGAGAATCTGGAAATGGCAATAGGGAACAAAGACTATTGAATGAGTGAAGATATAGGCAGTGATGGAAAGGGTGGCTGAGGAAGCTGTATCAGTGGAAGGAGCCAGGTTTAGGTGATAGCTAGAAGTGGAAGGAAGAGGAAAATAAAAGATGAAAGAAAGTTTGCTGCCTGAAGAACAGGCATTCCAGAGGACTCTGTAGAAGGATTGTATGGCCTTTAGTTCAGACTTTGAAGTGGAAGGGTTGAGAGAAATGAGACTAAAGAACTGGATAGTGGGTGATGCAGAATGAGGTTTGCATGATGATCTACAGATGTTCAGAATCACTGGGATATCTGGGATCTGACCAGATGTGAGAATGTTCATTTGTACTATACTTCTTCCCAAAAGTGACTAGAGATAAGCTAAAAACAAGCACAATATGAAATGAGGTCATATTGTCAAAGGGTCAGATGGAAGGCACTATTTCACTCCTATTCCTTCTGAAGATTAGAGATTAGGCAGAAAATGGTGCACAGGAGATAGAAGTCAAACCTACTGGGAAAAAAAGATAGAAGTCTAGTGTGATGACCGCGTATTTAAAATCAGCCGGAGTCAGGAATTCAGGTTAAGGGAAAAATCTTCAATCTTTATTCACAATAGAGGTGAAGAAGGCTTGCGATAGCAATATGGGCAGCTGCGACAGAAAGCCAGCTAGCAGAGGGGGATCAGAGGTGAAGGGCAGTCGCAATAGCAATGTGAGCAGCTGTTACAAGACGCCAGCCAGCAGTCTCTTTTTCTGTTTCCCTTTCCACTCCCCTGCCTCCACCCACCAAAATCGTCATTTCCTATACAACACATCAGGACTTGCACAAAGAGTGGGTGGGGGCCATTCTTTCTCCAAGCTTATATATTAATAGGGTATGGTCCAATTACTATTTAGCCTCATGTGCTTGGGACCTCAGTGCATCAACTCAAGCCTCAGCCCATTACACTCTAGCTCTCCACTAACTTTTTTCTTCATCTTCCTAGGAGGAGATAAAAGTTGTCTTTTACTTAACACAGATAGAAGTTGTGCCATTGGCCCTTAGCAGCCTTAGATACACAATATATAGAAGCGAATGAGCTTAGTAGCTTAATTGAGAAATCAAAAGATCTCAGATATTCAAGTAAAAGTTTACTATTCAACAAAAACTGTTGGGAAAATTGGAAAGTAGCTTGGCAAAAACTCAACCTAGATCAATATCTCATCACCATGCTGCTAACTTAAGCCTTGTTTGTCTCTACCTTCCTATCCCTCCTCACTTCTCTGATTGGCGGGCTAATGGATACAGTACCAAATATCTCCTAATGCCTTCCTTTATAAAGGGCAGCCAAAAGATACCCCTTGGTGTTCAGGTCCTTCTCCACTCCTCTTGTTCCTTCTTATGTGTTGTCCTCCCCTTTGTATTTTAAGTTTTTGAGGGAAGGGACTATCTTTTTATTGTTTCCTGGGTGCTAAGTACAGGTCTTAATAAATGATTATTGGATTGGATTGGACTATATACCAAGATAAGCTCCAAGTGGGTACATTAATGAGGGTGGTATCATAAATAAATTAAAGGAGCAAAGAAGAAATTACCTTTCAGATCTATTTGTCAGAGAATTGTTTAAAACTAAATGAGAGAAAATCAAAGGAAGTAAAATGGACAAGTCTAATAAGGTGAAATTTTAAAGGCTTTACACAAGCAAAAGTAACAAAAGAAAAATTAGAAGAGATTTAGGCAAATGGGGGAATAATTTTTGAAGCACATTTCTTTGATAGAAGTATAATTTCCAGGATATGTATAGAACTGACTTAAATTCATAAGAATAACAGTCATTCCCCAATTGATAAATGGTCAAAATAAATGACAGGCAATTTTCGAGGAAGAAATCCAAATTATCAATAACCATATGAAAAAATGTATAAATCACTAACAATAAGAGAAATTAAAATCAAAACAACTCTGAGGTGCCATCTCACACATATCAATTAATGAAAGTTAATTAAAATGGAAAATAATAAATGCTGGGCTATGGGAAAATAAGTACATGCATACACTGATAGTGATGTGTAAATTGTTCTAAACATTCTGCAAATCAATTTGGAATTATGCAGTTACTTAACTATGAATACTTAACTATGAATAATACAACTAAGTAGTCTACATTTCAAAGCGATAAAAAAATTTAAAAGGTCCCATATATACAAAAATTTTAATAACAACTCTTTTTCTGGTAGCTAAGAACTAAAAAGTAAAAAGATGCCCATCAATTGAGGAATGGCTATACAAATTTTATCATATGAAAAGTGATGGGAAACTATTGTGCTGTAAGAAATAAACAAGATGATTTCAGTGAAAGCTGAGAAAACTTTTATAAATTGATGCAGAGTGACATAAGCAGAACAAGAAGAGCAATTTATATAATAACAATATTGTAAAGAGAAACAACTTTGAAAGACTTAAGAATTCTTATTAATTAATTCTTATTAACAATGACCAACCACAATTACAAAGAGAATTAATGATAACACAAATTATCCATCTCGTGAGAGGGAAGTAATAGACTCAAAGGGCATATCATAGTTTTTGGACACAATCAATGTAGGAATTTGGTTTGCTTTACTATATCCATATAGGACTATAGAGGAGTAAGGAGACAAGGGGAATTTTCAATAACTGGAAAAAATTTAATTTAATAAGAAAATTTGGTAAGGATTTCAGAGCTCCTGAGTCCCTGAAGAATTCTGTTCTGAGCACTCTAATGATGCATTGATCACTGCTGTTCCAGATGGTTTCCTTGCTATGTATGGACTTCTCACAATCCTGCACATTTCTGACCATCCTGAGATCTTCTTGTGGGAACCCTTGACTTTGGGTTCTTACTGCCTCTGCACACAAAGCCATTCTAGTTATAGTTTCTCTGGCCCATCTCTTGTGCTGTAGGGAAGCTGCCAAATTGTTTCCTTTTCCTTGCTCTGGCCCTGATTTTGCTGGCAACTCTTTTCTGACTATCTCTGAGATTCTGGCTGACTTTTTGTGCTTTTATAGAGTGGAAAAAGTCACCATAATATCTTATTGGATTTCTTGAAAATTATTAATTTTGTTACAAATTTCAAGGTTTTGCTGGAGGAAGTATGTAGGAACTGGGCTCTCTGCTTCTGTCTGACAAATATCTTGATCCAAAGTTCTCGCAGCTGGAAGAGTAGGCTCAGAGGTAGAAGAAGGTCTATTTCTATTTGCTTATTTTGTGATTTGTTTTAGACTAAGACAAAGGTTTTTAACCTAAGGTCTAAGAACTTTGTTGTTGGCATTTATTTTAGATTTTAATAAATATATTTCAATATAATTAATTGCTTTCCTTTTAGTCCTCTGTATTTTATGCATTTGAAAACATTGTTCAGAGAAGGATCTATAGATTTCAACAGACTTCCAAAGGGATACAAAAAATTGATACCAAAAAATTTAAGAACTCTTGGTTTAATTATTGTTTCTTTTGAGAAGACTGATCTCTGTTCAAATATTTATTTGGTGGAGCTCCAAAGCTGCTTCCAAGTTTTTTCCAATCATAGCATCATAGAATTGTAAAGCTGAAGGGAATATGAAATCACTTAATTTAACCACCTCATTTTATGGATAAGAAAATTGAGACCTCAAGATATGACATGACTTGCCCAAGCTCCTTTCAGAAGTGGGAGAAGAAACAGAAGGGAATAAGAAAAAGGAAGGAGAAAATAAGGAGGAAAGGATGGAGAAGTAGGAAAAGGGAGAGATAAGGAGATTTTTGTGAACTTTAGGGAGGAGTTGGATATTAAGTTGATTTAAGAGGAAAACCATACTAATATGTTTTAGGTGTCACTTTTTTCTTTTTCCTCTCTGAAAAGAATGGGAGAAGAATAATGTCTTTATATGATTACTAAGCCAAATATAATAAAAGGTAACTGAAGATGGAAGTACAGCAACTGACATGCTCATAGGAGACAAAATCCAAAGAAGGAGTTCATATTAAAATCTCTGACCTGAAATGTCTTAGGATTTGAAATGAAATTTCTTAGGATTTTATTGTTAAATTTCTAACAGAGTATACATGTTTTGTTTGTAGTTTCTAAAGAAAGACTATTTTTATTGTATTATTGTCTATAAAATATATTAATTATTTCTGCTTTTTTATATTTGTTCAAAATATCTTTATGTCCTAATATATGACCCAATTTTTGTGAAAGTTTTATGCACTATTCAAAGGTTTCCAATAAAGTCCTCATTTCTAAAATATATAGAGAATCGACTCAAATTTAAAAGAATTCAAGCCATTCTCCAGTTGATAAAAGGTAAAAGGATACAAACAGACAATATTCAGATGAAGAAATTGAAACCATTCCTAGCCATATGAAAAGGTGCTCTAAATCACTATTGATCAGAGGAATGCAAATTAAGACAACTCTGAGGTACTACTACACAACTCTCAGATCGGCTAAAGTGATAGGAAAAGATAATAATGAATGTTGGAGGGGATGTGGGAAAATGGGACACTAGTACATTGTTAGTGGAGTTGTGAACTGATCCAATCATTCTGGAGAGCAATTTGGAATTATGTGCAAAGGACTATAAAAATGTGCATACTCTTTGATCCAGCAGTGTTTCTATTGGGCTTATATCCCAAAGAGATAGTAAAGGAGGGAAAGGGACCCATATGTGCAAAAATGTTTGTGGCAGCCCTATTTGTAATGGAAAGAAACTGGAAACTGAGTGGATGCCCATCAATGGAGAATGGCTGAATAAGTTATGGTATACAAATGTTATGATATTATTGTTTTTTAGGAAACTATCAGCAGAATGATTTCAGAGAGGCCTGGAGAGACTTACATAAAGATAGCATTAGCTAAGTGAAATGAGCAGAACCAGGAGATCATTGCACATGGCAACAATAAGATTATACGATAGTCAGTTCTGATGGACATAGCTCTTTTCAACAATGAGATGATACAGGCCAGTTCCAATGATCTTGTGATGAAGAAAGCAATCTACATCCAGAGAGAGGACTGTGGGAATTGAGAGTGGATCACAACATAGTATCTTCACTCTTTCTGTTGTTGTTTGCTTGCATTTTATTTTCTTTCTCATTTTTTTTCCTTTTTGATCTGATTTTTCTTGTGCAGCAAGATAATTGTATAAATATGTATATAAGGGGCAGCTAATTGGCACAGTGGATAAGCACCAGCCCTGAAGTCTGGAGTACCTGAGTTCAAATGTAGCCTCAGACATTTAACATTTCTTAGTTGTGTGACCCTGGGGAAGTTACTTAACCCTAATTGCCTCAGCCAAAAAAAATAATTTAAAAATATGTATGCATATAATGGATTTTATATATATATATATTACTATTTTTTAAACATATATTGATTATTTGCCATCTAAGGGAGAGAGTAGAGAGAAGAGAGGGAACAAGGTTTTGGTAGGGTCAGTGTTGAAAAATTATCCATGGGTATGTTTTGAAAATAAAAAGCTTTAATAAAAAACAAAATATGACTAAAATTTTTAAAAAGTTCTATATTCTGAGAAATATTTTTTGCCATTCCATTTAGAGGATGCCATAATTTTTTTAACTCTAATTTCTCCAGCAATTTATTAATTTGCAGATTTTCCCTTTTGTTTAACTTTTGGTTCAACTTATCCAAAATTGATAGTTAAATTGATATTTCCTAGCACTAATGTGTTATTGTCTATATTTTCTTGTATCTTAATTAATGTTTGTTTTATGAATTTGTAATGTTAAGGCAACTGAAGCATATAAGATTACTACTGATAGTGATTTGTTTTCTATAATTCTTTTCAGTATAACAGTTTCCTTAGTTATCCTTTTTCATTTTTTTTTTTTGAATTTTTCTTTTCATGTTGGTCAGACAGCATTATTTCAGCTCCTGTTATTTTGTATTCACTTGCTGTATAGTAAAAAATTTTCTAACTCTTAGTTTTATTTTATAGTTTGTATTTTGTTTTAAATGTTTAATTTTTTTAATGCATTTTTGTAAAAAATGGATTATACACTTTTGCTTTCTTGTCAATCTGTCAGCCTTTTATTTTATTAAATTTGCTTAATTCATTCACATTTAATGTTATGAGAGTTATGTTTACATTTTGCTCCATTTATGTCTACTATTGGGTTTTTCCAGTTATGATTTTTCCCTCTTCTACTGTAAACACATTATTGTGTTCCTTCAATTACTCTATTATATTTTTTAAAGTGAATTGATCTGAAATGTCTATCAAAATGCCTAAAGTTTAGACAACAAGCACAAGCAATGAATGTTCTTAATAAAGAAGGCAAATTTGACCCTATAGATATCATTCAGTCTTGGTAGCATGAAACTCAAGTCTTAAATATGACTAGATGGGTATAACTGAGTCAAAATGAAAACCAGCTGGGTAGAAGACTATATTACGAAAGTTAATCATGTAAAGAAATTCAGAAACCTATGGCAGAGAGCAATTCAGCTAAGGTCAATGGAGGGAGAAACAGAAGTTATTTGTCATCAGAATATCCTCTAGACCACTTAAACAGAAAGAAGAAGAAAAAATAACTTGGATATCATATTACAAACCTGTCATGGTTAGAGTAGTGATAGGGAATTTTGAGTACTCATGTTGAATTCTCTCTTTGAAAAGCAGAAAAAAAAATCACTTCTTCACATGTTTTAGTGATCATTTTATCTTTCAAAGTGGAGGAATCAGCAAGTAGATCTAATAGAGATATGATTCTCTATAACAAAGAGGAACTAGAGAAAATGAGTAGCCTCACTTATTGTAGGTAATAAAGGAAGAATGAAAAATCCAGGTATAAGTCAGTATATATCCCAGATTTGGAGATAGTATATTACAAAGAGTTTTTAAAAAGAGATAAAAATTTTATGGGAGAAGTAAATTCAGGAAAGCTGAGACATTTAAGGAGGAAATTCTGAAACGAAGAATGAAATGAAAAGAATGAAGACATTAGGGACACAGTTTAGTGAAAAGCAAAAATGGAATTGTCTAAAGAGGCCAATATGGATGTACAGGAAATGTACAACCAATTTACTTTTAGAAGAAAAAAGTAAACAAATGATGGAGGCAAGGACAAGTAAGCAAGGATGAATATAAAAGCATGGCATAGTTGTTAAAAATAGTATTAGGAGTGATAAAGGTCAGAATGAATCGAGTCTGACAAGGAAAATGAAGGACAACTAAAAGAGAGGATTTTAAGTTAGTTGTTGTTGATCTGTGTCCAACTCTTCATGACCCCATTTGGAGTTTTCTTGTCAGAGTTACTAGAGTGGTTTGCCATTTCCTTCTCCAGCTCATTTCACAGATGAGGAACTGAGGCAAACAGGGTAAAGTAATTTGCTCAGTTAAGTGTCTGAGGCCACATTTGAACCCAGAAATAGGAATCTTCCTGACTCTAGGGCCTGGCACTTTATCTACCAAGTAACCCCTTTTAAGTTATATTGGGGAAAAAAACGAAGGGCTAAGAAGGAATAAGACTTCTGCTTTGGATGGATGAAATTATTAAAACTGACAAAAGGGAATGGAGTCATTGGATTCTTCTTTTGCTTCAGCTTTCTCACTCAAGAAGAATAACCTTTGAGAAAAGAGAAAGAAAGTGGTTACTAGGAGACTGATACTTAAGATAAATAAAGCGATGATAAGAGAGCACCTTGTTGCCTTTGAATTAAAGTTACTTCCTTGAATGCTAAAAGAACTAGAACTAGAAAGAAAGAATTAGAAGATGGGCTCACTGAGACACTGTTAGTAATATTTGCTAGAAAAAGGAAAACCAAAGAAGTGCTGCCAAACTGGAGAAAGACAAATAGTGTCCTGATTCTGAAAAAAGGGAAGAAAACAAAATCTCCAACTGTAGTCAAACTTTGGCTTTGATTTCTGGAAAATTCTAGAATGGGTTATTAAACAAATAGTGAACATCTAGAAAGGAAAATGGCAATTACAAAATGCCAGGAAATGAGGTCATGACAGACTAATTTTATTTCTGTTTTCTAGACAGAGTTTACTAAACTTGTAAATTAAGGGAATATTTTTGGATTTTTTTCCTCAATAGTATTTTATTTTTCCAAATACATGTAAAGATAGTTTTCAACTTTCATTTTTGTAAGACTTTGTGTTCCAAATTTTTCTCCTCCCATCCCAAGATAGCAAGCAATCTGATATAGATTATATATGCCATCCTTTTTTTCCTTTGCTTTCTGCAGGATTCTGCTGCCAAAGTGCTTTTTCTTTTTCTTTTTTTTATTAAAGCTTTTTATTTAGAAAACATATACATAGGTAATTTTTCAACATTGATGCTTGCAAAACCTTCTGATCCAAATTTTCCCCTCCTTCACCCCACCCCCTTTAGGTGGCAGATAATCCAACACATGAAAAATATATTAAAATATATGTTAAATCTAATATATATATACATATTTATACAGTTATCTTGCTACAAAAGAAAATCAAATTAAAAAGGAAAAAAATAGAAATGAAACAAAATGCAAGCAAACAACAACAACAAAAAGAGTGAAAATACCATATTGTGAATCCACATTCAGTTTCCATAGTACTCTCTCTGGGTACAGATGGCTCTCTTCATCACAAGATCATTGGAACTGCCCTAAGTCATCTTATTGCTGAAAAGAGTCATATTCATCAGCGTTGATGATAGCGTAATATTGTTGCTATTGTATACAATGATCTCCTGATTCTGCTCATTTCACTTATCGTCAGTTCATCTAAGTCTCTCTAGGCCTCTTTGAAATCATCCTGCTGATCATTTCTTATAGAATAATAATTTTTATGGAAATTTAAAAAAAAGATTGTTATGAAAATCATTCAAGTAGCATTTATTAAGCATCCACTAATACTAGACATTGTATTAAATGCTTCAGAAACAAAAAAGAACAAAAAATGAGATAACTTATGTGAGTAGCTTGAAAACTTTTTTTAAAGATATGTTAGTTATTATTACATTACTTTATGGAAAAACATACAGATATGAAATAGATGATAATATGATATATAATAATATGATGATGATGATGATGCATAGGTGAGGATTTCAAGTAGAACTCAAAGAGTAGCTATTAATTATCCAAAATCAATTTGGGAGGAAGGCTATAGTGGAGTGCCCCAGGGATCTGTGATTGGCCTTGTGCTGTTTAATACTTTTATTAATGACTTGGCTAAAAATATTGATGACGTTCTTGTCAAATTTGCAGATGGCAAAAAGCTGGAAGAGATCCTTTTGAAAGGATCTAAAAAGATCCTAAAACTCTGAACTGAATCTAATAGGATGAAATTCAGTAAGGGTAAAGGTAAAATCTTACACTTAAGTTAAAAACAACTTCACAACTATAGGATGACAGAGATATAATTAGACAGAAATTTTTCTGAAAAAGATTTGAGGGGGTTTAGTGGTCTGCCAGCTCAAGATGAAACGGTGGTACAATATGCCAGCCAAAAAAGTTAATATGATCTTGGGCTATATTAAGAACTTCTGAACATAAGGAGATAATCCCTCTGTATTCTATTGGGTATATGTAAATATTGTATTCAATCCTGGGTACCATAGTGTAGAAAGGACATTGATCAATTCTGCAACATTCAAAAAAAGAATATATGAGTTGAAGGAACTAGGCATGCTTAGTCTAAAGAAGAAAATTTAGGACATGAAAAATGTGTTCAAATATTTGAAGGGCTATCATAAGGAAGAAGGATTGAATTGGTTCTGTTTCGTCCCAGAAAATAGAAGTAGGAGCAGATGGATAGACATTTCAAAAAGTCACATTTAGGCTTGATGTCCGCTATCCAAAAGTGAGTTGCTTTGAGAAGAAGAAAACTCCTTTTCATCAAAGGTCTTAAAGCAGAAATTGGATGACTTTATTGGGTAAATTATAGAAAGAATTCCTTTTGAATATTCGTTAAATTATAGTTACAGAAATCATTTGTAGTTCCCTAATTCTATAAAACCCCCCCCAAAAAAAAGCAAGTAAGAGAACTTAGAAACCAAATAAGTTAGGAGCTCAGTATCTCAACAAAGAGTTTAGAGATCATTGAGATTGCTTTTTTGTAAAAATACTCTCTAGGTAAATGGGAAAGCATTACCCTTGAGTCAGTTTTAAGCAAGAATCCCAGTCCATGGCACTCTTTCCTGTGAGGAAGGAATCAAGAAACTCAAAGGGGCCGTGACAATATTGTTTCTTTAAACTTTGCAATAAGTAAATATCTGAGGCCACATCTGAAGTCAAGTCTTCCTGATTTCAGGCTTAGAATTCTAACTATTGAGCCATGTAGACTCAATCAGAAAGTTTCTCATTTTGTTTAACTTAAGTTAAACCTAGTTACGTACTTCACGCTAACGTGATCTCTATTTCAGAAACAAGTTCATAGGACCATAGAGTCATAGTTCTGCCTTTTAAAGCTCACAGTAATTAAGGAGCTCAATGTCCTTCATTGTAACTTCAAAAATAAGTTAATTTTTTAGCCTAGGGCTCTTTATCTTTTTGTGTCATGGATGCCTCTTCCAGTTAGGTGAAGCCTAGAGACTACTCAGAATAATGTTTTTAAATGCATACAATAAAATATATAGGATGACAAAGGAGACCAATTATATAGAAATGCAATTATTAAAATATTTTAAAAACAAGTTTATACTTACCAGGTTCAGAATTCTTAGTTCATCTGATTTTAAGTTCCTTGAGGGCAAAGCAATCTTCTGCTTCTTTTTCTCTTAGTACAATGCCTGGCATATAGTAGATGTTTAATAAATGTTAATTATTAATATTATCTGTTTTAGTCTTCTTCAAGCTATAATAAATAAAGCAAGAGGAAGTGGAATTCTCCTTTTTTTTGACAGAAAAATAAACTTAAGCTCACAGAAGGGAAGGGAATTGATTATAGTTACAGAACAAGTTTGGGAAAGAGTGATAATGGGAATGGAACTCAGAGAACCTTAACTGACTAATCACAGTACCTTTGTCCCCTGTACCATTTCACTTAAGAGAACTTCCCTTCTTCCTTTGACAGTTAGTGTTACTGAACTGCTAGAGCTGTCCTGTTAACTATATATCCAATGTCAGTTTGGCAATTTAATCTATACATAGGATCACAGCTCTTTTGTTTACCCTGACCTGTTTCTCATTCATACACTGTTTTTCTACAGAAATGATTTCATCTCTTGGTTGATTTGAGTGTGGATAGAGTAGCCTGTGTGTGAAGTTACCTTACATCTTCATTTCTTGTCAGGACAATTAAAATTGATTTCTGCTCGGATCCAGAGATAGTCCAGCAGGAGCTTCTGTGCAGAGGGAGTCTCAGAGAGGCCAACACAGTATCATTTCTTAGATTATTTAGGCTTTGAGATGAGGTATCTGCTCAGAATAGGGATACTGATCGTCAGACCAATTAGGAGACAAATGGATCTATCTGGAAATTTCAGGAGAGAGGTGTTAAGAGATGAGAAAACAGGAGAGTAGGAGGGCTGCTCTCTCCTCTTCCCCCATAAAATAACCCCATGAATTATGGAGATTTAGAGGGTATGATAAGAAGTTTGTTAGTCTCAGAGAAATGAGGAAAGAGGTATCTTTTTTTTTTTTTTTTTTTTTGCCAAGTCCATTACTTCTCCAGGATTCTTTCTGGAGGCCAGATGGAAGGAAAAGAAAGGAACGGAAACCAAGGTTAGAACTGATGTAGAGTAATGGCAAGTTTGAGCACAGGGCAGAAATCATGTTTCCTTTTAGCACTGTAAGTCCTCTATTTCTAAGAACTCAGACGATAATGTTGGTAGAGTGTTGGGAGCAAATAATGAGAACCTGTTTCCAAGATCTAAGAATATAAAAAATAGTGACTGTTTTCCAACTCATTCAAGTAAGAGGATCATCTAATTCTGTTTCCTAGTGAGAGAGGAAAGAGAGAAGTATTCCTGCTTGGGGAACACAAACTTTTGCAGAGCAAGAGAACTTGATGTTTTACAGCTTTAGCTGAGCAACTCTAGCCTGATTATCAAATATTAGAATTGAGAGAAACAAGCATTGATGCAAGTAAAAGAATATTCTGCTGCTGATTTAAAGACAAGTGAATCGCTAAATATTTTTATTAGCAGCAAATTTGCTGCTGGCTGGAACTAATTTCACGCCCTGTAGATATGGTGCTTAAGTTGGAAATGGCGTTAAATTGCTCTCTCCTTGAGGCGGGTGAAGTTTCTGGTAGCAAAACACCACTAGATGGCACAGACTGGAGCAGTTCCTCAGAGAGAGGTGGTTCTGAAGTAGGAAGGGAAGCCAAAAGAAAGTACACCTTTAAGCAATATTTATATTCTAGGATGTCTGGACTTTTCAAGCACAATAAGTCAGAAAATAGTACTTTGAAATCTTCATCACCACAGGATGAGTATTCCTTTTGAAGTTCTTACATTTCGCAACTCAAATCATTCTTCAAACTCATGTGTACAAATACACACACACATACACACATATTTAGAGCACCTTTATATGTAAATATGTATGTATAGAGCATCTTTATATGTATACATATGTGTATACATATATAGATATACATAAAATCACACAGATTAGCAGTTAATCATAAACCTTCCTTGTGCTCTAGTTGCTCTTGCCTTCCTATCTAAATTATAAACTCAGTAAGAACAGGGACTATAGTTTATTATCCACTTCAGAACTAAAAAGGAAAGTAGAGTGGTAGTGCAAGAATACAGGGCCAAGGGTACTGAAAGTCAGAATAAAGCTATATGTAAAAACTGTGTATATGGGTCAGCCAAAGCATATAAAAAATACTGGAGATGAAGGAAAGTGATACAAGTAGGCAGACAAGTAGGAAATAAAAGAAAACAAATACAAGGGGAAGACCAAGGTAAGTAGTCAAAAAACCCAAGACAAATACCAAACATAAGAAAATCCACATTAGTTCAAAGAGTCAGGGTAAAAAAAAAATATTTAAGGTGATCCCACCAAGAAAGACCTTAACAATTGTGGTAGCTTTTTGCAATAAATTATTAAATTGTACATAGGCATTTAGAAAAGGATGAAGCAATCATTAGAAGCTAACTGAGGATCATGGTGAACAAATCATGCACCAAATTAACTTCATTTCCTTTCACCTCAAATGTTGGTAAGTTAGGGTACAATGAATGCTATAGAAATCATCCAGATTTTTTAAACAAAACATTTTACAAACTCTCCCATTATATTCTTGCAAACAAGATAGTGAAATATGAGCTCAGTGATGATACTATTAGATAAACTTCCAGCTAAGTATACAATTTTACTCAAAGAATTGATTAATGAATAGTTTGGTATTAATTTAGAAAAGGGTCACAATACTTTCTCCCATTTAGATTTTTTTTATCAATAAATTAAATGAAAATATAGACAATAACCTTATCCAAATCACAAGTGACACAAAGCTAGGAGAGACTGTTATTAGTATATATGACAAAATGGGAGTTTAGAATTATCTTAAGTTAGAATTTAAAAAGATGAAATCTGACAAGGATAAACATATAAAGTCCTACATTAAGTTTCCAAAAATCAACTCTACAAATTCAAGAAGGGGAATACATGGACTGGTCACCGTTTATAGAAAAGATAAAGGGAACATTTATTAAACATTTATTATGTACCAGCACTTTGCTAAATCCTAAGGATACAAATATCAGCAAAGTCCCTTCTCTTGAGGACCTACATTTTAATAAAGGGAAAACAATATATAAAATAAAAAAGAAAAGGACAGTGGAAAAGAGTTATGGTGTGAAAATGGTGCCTAGGAAGTGATTCTTCTAACTTTCCGATAAATGTTGAGGAATTTTCCCAGTCATGCAAGCCTGATAGCCTGTGTGCCATCCTCAATTCCTCAACTCTTTTTCACCTGGCCTTACTATATCCAATATGTTTCTAAGATCTGTCAGTGTTATCTTGGTAATATCTCTGACACTGTCACCACTCTGGTACAGACCTTTATCACCTTATACCTGGACTATTTCTATATCCTGCTGGTAGCCTCCCTGCCTCAAGTTTCTCCCCAGTTCAATATGTCTTCCACTTAGTTGCCAAAATGATCTTCCTCTACTCAGTAAAATCTAGTAGCTCCATTTCACCTCCAGGATAAAATATTTAAAAAAATCCTCTGGCATTCAGAATCCTTCATAATGTGTCCAATGCCTATCTTTCCAGTCATCTTACACCTGCTATTCTTCAATGTACTCCGTGATCCTGTGACAATAGCCTTCTTCATGTTCCTTAAACAAAAAACAAATTCCCTCTCCCAACTCCAGACATTTTTATTTGTTTTACTCCATTTCTGGAATGTCTCCTGGCTTCTTTCAAAGTCTCAGCTAAAATTCCTATTCTCTACAGAAAGCCTTATTTGATCACCTCAATTCTAGTGCCTTTCCTGTGATAAGTATTTCTAATTTATCCTGTTTATAACTTATTTATACATAATTGCTTGCATGTACCTCCTCTTTTGGACTGTAAGAATCCCTGAGAATGGGACTGACTTTTGCCTTTTTGTATCTTCAATGCTTGGTGCAGTGATTGGCACATAGTAGGGATTTAATAAACATTTACTAACTGATGTGGAGATATGGTTTCAGGCAGGATATGGAGATAGCTCATTTATCAGGGTCTAGGATGGTTACAGAAACAGAGTCTAAGGTTGTAAAATGACTAGAAAGGAGGAGAGATAAAGATAATGGTGGTATGGTTTGGAAATAGGAACTGATAAATGATATGTAGACCTGGTTCTGGGCAAGAAAAGGCAAAAGCAAACATATCAGTGCCCAATATATTTCCAGGGGCAAAATTCAACGTTCTGGTGGTTAACAGCTAAGAGTTATAGATAATTATGAAAGCCAAGGATATAATGCACATTCTTATTTGCCCTAAAAACAATTCCTTCTACTGAATTCTCTGTTGCTATTAATGGCATTAGCATTCTACTAATCATTCAGGCCCAAAACATCAGTCACGTTTGAATCTCCTCTCTCCATTATCCTATATATTTAATCAATTAACAAAACTGTTTTAAACCACCAGTCAAATTTACACTCTTTTACCTCACATATGGAAGTTAGTCACCAAGTTCTATCTATCCTTTCTCCACAATATCTTTATCTCAATGAAATGCCCACCCCCTCCTTTGCTAAAACCTAGATATACTATGTCTAGAATATCGCCATGATCTCTAATGAAATTAGATTTTAATTTGATTTAAAAAACCATATTTCCATATTAGTGATGTTGTAAAAGAATAATCAGACCAAAAGGGAAAACCAAGAGAAAGAAAAAAACAAACAAAAAAAGTGAAAATAGTATACTTCGATGCACATTCAGTCTCCATAATTCTCTTTCTGGATGTGCATGGCATTTTCCATCTGAAATCTATTGGAATTGTCTTGGATCACTGTGTTGCTTATTGTATTGTATTGTATCGTATTGTATTGAAAAGAGCTCAGTCTGTCATAGATTATATAACACAATCATGCTATCACTGTATACCCATGTTCTCTTGGTTCTGCTCACTTCACTCAGCATCAGTTCATGTACGTCTTTCCAGGCTTTTCTGAAATCAGCCTGCTCATCATTTTTTATAGAACAATAATATTCTGTTCCATTCATATACCATAACCTTCTCAGCTATTCCCCAATTGATAGGCATCCACTCAATTTCTAATTCCTTGATGCCACAAAAGAGTTGTTTTCAGGATCTTTTCTAACTAATTCATCAACACATCATTGACACATTAGTTTTCCTAACTCATAATTTTATTCATATCATTTTCTTGTTCAAAATTTTCATTTACTCCTTATTTCCTCCTGATAAAGTCATAAATGTTATGTAGGATTTCAACACTAGATCTTAAAGATCATTGAGGACACTTACTAAATATACAAAGGTCAAATTTCTATTTAGAACTGCTGAATTATGAATCTTGTTTTTCTATCTCTTAACCAGTTTCCTTTTTATTAGAACTTATTTGAGAATTAGCTAGGTGTCACAATGCATTGAGAGATGAACAAGGAATCAAATCCTGACTCAGTCACCACTGTATATTGAGCTACTAGATGTTACTACTACTAGTAGTATATGGGCTATACTGGGCAAGTTATTTTGCTTCATTTTCCTAGTCTATAAAATGAGAATATAATAGCACCTACCTCCCAGAGTTGTTATGGGGATCAATGAGATATTTGTAAACTGCTTTGCAAATCTTAAAGCACTACATAACTGCTATTTACAGAAATAACATTTTTAATATACACATATAAATGCTTTATGTATTTTATATACATATTTTTAATTTTAATTTACATATATAAATATATTTTACATTTAAATCTATGTAACTAGTTGGTAGCTATTATGTCAAATGTCTTAACTTGACATCAAAGTTTTCCAAACCTACATGTACAAATTGGCTCCAATTGACTTTTATAGACATCTCACATTATTTCCCATAACATAACCTAAATACTAACAAACTGAATTATTCATCACTTCCTAAACAAATTGCTAACTTCTGTGATCTCATGCCTTTGCTTATGTCCTTTTCTCTTCCTAGAATGCTCTCTCTATTGTGATATTATCTATCCTTCATGGCTAAATTTAAATGTTGCCTCCTCCATGAAACTTTCTCTTATACTTAACCTTTTTTATGTAATGGATCCCTTTGGCAATCTAGTGAAGTCTACTGATAGAGTCCTCAGAATATTTCTCAATGTACAAAATGAAACAAAACAAAACAAAGAATTACTAAGGAATCCAATTATTTTGAAGTCAAGTTCTTAAAACTATTTTTTAAAAAAGTTCACTGATCATAGGTTAAAAATCCTGCTGTATATTCTCAATGACAACTAAAGTCCCAAATACTGAAAACAACTATAACTATCTTATTTTAAAATTAACCACATCTAAGAGGTAGCATGGTACAAATGATAGATCTGCTTAGAGCTCAAAAGACTCTCTGTTCAGGTTCCTCCTCTGACACATATTAGCTGTGTAAATCTGAGAAAGTCATTTAAATTCTCCATGTTCTAGGCACCTCTCTATTTACAAAATTACAAAGAAGGTTCTAACCTGTCTGTATTGATAAGGTGGAATGAATACCAATGGAATCAAGATCTAGCATGTTGCACAATCCTATTTGTATTTAAATTTTGCTATTTATCCTTTCTACACCCAAACTCTGTTATTTCCCCTTTTGTCTTCCTCTGTTCTTCATTATCCCACTCCATGGAGCAGGCTGGCTCATCAATTAAAGAATCAGCCTATTTGCCATTGTTTATTTATCAAATTTGCTTAAAACATGTCTACTGCCTCAGGGCCTCTGAAAAATAGAACTGAGAAGTAGAACACACAGTTCAGTCTTAGAGCTTCTTTTGAAAACATGAGTTGGGAGAAGTTGCACTCAAACAAGGCTCTGAATGGCTGAGGTAGCATTCCAGAATATAACCATCATACTACTTCTGGTTCTCTAAGAAAAACCTTTCTCTGACTAAAATCTTAGGTTGGATTAGATGCATGATAAATTCATATACTGTTTTAAATCCTGAACTTATTTTCCTAATTCTGCCCTAGCATTTAATTTCTCAAAACTAATACTTTGTCTTCCTTTTTCATTATGCATCCATTAAAGCTTGTCAATTGGAGCAGTTGTATATTCACATGAGTCTTTATCCATATTTTATATTCTCTCAGCTTTAGGTTGAACCCAGTCCGTGGCTATAGGTACCTTAACCAAATCCTTGCTATGCCCCTCTAATAAAATGTGGAATGTAGAAAGTGGTTACTACTCTGACTCAAGCTTAGTATGGTCATCTCTGGATCCAATAAAGATGCATGGGGTTCAGTCCTGTCATAGCTGTGATAAAGCCTTGAGACATCTGCTAATCCAGAAACCCCATGGTTCTTTTAATACTTTCACACTTTCCCATGAAGCATCTTGAATTCCCTTCTCCCCCACCCACCAAATGTTCTTGTATAGGCTCCAGCTGAGTTTTGCCATATATATCCTTTTAGCAGCTGCCTGGTGTTTGTGCCTCTTGGGCTTCAGTCCGTTTCTCCTTCATAAGATTCAAGAAAATCAGAATTAACAGGATTCTCCTCCTCCTGCCAGGCTACTGATATTAACTTCTCAGAAAGGATGCTTTCATTGAAGCCCCCAAAGACAGAGTAAAAAAGTTGGTGACAGATTTTCTCTCTAGATCCCTACTTCTAGACAATGAGAGAACAAAGTGGAATTAATCCCAGCACATCACACTGTACTCTCTGAGAATTTGCTAGTGTAAGTGGTTAAGAAATCCCAATCAGAACCTCCAAGAAGAGAAAATGAACAGGATGCTTCTAATATTACAAATTAGGGAGGAAAACCTAAGAACATAAGAGAGACATGTCCCAGGTTAAATCCAGTGTGACCAGATTTGTATTTTTTCCCAATGGTATCAGAAGTAACTTGAATTTGGAAACTGGGGGAAAACATAAAGGATGGTGTTTGGATGGCAAGAGAGGGCAGAAACTAAATTCAGATATTATTTCATTTGTGCACATACCTTCTGTGACGTGATTAATACTTTAAAGTTCCTCTCATGATCATAGGAGTGATAAATGATTTAACACTCTCATTCCATTTTTGTTTGCTTTTGTGTGTGTGTGTGGCTGACAAATCTGACAAATAGGTAACTGGTTCTACAGAACCACAGAAGGACTACTAAGAGTTAAGGTAAATAACTTTGGTGATACTGCACATATTGTTACTATTATTTGCCCAAGAAGATATATACATATATAAATAAATATCCATTTAGCAGAGTAAGGAAACACAATTAAGTAATGGTCTCATGTTATGAGCCAGAACTTGAAACAAGGTGTTAACTCAATGGAATTGATACAATGTTTATTAGAGCAAATCCTTACAAGGTGTTAAGTCACTAATATTGATAGAAACAATGTAAGTTAACACCTTTGAGAGTTCACACGTTGGCTCACACATTGGAGTTCACAAGTAGGCAAGATACACAGTTAACTTTGTAACTTAGTGAATTCACACCTTCCATAATCCCACTCTTGGAGGAGGAGCCAACCTTTGAGTTTACACCTCTAAAAGAGCATAAAAAGGAGCTGAGTTAGTGAAGTCAGTTTGGAAGACTGACAGATTGAGAGATCAGTTGGAGATTGAGAAGCCATGAGTCAAAGTTGAGCTAGAGGCAGAAGCTGGAAGAGCTAAAAGACAAGCTACAAGACTCTTGTTACCAAGGAGGGATATTGGCCTCTAAGAAAGTTACCGGAGCCCAAGGAAAGAGACAAGATTTGGAAGGAGAAAATAAACATTTGGATTTTAACAGCTAGCTGCATTTGGGGTGATTACTACTTTGAATGGAAACTAAGGCTGCCTCCAGAAATCTCCCCAAAAAACCTGCTCCCAGAGAGAACCATCATATATTATACAAAAGAAGAACACCACAGTCTCTGGAACCAAAAGATTAGGAAAAACTAGCAATGTTTATATTTCCCAGAACTTCAACTTTCCAATTAGTGATGAATTTAATGATTTTTTTTAACTTTTAAATATTCTATGGGCTCTTTTTTGTTTCTTTAATCTATAGAGGTACACTATTTCAATGTATGTGTGTGTGTGTGTGTGTGTGTGTGTGTGTGTTTTTCTCAGCAAGAAACCTCATTTCAGCAATCATTTGAGCTGGATGTATTTAGATTCCTGACACCTAGCATTCTAGCATGAACTGACCAAATCTTCAAAATGTTACAATGGGTCACACTCTGGTTTCCTAATTCTTATTTACCACTCTAAGCAAAGTGGCTATTTCAGTGGGTGTGGGCAGGACCACCTGACATCCAGGTGGTGGAGTCTACTTGAATTTTGGCAGAAAACCATCTTGATTGATTGGAATTAGCCATGAATAATTTCAACAAATAAAGCAGAGCACTTGGTTCTGAGCTACATTAAAGAAAAATCTCCCCCCCCTCTCTGCAATGCCAGGAAAAGCAGGGATTTTTCACCAAAAACAATACTGAAATAATGCTGAGGAAGCATTCCAGGTTTGATTTCCGTTCAATTGTCTTGTTCTGTCAACTACAGCAACCCCTCCAAAATCCAGGCTTAATAATTTATGATGGAAAGACACTTAATAAATAAGCACTGAGATTGAAGGCGTCAGTCCTAAACAATGGGCTTGTTTGCATCTTCCTGCTTGGCATCAAAACCAGCTATCCCTGTCTTCTTCTACTGAAACAATTCCATTTGTAATTTTCATAAAATGTATTTTACTGCTGTTCCTATTCATCAGAACATCCTTTGAAAAGAATTTTACTGCAATTATAGAACCTTTTAACTTCAACTGTTCAGCGAACTTAATGATTTTTCATGATTTCATAGAGTAACAGAGAAATACAGAAAGTAAATAAGTCAGTGGTTTTATATACATATTAGCTGAAATCAAAACATTGATCCATGAACCTAGACTATATTCCCACCTTCTACTTTCCAAAATTCAACTCATGAACTTCTTTCTATCACTTAAATTATCCTGACCACCCCATCTCTTATAGGACCCTTTCCAAATTGGATGAGTGTCTCTACTTCCATACACTTTTGTCAAGAAAAATGAATACTTAATAAATGTAATCAACTTAGTCATCAACCATGATTTCAGAAGAATAAAGTGAAAAGAATGGTACCCACCCCTAACAAAGCTCATAAACTAAACATGCAGAATGAGACATTAAAAAAAAAATACTTGGCCAAATGGGAAGGTAGTTTACTTCACTATACATATTTACATATTATTTTTTTGGTTTTCTTTCTTTTTATTTAGTGGGGAGAGATTTAAAAGAGAGAAAAAATAAATGCTTGATAATTATAAAAATAAAGAAATTAACTTCTCTTAATGCCATATAGGGTCTCATAAATGAATAAAATACAATTCAACAAACATTTAGTGACAACTTAATGTGCAAAATGGTTATACTATATGTCAATATAATGCATACATGGAAAACATTACTTCTGTATTCACAACAATCTAGTAGAGGGAAAAGACATTTACACAATTAACTGTGATATAAGTTAAGGTTTTCTTCTACTTGAGATGAGAGAAGCTATCTTCTATGAGACTTAAAGAAAAAAAAATTAGTAGATGAAAAAATAAAATTTACTCAGGAAGCACTTCCAAGAATGAATTAGAGCTTGTAAAGACTATAGACAAGGCAAGAAATGATCTATTACATTAGTTTAAACACTTGATCTGGATGACAGTGATGACAATGGAGGTAGAAAGTAGGGAAGAGTTGTAAGGGATATTTTAAGGTAGAATCAATAGTCACTAGCAGCTGATTGGATGTGGAAGAGAAAACAAGACCCTGAGATTTTAAGCCTGAATGATTAAAAGAATGTTGGTACTGGCAACAAAATAAAGATATTAGGAGCAGAAATAGCTTTTAGAAGAAATATTAACTTCAAATATAGAGATATTGGGAGAACAGTTAGGTAGGTATGTTCGGCAGACAGCTGAGAGTATTGAATTAAATTTAGCTCAAAAGAAAGGATGAGTGGCTATGTATGTATGTATGTATGTATATATACACACACACACATTTGAGAGTGATATGAATAATGACGGTCACTGAAAACATCACAGTGGACAACACTGTCAAAAGGAAGCAAGAAGAGTAGTAAAAGAAATGCATTAGGGGAGTTCACATTAGGGAGCAGAAAGAACAGCAAATAGCAGCTAATCAGTTAAGGAGCTTGACTAGAGAGTTGGTGCCTAAATTTATGATTCTATGATCCTATGATTAAGAAGGAAGATTTTAAATAGGTAGAGATCAAGCAAAAAAAGTCACAGCTTAATGTTGAATCCGGCCAAAAGCTCAAGATGAATGAAAACTTAGAGATCTCTGGATATGGCAAACAGCAGATCGTTCTTTATCTTAGAGGAAAGAATTTCAGTAAAGTGGAAGACTTTGCAGTAAAGTACAAATTCATATTGCATGGAGTTGAAGAGTGAGGGATGCTTAGAAAGTACTGAAAGATAGCAAGTATAGAGTGTTCTTTCCAAAAATTTAGCCATGAAAAACTGAAGAGGGATGAAATGATACCTTGAGGGTTTGTTCAGGACAAAGGAGTTTTTTTTTTTGTTTGTTTGTTTGTTTGTTTGTTTGTTTTTTTAAGATAGGAGAGAGCACTTTATATTTGTAGGAACAAGAGAGGGAAAGAGTACAGAACAAAATTTAAGAAAATTAGTAGAGCAAGCTTTCAAAGAAGAAAAGAGATTATAGTATCAAGGATACCATATATATTAGCTTTGTCAAAGTGTAGGGTCAACTCTATCTCTAAATGCAAAAGGCAGGAGGAGATAGGTGAAGTCAGTTTTTTTAGGTATAGAAGAAGGAAGATAATGTATATCACATTGAATAGCCTTGATTATTTTTGTAAAGTAGGAAGTAATAACACTTGCTAAGATGGATAGTGATAAAGTTGGGGTTTGACAATAGAAAAGATTTGGAACAATCATTATGAGTTCTATAATAAGGGTTCAATAAGAGATAAATAAAACAACTGCCACATAGTAATGAGTTTAATTGATACCAGATAGAAAGTATGGTTCAAAATGGTTTCATGATTTCCTCATAACGAGCTTCACTTCACAAGAAAAGGAAGAGGAAAAGCTGATGATGGGACAATCTAGCTTGAAAATTAACTGGCAAGGATTGGAGTGTATCTTACAAAATCTGACAAGAATGCATTGACCTGTTGTCCTAAAAATTTAATCAAAGGCATTTCAAAATAAAAAGTCTAAAAAGAATTGGAAACAAATAAGATATCCATCAATTGAGGGAGCAAAAATAAAATCTGGTACATGAATATGGATGCATTGAAATATTCCTATACTATAAGAAAAAATGAAAGTGAATTCAGAGAAGCTGGGTGAAATATATATGAACTGATACAAAAGTAAGAAAAACCAGCAAAACAATAGGTATTATGATTGAACATAATGTGAGTGGAGGGGAAATTTTAAATTCAAAGTGGAGAACAGAAATAAGTTCAAAAGTAAGCATAGACATATAGGATAGTTTCACAATTAACATTTAGAATTTACTACATTAAAAAAAGGCAACTCAATATAAAATGGAGATTCATAGTTTCATATAGAATCCTGTTTTTCTTTTCTGTGTGTTCTGCTTTGTATATGGAAATACTTTGTGTGTTTAAGTCCAGAAGTTTATTTTTATTATTATTATTATTATTTTTGCTTTTGCTGAGGCAATTGGGATTAAGTAAATTGCCCAGGTTCACATAGCTAGAAAGTATTAAGATCCTCCTGACTTCAGGGCTGGTGCCACTTCACCACCTAGGTGCCTCTGAAGTTAATTTTTTTAAAAAGAATAACAATTTGGAATTATGCAAGTAAAATAGCTAAAATGTCTAAAACCTTTGACTTTAATAGATTAAATTGTTAAACATTTACTCTAAGGAGGAATTTGACTTAAAAAAAGAAAGGAAAGAAAGGAAGGCTCCACATACACCAAAATATTTATAGCAGTGGTTTGGTGGTAGCAAAATACTGGAAACAAAATAGATGTCACTGATTAGGAAATGTCCAAACAAATTGTGGCACATGAAAGAAATTACTATATTATAAAAAATGATGAATATTATTAATGGAGAGGTACAGGGAAAGACTTACATGCACTGATGCAAAGAGAAATAAGCAAGCCAATTAAACATACAAAATGACCACAACAATGTAAATGAAAAAATGATAATCAGAAATAATCAAAATTAATATTAGGAAGTAGAAACAAGAAGCCAGAATAACAGATTTCCTCAAATGAATGAAGCAATAAGTTTATGTTAAGTTAAAATTATTTTATAAATGAGAATAGAACCCTAGAAGAAAAAATAGGAAGAGAAGTTAGAGCTAAGGGAAAAAAAATGGAAAAAGAATTAATTTTGACCAAGTTGTGTGAAACCTTACCCAAGAAAAAAACTCTGCAAACTAATATGGATCAAATACGAGCTAGTAACTCTGAAAGAAGAAATATTAAAACAATATCAAAAACTAAAAGGAAAAAGTTAATGTAAAGCATCTCATAGGAAAAACACCTGATCTAATAAATCAAAAAATACTTTAAGAATAATTAGACTATCTGAACATCATAATCAACAACAAAGCATTCAGATATAATATTTTAAGAAATCATAAACGAAAATCACACAGATCTCTTAGAAGCAGAGAGCAAAGTAGAAATAGAATCAACTAGTCACCTTCCAAAAGAAATCCCAAAATGAAAATTCCCATGAACTTTCCCATGAAAAGTCCCATTGTCAAAATTCTAAAGTTCCAAGTGAAAGAAAAAATGTTCCAAGAAACAATAAAGAAAGAATTCAAGTATCTAGGAGCCCTAGTCAGGACACACAAAATTAGCCAGATACCACAAGTAAGAAACATATCTTAGAATGTATTCTTACAGAAAACAAAAGATATAGGTTTTTAAAAATTCATTTATTAATTTTTGACATTTACTTTTATAAGATTTTGATGTTCATTTTTTATTCCTCCCTCTCCTCCTTCCTTCCCCAAGATATCAATCAATCTGATACAGGTTGTATATGTATAATTATATTAAATATATTTTCATATTAGTCATGTTATGAAAGAAGAATCAGAAGAAAAAGGAAAAACCAGGAGAAACAACAACAACAACAAAAGTGAAAATAGTATGCTTCAACGATGCATTTAGACTAGATAGTTATTTTTCTGGATGTGGATAATATTTTCTATCATGAGACTTAAAATTATGTTAGATCATTGTATTGATGAAAAAAGCAAAGGCTATTAAACTTGATCATCTGCACAATGTTGCTGTTATTGTGTATAATGTTCTTCTGATTCTGTTAACTTCACTCAGCATTAATTCATGTAAATCTTTCTGAAATCTGCATGCTCATCTTTTCTTATAGAACAATAGTATTTTATTGCATTCATATACAACAGCCATTCTTCAATTGACTGGCATTCCTTTGATTTCCAATTTTTTTGCCACCACAAAGAAAGCTCCTATAAACATTTTTGTACATATCAATTGACCTGACAAAACAAATGCAGGAACTATATGAACACAATAACAAAAGATTTTTCACATAAATAAAGTCAGATCTAAATAATTGGAAAAATATCAATTGCTCATGGTTAGGCTGAGCTAATATAATAAAAATGATAATTCTATTTAAACTAATTCACTTATTCAGTGCCATACCAATCACACTGCCAAAAATCATTTTATAGAATTATAAAATGTTAACAAAATTCATCTAGAAGAACAAGAAGTCAAGAATATCAAGATGAATAAAGTAATAAAAAATGCAAAGGAAGGGAGTCAAGCCAAAGCAGATCTAAAACTATATTAAAAAGCATCAATTACTAAAACTAGTTGGTACTGGCTATTAAATAGAGTGATAGAATAGTGGGATGGTTAGCTACATAAGAGCCAATAGTCAAAGACTAGATAATCTATTGTTTGATAAACCCAAAGATTCCAGCTTCTTGGATAAGAACTCACTATTTGAAAACACTGTGAGGAAAACTGGAAAAGAGTATAGCAAAAACTGGGCATTAACCAATATTTCATATCCTATATTAAGATAAGGTAAAAATGGCTCCATGATTTACACATAAAGTGTAATTCCATAAGCAAAATAGGAGAGCAAGAAATAATTTACCTGTCAGATATATGGAAAGGGAAGAATTTATCACCAAATAGGAAAGAGAAAACATTATGAAAGACAAGGTGAATAATTTTGATTATATTAAATGAAAAAGGGTTTGTACAAACAAAGCCAATGCAACCGAGATTAGAAGAGAAGAAGTAAGCTGGGAAACAATCATTTTAGCCAGTGTTTATGATAAAGTTATGTACATTTCTAAAATATGAAGAAAATTCAGTAAAGTTCATAAGAATACAATTCATTCCCCAATTAATAAATGGTCAAAGGCAATTTTCAGATGAAGAAATTGAAGCCATCTATAGTCATGAAAAAATGCTCCAAATCACTATTAATTAGAAAAATGCTGCTGAAAACAACTCTGAGGAACCACCTCACACTTATCAGATTGGCTAATATGATAGAAAAAGAATAATGATAAATGTTGGAGGGAATATGGGAAAACTGGTACACCATTGCTAGTGGATTTGTGAAATGATCCAACCATTCAGGAGAGCAATTTAGAACTATGTCCAAAATGCTATCAAACTGTATACCCTTTGATCCAGCAGTGTTACTACTGGATTTATATCCCAGAGATCATAAAAGAGGGGAAAGAACCCATTTATGCAAAAATATTTGTAGTAGTTCTCTTTGTGATGGCAAAAAATTGGAAACCAAGAGAATGCCCATCAATTGGGGAATGGCTGTGGTATATGAAAGTAACAAAATACTATTGTTCTGTAAGAAAAGATGACCATGCTGATTTCAGAAAGACTTAACATGAATTAATGCTAAGTGAAGATAGCAAAATCAGGAGAACATTATAAACAGTAACAATATTGTGCAGATGATCAAGTTTGGTAGACTTGGAAGACAATGATCTAACACAATTCTAAAAGACTCAAGATAGAAAATGCCATCCACATCCAAAGAAAAAATTATGGAGTCTGAATGCAGACTGAAACATATCAAAAGATATAGATTTGCAACCAAGAATAACTTACTCAACAAAATTAAGTATAATCCTACCAACGTAAAAATGAACCTTTAAGAAATAGAATAGGATCAATAGACTACAATCTTCTGGTTAAATTCAATTATCTGCTTTTATATAATTTGTGAGAAAAGAATTAGTTTTATATTTTAAAAGTTTTATTGAGCAATAAAATATAATAAATTAGTGGTCATACAAAAACAAGTAGGGGATCATATTTGACCCATGGTTTGCCAACTCCTTCAAGAGAGGACTTCCAAGCATTCCTGATTAAAAAAAGACCAGAGCTTAGAAGAAACTGGAATGCAAATACAAGAGCAAAGAGAAACATAAAAAGGTAAATATGAATTATCAACATAAGGGACTAAAATAACAATAATATGTTTACTTTCTAATACGAGAAGATAGCTATGTTCCCTTAGAACTCTATCATCATTAGGGATCATAGCTCTAATAGGAGAGAGGTCCAGAAAGTAGTTCTGCTAAGTTTTGATGGGCTAAAAAATGAAAGATGGGGATGGAATGCAGTAGGGAGAGAAAAAGAATAGGAAGTATGGGGAAATTATGTATAATAATTTCACATATATGTATATGTATATATGTATGTATATATATAAAACACACACATATATATACATATATAACTGAGCTTTGTAAAAAGCAGAGTATATAAATAAGGAGGAAGGGGTACTGAGAGAAGTTGACATTTGAATGTCACTTTCATCTGAACTAGGTAAAAGAGAGAAGAGTACGCACAAATATCCAAACATCCAACAATACATTTCACTTAATTGGGAAAATAGTAGGAAATACAGGAAAATATAGTAGAAAACTAGGAAATAGTAGGAAAAGGAGAAAAGGGAGAGGAAGAGTTATTAAAGAAAGAATTAGTCCTAAGCAAAGCTCTCACTAAGGAGAATGAATCATAAAGAAGTGTTTAAAGGAAAAGAAAGAATATGAACATGTGATTTGGTGTTGGATGAGGTAGACAAGATAGTCAAGGGAAAAAAAGCAGAATGCATCAAGCCTAGATTTCTAGTACATTACTTCTCTCTTACCAGAATCTTTATATTATAGATGTTGGAGGGAATATAGGAAAACTCATACACCATTGCTAGTGGGTTTGTGAAATGATCCAACCATTCTGGAGAACAATTTAGAACTATGTCCAAAAGGCTATCAAACTGCATACCCTTTAATCCAGCAGTGTTACTACTGGATTTATATCCCAAAGAGATCATAAAAGAGGGGAAAAGACTCACTTGTGCAAAAATGTTTGTAGTAGTTCTCTTTGTGATGGCAAAAAATTGGAAATCAAAAGAGAATGCTCATCAATTGGGAAATGGCTGTGGTATATGTATGTATGTATATATATTAATTATATATATATATATATATATATATATATATATATATATATATATATATATATATAAAGGAGAGGGTGATAAATAGAAGGAAAAATGTAAGAGAACAGGATGGAAGAAAATACACAATTGAAAATAATTATTGTAAATGTCAGTGGAATAAATATGTCCATAAAACAGAAGAAGATAACAAAATGGATTAGAAAGTAGAATCGAATACTTTAATATATTTAACATGTAGTGGACTACCTGCCATCTAGGGGAGAGGCTGGGAAGGAGGGAAAAAGTTGGAACAGAAGGTTTTGCAAGAGTCAATGTTGAAAAATTACCCATGCATATGTTTTATAATAAAAATAAAAAATAAAGTAGAATCCAACAACATGTTAGTGACAAGAAACAGATTTAAAACACAAACATTCATACAGAGTTAAAATAAGAGTTAGGACAAAATCAATTACACTTCCGCTGAAATACAAAATGTAGGGGTAGCAAATGTGATCTCATAAAAAGCAGTGGTAAAAAAGAGATTTGATGGGGATGAATGTACTCCAGCAAAAGACCATGTTCCTAGCAGCAACCCAGTATCTGAGTGGGCCCCAGTGAGGAGCAAACTGACCCTGTAGAATTATCTTGTATTGATGGAGTATAATATACAGACAAAGCTATCCTATACTGACTCTCACTGTTACCTTATAAAATCTGGAGATTAAGCTACAAATAACACTTCTAGAGGCTAACATATATCTTATATATATAAACAGAATAATCATAACTTCCAACTGATTTACTGACACACAATTAGCATACTATATACCTTGCTCTGGGTCCAACTTCTTCCCTTGTTAAGTGCAAGTTTCACTACGGAATTTGTTTGCTTGCCAAGTGTCACAATGTTACCTGGAAATATGAACTCATTCTGGACAACTCCCCACCTTCATGAATTCTTGTACCTCAACACTTTTGGTGCCCCATGTGATCAGTCTGTTGTCTCATGCCCTTTCTCAGTCAAGGTAAGCCTTCCATCTCTCTCCTTTTCCCCTATAGTTGTTAGATCATATTGAGAGGAAGATAATGGAACTTTAAAAACAAAGCCACTCTTTTTTCAATGAGAACCATCAAATGGTCCCAAATACAAAAAGACTTCTTGGAAGAACTTAAAAAGGATTATAAAAAAAAAGAGAGATCAAGGAAAAATTAGAAAAAATAAGAGCAATCCAGAAAAGCAGTAAAATTATGGGGGTGGGGAGGTGGGAGGGGAAATCAATCAACTTGAAATAGAGCATCAAAAACTTAAGGAAAAAATAATTCCTTTAAAACTAGAATTGGGTAAAGGAAAGTTAATGATGTTCTAAGACATCAAGAAATAAAAAAAAATCAAAAGAATAAAAAAGTAGAAGAGCATATGAAATATCTCATCAGAAAAACAATTGATTTGAAGAATATATTATGAGGAGAAATAATATAAGAATAGTTGGACTATTTGAAAATTATGATTAAAAAAGAATTTTGATAAAATATCATAAGAAATTATGAGGAAAATTGTCCTGAAGTTTTAGAATAAGAAGGCAAAGCAGAAATAGGAAAAACAAACAAACATACAAAAACTACCCACTGATCACCATCTGAAAGAAATCCCATAAAAAAAACCAAAGAGGAATGAATATCATAGCCAAATTTCAAAGCTCCCAGATTAGGGAGAAAATGTTAAAAGCAACAAGAAAAAAGCAATTTAAATATTATGGAGTTACAAGAAGGATTATAGAAGACCTAGCAGTTACTATGCTGGAGAACCATAAGTCTTTGAATTCTATATATTTTTTTAATTCAAAAGTATTTTATTTTTTCAATTATATGTAAAGATAGCTTTTAACATTCATTTTGTAAGATTTTGAGTTTCAAATTTTTTCTCCCTTCCTACCTTACAGCAAGACAATAAGATATAGGTTGTATATCCCCAAAACAGCAAGCAATATGACATAGGTTATACATGTACAATCATTTAAAACATATTTCCATATTTGTCATGTTGTGAATGAAAAATCACACCAAAAAGGAAAAACCATAAGAAAGAAAAAGCAAACAAAAAAGGTGAAAATAGTATGCTTCAATCCACATTCCATCGTTCTCTCTTTGGATGGAGATGGCATTTTCCATCTGAAATCTATTGGAATTATCTTGGATCAATGTATTTCTGAGAAGAGCTAAGCCTATTACAATTGATCATCATAAAATCTTATTGTTATGGTGTATGATGTTCTCCTGGTTTACTTCACTAAGCATCAGTTTATTTCCAAGCTTTTCGGAAATAAGCCTGCTCATCATTTTTTTTATTTTTACAATATTTTATTTTTCCAAATACATAAAAAGATAGTTTCCATTCACCTTTGCAAAATCTTGGGTTCCAAATTTTTCCTCCCTTCTCCAAGGCAGCAAGCAATCCAATATAGGTTGAACATGTGCAATTCTTCTAAACTTATTTCCATATCCATCATACTGCACAAGAAAAGTCAGATCAAAAAGGAAAGGAGAAAAAAAGCAAATAAACATACAATAAAAAGGTGAGAATATTATGCTTTGATCCACATTCAGTTTCATAGTTTTCTCTCTCTGGATGTGGATGGCATTTTCCATCACAAGTCTATTAGAATTATCTTGAATCACCAAAAATTGTTGAAAAGAGCCAAGTCTATCACAGTTGATCATCACATAATCTTGTTGTTACTGTAGACAATGTTCTCTTGGTTTTGTTCACTTAGCATCAGTTCATATATATCTTCCCAGGCTTTTCTTTTTAAATTTATCTATTTTTGCTGAGGCAATTGAGATTAAGTGACTTGTCCAGGATCACACAGCCAGGCAGTAGTAAATGTCTGAGCCAGATTTGAACTCAGATCCTCCTGACTTCAGGGCTGGTGCTCTATCTACTATGCCAACTAGCTGTCCTCAGGGTTTTCTGAAATCAGCCTGCTCGTTTTTTATAGAACAATAATATCCCATTACATCATATGCCATAACTTATTTAACTATTCTCCAACTGATGGGTACCCACTCCTTTCCAGTTCCTTGCCACTACAAAAAGGGCTTCTACAAACATTTTTGTAAAATGAGTCCTTTTCCCTTCTTTATGATTTTTTGGGGGATACAAACCCAATAGGGACACTGCTGGATCAAAGGATATGCACAATTTTATAGCCCTTTGAGCACAGTTTCAAATTGCTTTTCAGAATGATTGGATCATTTCACAACTCCACCAACAATGCATTAGTGTCTCAATTTTCCTACATCCCCTCCAATATTCATCATTATCTCTTCCTGTCATCTTCTTGCCAATCTGATAAGTGTGAGATGGTTCCAAAGACTTGTTTTAATTTGCATTTATCTAATCAATAATGATTTAGAGCATTTTTTCATATGACTATAGATGGCTTTAATTTCTTCATCTGAAAATTGCTTGTTTATATCCTTTAACCATTTATCAAGGAATACTATATTTCTTTTTTTCTTAAAAAAATAATATTTTATTTTATTTTTTAAATGCATGCAAAGATAGTTTTCAACATTCATCTTCTCAAAATCTTGTATTCCAAAATTTTTTCTCTCACCAAGACAGTAAGCATGTGCAATTCTTCTAAACATATTTCTGTCTTCATCATGCTGAACAACAACAACAACAAAATCAGATCAAAAGGAAAAAACACACAAAAAGGAGAAAAACAAGCAAATAAATAACAGCAAAAGATGAAAATATTATGCTTCAATCCACATTTAGTCTCCATAGTTCTCTCTCTGGGTGTAGATAGTTTTTTTCCACCACAAATCTATTGAAATTGCCCTGAATTACCTCATTTTTTTTTAATTATAGCTTTTTATTTATAAGTTATATGCATGGGTAATTTTACAGTATTGACAATTGCCAAATCTTTTGTTCCAATTTTTCCCCTCCTTCCTCCCATCGCCTCCCCCAGATGGCAGATTGACCAATACGTGTTAAATATGTTGAAGTGTAAATTAAATACAATATAAGTATACATGTCCTAACAGTTATTTTGCTGTACCAAAAGAATCAGACTTTGAAATAGTGTACTATTAACCTGTGAAGGATAATAATGCAGGTGGACAAAAATAGAGGGATTGGGAATTCTATGTAATTGATCATAGTTATTTCCCAGAGTTCTTTCTCTGGGTGTAGCTGGTTCAATTCATTACTGCTCTATTGGAACTGATTTGGTTCATCTCATTGCTGGAGATGGCCATGTTCATCAGAATTGATCATCATATAGTATTGTTGTTGAAGTATATAATGATCTCCTGGTCCTGCTCATTTCACTCAGCATCAGTTCATGTAAGTCTCTCCAGGCCTTTCTGAAATCATCCTGCGGTCATTTCTTACTGAATAATAATATTCCATAATATTCATATACCACAATTTATTCAGCCATTCTCCAATTGATGGGCATCCACTCAGTTTCCAGTTTCTGGCCACTAGAAAAAGACCTGCCACAAACATTAGTGCAAGGAATACTATATTTCAAGAGCAAGAGAAATGGGGTTATAACCAAGGGTAACTTACCTATCAAAGTTAAATATAATCTTGATTATCAAACTGTGCATACCCTTTAGTGCTACTACTGGGCTTATACCCCAAAGAGATACTAAAGAAGGGAAAGGGACCTGTATGTACCAAAATGTTTGTGGCAGCCCTGTTTGTAGTGGCTAGAAACTGGAAATTGAATGGATGCCCATCAATTGGAGAATGGCTGGGTAAATTGTGGTATATGAATGTTATGGATTATTATTGTTCTGTAAGAAATGACCAGTAGGGTGAATACAGAGAGGCTTGGAGAGACTTACATGAACTGATGCTGAGTGAAATGAGCAGAACCAGGAGATCATTATACACTTCAACAACAATATTGTATGAGGATGTATTCTGATGGAAGTGGATTTCTTTGACAAAGAGACCTAACAGAGTTTCAATTGATAAATGATGGACAGAAGCAGCTACACCCAAAGAAAGAACACTGGGAAACGAATGTAAACTATTTGCATTTTTGTTTTTCTTCCCGGATTATTTTTACCTTCTGAATCCAATTCTCCTTGTGCAACAAGAGAACTGTTCGGTTCTGCAAACATATATTGTATCTAGGATATACTGCAACATATCTAACATATATAGGACTGCTTGCCATCTAGGGGAGGGGGTGAAGGGAGGGAGGGGAAAAATCAGAACAGAAATGAATGCAAGCCATAATGTTGTAAAAAAAATTACCCTGGCATGGATTCTGTCAATATAAAGTTATTATTAAATAAAATAAAATAAAAAATTAAAAATAAATAAATAAATATAATCTTGAATGAAAAAAAGGATATTTAATGAATCAAAAGACTTTCAGGTATTTCTGACAAAAACAGCAGAACTTAAGGGAACATAATATCCAGGAGAAATATAAAGTAAACATTAAAGACCAGTTATAATGAACTCAATAAAATAAAGTTGTTTACTTCATATATGTGAAAATTTTATCAGCACTTTTATGATTGTCATCATTATTTGTGTAGTTTGCAAGAAAGATGTGGATGAGCTGCATATTATGGGATGATAAAGAAAAGTAATTGTTTTTATCATATATATGAAGCATAAAAGGAAAAACTTATGCAGAAGAAGCTGGTGGGGGGAGTGGGGCATGCTGGAACCTTACTCTCATTAGTCATGAGTTAAAAATGGAAATATATGAGTCTGTGTTTCACATATATACATATATAATACATATATGTGTGCATATACATATATATGTATATACACACACCTATGGGTTTAAAAGTCTTCTAAATTTGGAAAGAAACAAGAAGGCAAGTGTATAGGGCGGGGGAGGGGAGGAGGATAAGGGAAGGACTCCTAGAGGGGTAAGTAGGTTAAGGAATAGGAAGGCAAGGTAGCAGATAGACATAATGCAGAAAAATGAGAAAGGATACAAATAGTCTGAGAAGGATAGTGAGGAAAATTAGGAAGGTGGAAACTACACAAGTAATTATAAGTTAGAATGTTAATGGGATGAATTTGCCCATAAAACAAAAACTGACAGCAGATTAAAAATTTGATTCAACAATATGTTTCTTTCATGAAAGGCTACAAAAATGAGATACATATAGATAAAATAAAGGTCAGGAGTAGAATTTATTATGTAAAACAAAAAGCAGAGGCATTAATCATGATTTCAGACAAAGGTAATGCCAAAACAGATTAAATTAAAAGAGAGAAACAGGAAACTACATTATGTGTCAGCGATATAATTTCATATTGTTTTAGACCATTTAAAACAACCACACAGTATAAAATATCTGAGAGTATATGTGCCAAAAAACAAACACAGAAACTATATGAACATAAACCTAAAACACCTTTTAAACACATAAAGTCAGATATAATAATTGAAGCAATACCTATTGTTCATGGTAGAGAAAGCCAATATAATAAATAAAATGACCATTTTATCTAATTTAATTATTTAATACCAAGCCAATCAAATTACAAAAGATATCTTATTGGATAAGAAAAAATAATAATAACAAAGTTCATTTGAAAGAACAAAAGATCAGGAACTTTAAAGAAAACAAGGGGGAAAGGTGTAAGGAAAGTAGATTTAGTAGAATCAGACCTTGAACTATATTATATATAAATATATATATATATACATATATATGTAAACATATATATATTAATATGAGAACATTGTTGAAGTGTAAAATGGATAATTTTGATTAATTAAATATTTCTTGTATAAATAAAACACATGCATATAAATAGAAGGAATGCAGAAAATTAGAGGAAAAATCCTTCACAGAATCTCTTTCAGATAGTATATAGTTGGGTTGGAATATTGCTGTGATGTAGGAAATGATGAACTGGTTGATTTAGAAAAACATGGAAAGATGAATGTATGAAGGTAGATACTATTCATCTTCAGAGAAATAAATAAGTGAAAATAAGCATAATATGGTTTTACATATATGTGTACAAGTTTATGTGTGTATGTTTATATATTTATATATGTGTAATTTGTGTATGCATATGTGTGTATATCCATACTTAATTGTAGACTTCATTAGAGTGAGGAAGGGGAGGAGAAAATAAAGTAAAAAGTGTGTAGCAGGGAACAAAAGAATCAAAAGGAAGAAAATGCAGGCTTGAAAACAATTTGGAGTATTTATTATCATCTTTCTTGAAACAGAAATGTATTGTTTTATATTAAATCCTGTCTTTGCCAAGAAAATCCCAAAAGGAGGGTATGACTGAAATAACCAAAAAACAACAATCCACAGCAATCCTGAGAAAGAAATTCATATTTCTAAATACATTTATGAATAAAGGAAGAAAGACTGGATGATATAATTGAGCAATCAGTAACAACAACCAAAAATGAAAACCAGAAAATCAACAAATAAATTCCTACCCCCCCCAAAAAAACAGAAGAGAAAATGGAACAGATAGAAAAAATAAAAATATTAATGAATTAATAACTAAAAATAGAACTTTAAAAAATCATAATATAAACAAACTATTAGCTAATTTGATTTTTAAAAGATGAAAAGCAAATTACCAGTATCAAGAAAGCAAAAGGTGAATTATTAGAAACTATTTACCCAATTACATGCCAATAATGCTGACAATCTAAATGAAATGAATGAATACTTGCAAAAATATATAAAATACCCAGATTAACAGAACAAGAAATAGAGAATCTGAATAATCCAATATTGGAAAAAAAAAAAAAACACAAGTTGAAAAAGCCTTAAATGATCCCTGACAGGAGAAAAAAATTCCACAACCAGATGGACTTGCTAATGAAATCTATCAAATATTTAATGAGCAATTAATTCCTGTCCTATAAAAGATGTTTGAAAATGGGTTCTATCAAATTCCTTTTATAGCACTAATAACCTCTTGATATCTATACTTTGGAGATTCAAAATAAAGAAAACTATTGACTAATATCCCTAACCAATATTGATGCAAAAATTTTCCCCAAAAATTATTGTGCATACTACAGCAACATATTGCAAAGATTACATGAAGTCTGACCATTATTATTTTATCCTATGCATGAAGGGTTGATTTAATATTAGGAAAAGTATAAACACAATTGGCTATAATAACAATAAAAATAACTTAAAATAGAAATATAACTCTTAAATAAAACATATAACAACATCACTTGTATTTTATTTATCTGAATAAATAACTAATGTCATGGTAGTTTGCCTATGAAATTAACCAAAGGACTACTTTATAGAACTACAAATATCATTTAAAAATTCATGGCTTCCTGTTACCAGATCTCGAAATATACTAAACCCCCGCCCCCCCAATAATCATCTAAACAATTTGTTACTGATTAAGTAATAGAGAGGTTGATTAATGGAAAAGATTCAGTAAACAATATGCAGAATTAAATGAGCACAGTAGCCTAGTGTTTGATAAATCCTAAGATAATAGCTATTAAAATGAGAAATCACTATTTGACCAATATAAATAAATTCATAAAAGTTTGGAAAATGAGAACGCAAGAAGTAGATCTGATCCAACATCTTACATCTTACAGTGTATATCAAGATAAGCTCACATGACGTAGCTATAAAGGGTGACATTATGAACAAATTAGAAGAATAGGGAAGAGATTACCTTTGAAATATATGCATATTGCATAACCAAATGAAAGAAAAAGGATCATAGAAGGTAAAATGGATAAGTATAATTATATTAAGTTTTAAGTTTCACACAAAAAAACCTAATGAAGCTAAAAGTATTAATGAATCAGGTAAATGGGGAGGAAGGAAATTTTTGTAGCATGTTTCACTATTAAAAGTATCATTTCCAAGATATGTAAGGAAAAGATTTAGTGTTATAAGAACCATTTTTCCAGTTGATAAATAGTCAAAGGATCTGAATAGTCATTTTTCAGAGAGAGAAATCAGAGCTACCATAAAATGCTCTAAGTCACTATTGATTAAAGAAATACAATTTAAAACATTGAGCAAGTGCCTCATATTGGTTAACATGACACAAAAGGAAAATGATAAATACTGGAAGGGATGTGGAAAAGTATGAACAGTAATATACTGTTGGTGAAGTTATGAACTGATCGAGCTATTCTGGAGAATAATTTGGAGCTATGACCAAAGACCTATAAGATTGCAATAGCTCTAATAAGTCTGTATCCCAAAAAGACTAGAAAAAAGGGAAAGGACCTCTATATACAAATTTACACCATCTCTTTTTATAATTGCTAAGAATTGGAAATTTAGAAGAAGTTTATCAATTGGGAAATGGTCAAACAAGTTGTGATATATGACTAATGGAATACTATTGTCTATAAAAAACTACAAGCAGGATGATTTCATAAAAACCTGGAAAGACTCATATGAATTGATGTAAAGTGAGCAGAGAACCAAGAGAATATTTACATAATAACAGTAATATTAGACTGATCAATTATGAATGATTTAGCTAATCTGATCAAGACAATGATCCAAGATGATTCCAAAGGAACCATGATGAAAAATGCTATCCACCTCCAGAAAGCAATCTACTGAACTCTAACTGCAGATTGAAGTATACTTTTTTACATTCTTTATGCTTCAAATTTAAAAAAATTTTAAGGACTAATATGTAAATATGCTTTTCAGACTTGGAAGGTATTATTGATATTATATTGCTTGTCTTCTTAAAGAGTGGGGGAAGTACAGTAGGCAAGGAAAAAATTTAAAATTCAAAAATATTTTAAATTACTATTTAAAATAAAGAAAAAAGCTTAGATCCCTAATAGAGAAAGGCAAATTAGACATAGCTGAGATTTCACTTTATATATATCAGATTGATAAAATTAGCAGAAAAGAAAAATAAAAGCTGTTAACAGGAGTGTAGAAAAACAGGTACATTAACAGATTGTTCCCAAAAAAGATAAAAGGCAAAGGGAAAGAATTCATATATACAAAAATCTTTATAATAGCTCTTTTTTAAAAACATTATTTTATTTTTCCAATTACATGTAAAGATAGTTTTCAACATTCACTTTTATAAGATTTCGAGTTCCATTTTTGTCCTCCTTTCCCACCCCAAGACAGCAAGCCTGATATTGATATAGATTATACATATACAATTATTTTAAACATCTTTCCATTTAGTCGTGGTGTAAATGAAGAATCAAAACAAAAAGGGGAAATTATGAGAAAAAAACCATAAAAAAGTGAAAATAACATTCTTCCTTCTACTTTCAAATTCCATAGTTCTTTTTCTCAATATGGATGACATTTTCCATCATGGGTCTTTTGGAACTTTCTTTTACCATTGCATTGCTGAGGAGAGCTAAGTCTATCAAAATTGATCATCTGCACAATGTTGCTATTACTGTGTACAGTGTTCTTCTAGTTCTGTTCACTTCAGTTTGTAACAGTATATGTATGTCTTTCCAAGTTTTTTTTCCATATTCTTCTGCTCATCATTTCTTATAGCACAATAGATATTCCATTACATTCATATGTCATAACTTGTTCATCTATTCCCCAATTAAAGGGCATTCCCTCAATCACAAAAAGAGCTATATAGCAACTCTGTAGCGACAAAACAAAAACAAAAACAACAAAAAACTCACTAGAAACTGACGGGGTGCCTATCATTTAGACAATGGATGAAAAAAATTATTTTATATGAAAGTAATGAGATACTATTGTTTCATAAGAAATTATGAAAGAGAAGGTTTCAGAGAAATCTGGAAGGATTTGTATGAACTGATACAACAAGAATGAGAAGGACCAGGAGAACAATTTATGTAATAGCAACAACACTGTAAAGATAACTTTGAAAATTATGAGCACTTTGATCATTACAATTATTAGCCACGATTCCAAAGGAACAATGATGAAAATATCTACTTCTCGTGAGGAAGGTGATGGACTCAGTACAGAATAAGAATTTTTTTACATTATCAATCAGACAATTTGTTTTGCTTAACCATGCATGTTTGTAAGAGAGGTTTTGTTTTTTCTTTGAGATTGAAGGCAATAGTGGGAGCGAAAGAATAGATTTTCATTGATTGAATAAATAAAATTTTAATTTTTAGAAAAGCAAATGAATATTGCAAAATTACAAAAACGATTTTGACCCCAATGCACAGAGATGAGAACGTACCTCCCTTGACTCTTTTGCAGAAGTACACAAGGAGAGAATGCATATAATGTTATATTTTTTCAATGTATTAATGATTTTGCTGAACTTTTTTTCTCTTCTTTCTCTAAAAAAATCTTGGCTTTAATTAATAGCTCTTGGCACAGGGAAGAAATACAAAATGATATAATAAAATAATATATAATAGTAACATAATAAAAATATAATAGAATGGTTGTTATCACAAGAGGAATATATCTGGAATGAAAATGTTATATAAACAAAAGATATCAATAATACATTTTATTTAAAAGAATGGTTGAAAGAACTTGCCTTGGTAGCCACTAAGATAAGCACCATAAAAATTATCTATAATGAAGAAAAATAGTAACTGAAATGCATATAAAGGAATAAGGGACAAAATTTAAGAGAGGAACCCACAATATATCCCGTTACTCATGACAGTCTATTATTCTCCTATAAGTCCTTACAGGGAAGAATATTATTGAGGGGTAACATAGAGGAGAAGAAAGAGCAAGAGGAAGCTATATAAGTACATAAAGATTTTTTTAATTGCAGAAATTCTTTTGCCTGTGCCCTTTAAAACACTCCCCCATTATATGTCACTTTTTTTTCTTGAGAGGAGAGGCTTCTGAGAACAGAAATTCTTATTAGGGAGAAGCCATCAAATGATGCTGGTAGGCAAATAGAAACATCCTGTAGATCTGTAGTGATATAAGCAGACATTCTAAGGCATAACTTTCCTCTCTGTTTTCCATTTTATTTCTATTTTTTAAATCATCCAGTATTTTTTTTTAACCTTTCCTCATTAAAAAATCCCTATATCCAAGGTTCCATATATCACTGATAATATGAATAATCCCTTCTATTCATTTTCAATAATCTCCAGAAGTTTATCATATTTAACTTTTCTAAAATTCTTTATTTTGTGGGGAGTTAGTAAGATGAAAATAATGTTTCAAGCACTAACTTTTCTAGCTTTGAAAGGGGTCTCCCAGTTAAGGTTCGCTGATATTATAGTTTTACAATTTCTCCTTGTAATTCATTTAACTTTTCCTTTAAAGAGTCATATGCAATGACTATATAGATGTATTACAATTAATTGTCTATTAATTAAATGTCTTTCCATTTGAAAGGTGAAGTCATCCCATTCGCATTCATAGTTATGTGTCTCACATGCTCTGAACCTACTCTCCCTTTTATTTCCACATTTTTTCCTCTTTCTATTCCTTAATATTTCACTATTTAATCAAATATATTTCTATAGCAAACTCTTTTTTTATATATATTCTACCCCATTTTGACCAGTTCAGATGAAAGTGAATTTCATATGTCATCTGGTCCATATCCCTTCTATAACTGTAATTGCAGATTATGTGAACATATTCTATAATATGCTGGGATTCTGTGGACTAAGTGAGAGAAATTATTCATATTGGGGCTGTGTGTGTGTGTGTGTGTGTATTGATTGGGACTAACTAACCTATTCAAAATATTAGCTGAGTACTATATTGAGCTGAAACTAAGTATCTGAACATCCCAATAACCCTTGCTTCTTTTCTCTAGAAAATCTATGAACATATTCCAGAATTCTATCCTGGGTTCTCTTCACTTCTGACACTTTTTTTTAACTTGGTGAAATCATAACCCATGGTTTAATTATCACCTCTATGCAGAAATTTTCCATATCAGTACAGCCCTAGTCTTACTCTAGTCATATATCTCCAACTTCCTATTAAAGATTTTTAATTGACTATCTTATAGGGAATCCAAAACTAAACCTATCTAAAACTTAACCTATTATATTCTCCCCAAATCTACCCTTTTCTGAACTTCCCTATTTTTTTCAGGGGCACTACCATCCTTCTGGTCACTCAGATTAGCACGTCCAGCACTTTTTTCATGGGCTGGAGTTTATTCTAATCAATGCTCAGATTCTAGGAATGATGGCTAGGTCTAGATATATTACAATAATGATATCCACATTCTTAATATCTGTAATTTTCTTGAGAAATTTTAAGTGCACCATAATATGATTCCACTCTCCCTCACATCATGTTTCCAATCACCTTGCCATCTTGTCCTTTCTAATTCTCATCTCCCTCTTATCCATCTTCTTTCTAATTCAAGCCTTATCACCTCACACTTGAACTACTGCAACAGTCTTTTAATTGGTGTATCTGTTTGAGTCTTTCCCCACTTTAATCTACAACTAACACAAGCTGCTAAAATGATTTTTCTAAAGGAGAGTTCTGGCCATGTCATTCCTTTTATTCAAAAGTTGGCAAACTACAGTCCAAGAGCCAAATCTACTCCTTGACATGAAGTTTTATCATATTTTTAAAATGTAAAGATCATGGGTAAAAAAAAGAAGGTGGGCCGGATTTAAATCCTCAACCCTAGTTTGTTGATTCCTACTCTATTTGGTAAATTATAATGGCTTTCTATTGCCTATAAAATAAATTATGAATCTTTCTGGATTTTAAAATCCTTTATAATATGATCCCAACCTTTTCAAACATCATCCCTTTGTCACACTATAAATGGCTGAAACTCTTAAAAAGGTGTGCTTGAATCACACAACTGAGCACTTAAGGCTAATTATCTATTGGACAATGATTCTATTAGCATATGTTTGGAAAAAATGGCCCTTCTCACTGTTCCATGCTGGCTTGATGTTTGGTGTATATAGATAATTGTAGGTAAGGATTAAGGGATGGGGGGAGAGAGAGGTGAGAGAACTTCACTTTTCAGCAGGACCAGGAGAAGAGAAGTTGGTGGTGAGCTTGTGGCAGTTTGTCTGTCTCCTTCACTTCTCCCCCTGAAGACCAAAGACTTTTGCTTATCCTGACTCTGGCTGATCCTGAGGCCTCCAGGGAGTTAGATCCGACTTTACAACACTCTACAATCCAACCAAACTGGATCTCTTAGTGTGTTTCATTCAACATTCCACATCCCATCTCCACATTTTTGCAATGGCTATCCCCCATGCAAAAAATATATTTCCATCTTCTTTTTTTTAAAGTTGCTTAGCCTAAGCACATAACATACATGGAGTCTTTCCTAATCTCATAAACTGCTAGTGCCCTACCACCAAAATTGAGAACCAGAAGAAAGAATATTGTATTTTGAGTTCGAAAACTTGGGTTGGAATTCCAGCTGCTACTAGGTGGTAAAGAGTGGTATGATATATATTAAATATCCTCAAAAATCCCTTCCATATCTACATTTATGATCTTATTAATCAATGCTATAACTCTACAAACAAGTAAACAGAATCAGGGAGGTCTTTTAATTAGTAAGCACCAGGGTGGGGATTTATTTGTTTGTTTATTTATTTGCTGAGGCAATTGGGATTAAGTGACTTGCCTAAGGTCACACAGCTAGGATGTGTTAAGTGTCTGAGATCAGATTTGAACTCAGGTCCTTCCAACTTCAGAACTGGTGCTCTAGCCACTGTGCAACCTAAATGCCCCCAACGTAGGGATTTAAACCCTACCAAATCCAGTGTACATGCCAATTTATCATGATGTCTCTCCAAAATTATCTTTTCTTTCTCAAAAAAGTCCATTTATTCAGTCTTTCTTTCCTTTTTAACTCCAGCCTTTATCTTTATAAATTTTAATGTATCCTCAAATGTACCTTGATGCACCTGGTTTTTTCATTCATCAAGCTCCTCATGACCTCCTCACCATGCATGACCTGCACCTGCACTCCACTTCAGATACA
Organism: Antechinus flavipes; assembly: GCF_016432865.1. Taxonomy (NCBI): domain Eukaryota; kingdom Metazoa; phylum Chordata; class Mammalia; order Dasyuromorphia; family Dasyuridae; genus Antechinus; species Antechinus flavipes. Next base: position 481,238,929 of record NC_067400.1, read on the forward strand.
TAAAGATCATAGTATCCATGATCTTAATCAGAAATCCATGATCTATAACCCAAATTTCTCTTTCTCACCACAACCTATCCTTCCATATCCTATTCCTTACCCCTGCTACTCATAGTCTTTATCTTCACTGAGACCTTCAATCATTTTATCCCTGTTTTCTCAGGCTATCACTTATTCTCTGACTTTACTTTTCTTCCTTATCGATCTTGACCTAATAGTTAAACAATTCAACTATATACATCTAGTATGTATGTTTATTTATGTGTATATAAACATGATACATGATCCTAGAATTCCGTGATCCCTTCTTATATTTTTATTATGCCTTGGCCAAACCCTAAGCCCAGGTAACTACTTATGTTCATGTGTTCCTGAATAGTGCTAAAGGAAATCACACAAATTTACCAATTCAATTTACCACAAATTTGGGTTATCTAATTTTGACTGGATCCTCATTATCCCAAAATAGTCATTGTTGTTCAGGCTTTTCAGTCATGCCCAACTCTTTGTGACTCCATTTGGAGCTTTCTTAGCAAAGATACTAAAATAGTTTGTCACTTCCTTTTCTAGCTTATTTTACAGATAAGGAAACTGAAGCAAATAGTGTTGCTCAAGCTCACATAGAAAATGAGTGTCTTAGGCTGGATTTAAGTTTAGGTCTTCCAGACTCCAGGTCTAGCACTCTATCTATTGTGCACATAGCTAATCAAATACAATCATAGGACATTTAATTATTGTCTAATTGACTCTCTGTATAGCTAATCTAAGGACACACTATCTCTATCACATTTTTCAAAACAGCGATTCCGAAACTTCTCTTTCAAGCTTCTCATACCATCATCTTTCTCTTCCTTAGCACAGGACTCGTCTTGTGATAGAAGCATTACCTGTTTTATGTAACCCAAACTGGTTCTCCTTTAATGAGCAGGGAGTTATTCTTGGGATGATCATTGATTTGGCTTCCTTTCTATATGATGCATAAAAGGGTCAGCCTAGTGAAATTCCCATTACCCTTCAAGGAATGACTTCCTGATCTTAACATGGTCAGTTGCTATGATGAATTTGAAGGCAGAATGAATAAAATTTAAATAAAATATTATCTTTTTAACTTTAGGATTTTATCCTTTTTATCTACTATTATTCATAATGTTCTATTGCATTTTATGGTCAGTTCATGAGTGCTTCATTGCATTCCAACAGTGAGGCTCAATTATTGAACTGTTCTGGATTTATTGTCCTAGAATATTTGGCATGGTTAGCAGAGATTATTTTCTATATGTCTATAGGGTTAAATTCTTGGTTGAAGTAGGGAAAGGTGGCTAGGGTGGGGCAGGGAGCAGCCTTGGAAGACTGAATGGTTAGATATGGAACTTTCATATCCTATTGCCAAAGAATTGTTTGGATCACATAGGGAGTTTTTTCAGTATAATAAAGAAGCAGATCAGGGCAGCTAGTTGGTGTAGTGGATAGAGCACCAGCTCTGAAATCAGGAGGAGCTGAGTTCAAATTTGACCTCAGTTATTTAACATTTCTTGGCTGTGTGAACCTGGGCAAGTTATTTAACACCAATTGCCTCAACAAAAAAAAAAAAGAAGAAGAAGAAGAAGGTCCTATTCATTTTGGTTAGCTTTGTGAATACTTAAGGAGCTTGAAAGGGAAAGTACAAAAATGAGTATTTGGCTTTTATTGGTTGCTTTAGAAAAGCTGGATTTTCACAAAAAAGGAAAATGAAGATAAATTATCCTCATATATTAGAGGATTAGAGCCTGAATTGACTTTTGATCTTGAAGGATCAAGTACCTTAAAAGCAGATGACTTAGCATATATGGTATTGGACAGGTGAAAAGAGCAATGCTAATAAAGTTGAAGATTAATATGCTACATATGGGAAGTATAATTTCTGACCCAGAGGTATTACTAGAGAACAAGTTAAACCCTGTTGAGATTAAAGCTATAAAGGAAGAGAATAGGAGAAGGAATGAGGAGGAAGATTAGGAACTGGAACTGGTATTGAATGCTTTCTTATTCCATTACTACTTCCTAGGATACTACTTCCAAGGGAGTGATTTCCTTCAAACCAATATCTAAGGATGGGAACACTTTTACAACCAAAGAACTTGGGTAGTTTCAAGAGAAATTTAAACAGCAAGCTAATGAGTCATTTGAATCTGGCTAATTAGGGTCTGGGCTAATGGGGATAACTTAAAATTTTTGTTAGTTGCAGAGTTCCAAAAGCTTGAAGAGATTACAAAGGATTTGTTCTTGTAGAGTTAGTTGAACTAGTTAGAGCCCCTAAATGGGAATTATCTTTTGTCCATTTTTTTAATGACTAAAATATGGAGTTCTATATATAAGCCCCCACATAAATAAAGTAAAAAAATTTTAAATAGGTTGGCAAATTGAATTTTTGATCTCTCTCTCTGACTTCATACTTTTCAAAATTAGCCTGCTCTCTTTTACATGAAACTTTATCTGGATGGCATCAGATATTTAACTCTGGACCTTCCCTGTCAAGATTACTATAATAAGGCTAGACAAATAAATTGAGAAAATTTGAACTTTAATTTAGGGCTACCCAGATCCTGACTATGTAGATCTATCTACACAATGGTGACTGTAAAAATAACGGCAGAAAGTTCCTACTACCATATTAGATAGGATAGTGATGATGCTTTTTCCTGAAAAGAAGTTGGAACATTGGGTTGATAAGGTGAATACTGATCAATCTATGGGAATGCTGGTAAAATTGTATTGAGGTACATGTGATCAGTACAGCCAGGGTCCTACCCTATCAAAATTTGAAACACCTATGTCTTTGTGTACAGATTGAGGAGAGTATTCAGATGAGTAATGGCTAAGATTTCTTCAAGGCTTGTATCTTTCTAACTTCAGGATTGCAGAAGAACTAGAAGACACATACCAGAACCATTGTGGCTTTAAAAATGAGGAGAGTGCATCAAAAACTAAGGGGCTGCTTGTCCCTTTGCTTGCAGCCAAATTACTGTTTTACCAGGGCATATATACCTTAACAGGTACATAGTGATGTTCATTTCTATCAGAAGTTAGGGAGGAAATGACAATTAAGAGAAGGAATGCCAATAGTCAAGTAGATATAAGTCATTATTCTCTGTTTGGGTTTCAGTTATGGTAGTTATCAAGGAGAGTCTATCATAGGTGTAGATTTTAAAGTTCTGGGGAGTCAATATTAGGGAGTTTATCATAGTTTTTATGCTGGTTTCTGTGAGTAAGACTAAATGGAAATCCTTGGAGTTGCCTAAATGATCCTAGGTAATTGATATTAAACAGTATCAGATCCCTGGGGGTGACAGGTGGGTTGTACATATTTCTTCCCTAATAAGGTAAACTGTTGGGAAGATTTAGGTTTTTGATGATATAGGAGAAATGGGGGAAAAAGTTTTTAAATCACATTTTAGGTATAGGTCATCAGTCTGACTGAGTGGCCTGAATTGAAATTCATCTGACATAAAAAGGATTCTTTATCTGAGGGTAGTTATTTTGAATCCTTAGATGAAAGTGAAGGGAAGTCTTCAATGAGTAGAGATTTCTAAAAGGGACAAAACTTGCTGCCCTTCTCTCGTTATGGATCCCATGGAGGAATTTTGACCAAGGAATAAGTGAATGGTAGTATAGAGCAAAGCTTCTTAACCTGTAGATCGTGACCTCACATGGGGTCACATAACTGAATGTGGGAGATCATAGAGAATTTGACAACAGTAAAAAGTTTCTGAACATACAACTACCAAAAATCAAACATATGAATCCAAATTGTTTCCAAATGGGCATGCTTGACCATGTTGTATCATGTAATTTCACTGGTCTTGATTTTTTTCTAGTTATATATGTACTCTCATTTTTTAAAAATATATTTCTTTATGAATCATGTTGGGAGAGAAAAACCAGAAGAACTATGAGAAGAAAAAGAGGGAAAAATGAATATAGTGGGTGTTGATTTACATTCAGTCTCCATAGTTCTTTCTCTTGATGCAGATGGCATTTTCTATCCAAAGTTTATTGGCATTGCCTTGGATCACTGAACCACTGAGAAGAACCAATTCTTTCATAGTTGATTATCACACAATCTTGTTGTTACTGTGTACAATACATTCCTTGTTCTGCTTGTTTCACTCAGTATTAATTAATGTAAATCTTTCCTGACCTTTCTAAAATCAGTTTGTTCATCATTTTTTATAGAAAAATAATATTCCATTACTTTCACATACCACAATTTTTCAGTCATTCCTCAATTGATGGGCATCTATTCATTTTCTAATTCTTTGCCACCACAAAAAGAGATGCTTGTGGTTTTGATTCTGAACATACAATATGCATACTTTGTACTGTGCATGCTGTCATGTCACACATGCACTGCTAGAAACAAAACAGCTTAGATTTAAGGATTATCTATATTATGAATTGCAATTTTTTACTGTACATACAAAAGTATTCTGCTCTTACAGAAACATAATAGTTTAATTATGGAAAATAAAGAATATTTTCTACCATCATTGCCTAGTATGTAAGTAACAAATTAGTATATCTTTGGACTGTATTGTGTTAAAATGTTTGATTTTTTAAATTACCATTATCTCCTTCTTTTACAAACACATAATTGCAGCAAGTAGATACAAAAATGCTTTATAATATCTGCCTACCAACATTATTGTATGTATATGTAAGTGTGAAAATCAGTTTTTAAAATTAAACATAAACAAATGTAATTTCATAAACTACAGCTAGTATTTATTTAAGAAATTATTAGCAAAACATTTTTAGGCAAAATATTTTTCTATTATGGATAAGTGGCTAAATTTAAACAGAAGAGGTAAAAATACTAATGACAATGCAGCAGAGTCTTTGCTATCATGTTGTAAGTACAGCTAACTTGCCAAGAAAATGAAATTATGTTGAATCACTTTTACATTAAAGATTTACTTCTAATAATGATGATGGTGTGGGAAAGTATCTTTGCTTAATTTGTAATGAAGTTTTGGCTGCAGAGAGCATGAAACCAGACACACTAAAATATCTTAATACCATTCATTCAGCATAATGCAATAGATCAAAGGAATATTTTGAACAACTTTTTAAATCTTCAAATTAAAAAAAATGTTTTGAGAAATTTGTTATTCTCAATAAAAATATTTATTTGTATCTTATAAAACTTCTTATTTGATTGCAAAATTAAAAACCCACTGTGATAGAAGATATCGTGTTACCTACTACTATTAAAATGTCAGAAATAGTGCATGGGAAAATGTATGGGGATGAAATTTGTAAAATTCCTTTATCAAATGATACTGTTTGCATAAGAATTTATGAAATTAATAATTATCAATTCCAACAGCTTATTACCAGATTTATGGGCAGCCCAAAGTTTATAGTTCAATTAGATCAAACAAATGATATGTCTAACATGGTACAATTCTTACTTTATGTAAGGCATGTTTGTGAAAGAAGCATATACGAAGAATTATTTTGTTGCCTTTTGGAAAGGCACACAAGCGGGAACGATATATACAGTCATGAATTTTCAAACCTTTGCAAAGACATGGAGTCCTTACAAAAGCTTATTACCACATGCAGAGGTAAGGTGGCTCTCAAGAGAGTAAAGTCTAAATTTTTTGGTTGAGCAAAAATCTGATTTTGTTAATTTTTTAATGACTTATGGCTTTCAAAATTGTTGTCAGATACTTCTTAAAAAAACCCAATGATTTAAACTAACATTAATTTTAAAAGATAAAATCGAAAGCTTTATTTAAAAAGTGATCATATAAAAGAAGAGTGGACACTGACTCTTTAGAAATGTTAACAACTACAAATAATATTATTGAAAACAAACTTCTAGAGACACAGTTTCAGAAATACTTCTCTCAAATTTTGATTCTAAAAAATTAAGTTGGATTCATAAACCACACTCAATTAAAATAAAAAAATCAATCATCTGCCATTAAAAGTTTAAGAAGAATTTGCCAAGTTATCAAGTGATACAGGTTTAAAACTTGAGTTTCTTAAAAAATCATTAAATGGTGGCTTGGAATTAGGATGGAATTTCCAACAATTTCTGAAATGACCTTAAATATTCTTCTTCCATTTTGTACTGCATATTTATGTGAAGCAGCATATTCAGAACTGATGATCATAAAATCAAAATATTGGGGCAGCTAGGTGGCACAGTGGAAAGAGCACCAGCCCTGAGTCAGAAGGACCAGAGTTCAAATCTGGTCTCAGACACTAAATACTTCCTAGCTGTGTGACCCTGGGCAAGCCACTTAACCCCAATTGCCTGAGCCAAAAAAAATAAAAAATCAAAATATTGATCAACATCAAAAAAAATATTGAAGATGCTCTACATTCTGCAGTATCAAATATTCCACCAAGATTTAATTCTTTATGTAAAAATAAACAAATCCATTTCATTAGTATGTAAATTTGCTTTTATCTTTAATAAATGGTAAAATTATATGTATAACACAGAATTGTTTTAAAATAAATTTATGATTTATTATCAGTAAATATTTGATTTTTAAATCTATTTATGATATATCTAAATCCCTGGAGTTGTGTAAAAATTTCTTGGGTTGGGGCAGCTAGGTAGCAAGGTGGATAGATAGAGCATCAGCCCTGAATTCAGGAGGACCTGAGTTCAAATCCAGTCTCAGACGATTAACACGTCCTAGCTGTGTGACCTTGGGCAAGTCACTTAACCCTAATTGCCTCAGGAGAAAAAATTTCTTGGGTGAAAAGGGATAGTGAATAGAAAAACTTTAAGAACTTCTGATATAGGGCTAGTCCTAGTATCAGGCCCTGAATAGGCTGCATGCAGGAAATCTATGGCTTAATGACTTGGACTTGTGATGAGAACTTGTTATAGCACTGAAGGTACTATTTTCTATCCTGATAACCTAATGTTCTTGGTGCTACTCATCATCATTGTTGTTTTTACATCATAAGATCTACTCCAAATTTCTAATGACATTATTTCCACTGAGAGAATTACACCTATTGTTTATTATATTTTAATAAATATATTTATGTTTTTCTTATTTGTATTAAGTTGCTTGTGCTAGGGTTGTTTTAACATTATTTTAGTAGTACAAAGGACCTTCAACATCCAGGGAGAATGTACCACTAAGGAATAGGATATGCTAGGAGTGATATCTCTTTTTATTATAGGCTAGACTATTTTCCTTTTATGGGAGCAGAGGTGTTGTTCTCATGATCAATATCAGTTTTGGCTTCCTTGCTGCCTGAAGCATAAGTGGGCCTAACTTATGGGAGCAGGGGATATCAGAGGTTTTAATAGAATTCCTACAATCCTCTAGAGAATACCTTTTCAAACTAGTATGAACTAGTAGTTCCTGTAGTGAATGTGGGGGAAAAAAAGAGGGAAATAGTTGTCTTTATCAATTTATTATATTTTTAACCTTTGGAACTGTATTTTTAAAAATCCTTTATTATTAATAACTTTTTTTATTTTATAATCAATTCAAGAGTACCTTATTGCATTCTAATCCCAAATCTGAATCATTACACTGCCTGAATTAGTTTGACCTAAAATACTGCCTCATATTTTATTGAGAAAATAGCTATGATCATAAAATTTTTCTTCTCTGCTATTCTACAATTTCAAAATTTCTTGAAATAAGTCCCTATTTTTTCTCCAAACTTTGACAAAGACTTGGTTCTCATTAAAACTTTACTTTAAGCCTTAACTAAAAGCCTTGTTCATATTATTTGCCAAGCCTTCTGGCAACTTGTCTCTTCAATTGTTACCCTGCTTCTAATCTTTAATCCCTGCCTCTTTACTGTGCTGCCCCAAAACATATCTAAATTTCCCATATCCTTAATTAAGTATAGAACAACCAGAAACAACAAATCACACAAAAAACTTATAATTTTATTTTGAAATAAGTTTTCATACTATTTTAATTTTTAAAGCTTTAAATTAAATTAAAAATTTAAATTAAAAGATAAAACAAAAAAAAATTGTACTGCAGCAATTGACCCAACTTGTTCCTTTGAGGTATTCTCAAATTGCAGTCCTTCCAGTGTTAAACTTCATTTGACATTTGTTGTCACTCCATTGGTCCTGTCTCTCCTAACTCTTAAAACCAAACTTATAGGAAATGTCATTTAAACTTTTTCCCCTCCACTTTCTCTCCCACCACATTCCAGTTTTTTATAAATCTGGTCTTTGACCTCAACAATTAAAACAATTGTTTCCATTTAATTGTTCAATCTAATGGCCTATTCTTAGTCTTTATCCTCCTTGACCTATCTATAGCATAAAACAGTTGACAGCTAGTTTTCGGGAATACTTTCTCCCATTGGATTTTGTGACAGTATTCTCTCATTCCTTTTTGACTTTTTAAAAAATCACTTTTCCTGGTCCATGTTCTGACCTTTAATGTGGGTATTTTCCAAAATTCTGTTCTGGGCCCCCTTCTTTCTCTATATGTTCTTTCTTGTTCAACTCATAAGCTCTCATGGGTTCAGTTAAATTTATGTAAATAATCTCCAGATCCTTATGCCCAAACCTGGTTTCCTCTTCTGACACCTAGGCCTTCTTCATCTCTATACCCAAACCTGGATGTTTTGATAATGTCTGAAACTTAATATGTCCAAAATTATTCTTTATCTTCCGAACTAAATCCACCATTCCCCTCCTTCAAACTTCTGTATTTCTGTCAAAGACTATTATTTTTCTAATCACTCCAATCTAAAATCTTGGAATTATCATCAATGTTTCTCTCTCTCACTTTTGATCTCTGGTCCATTTTTATGTTCCTTATCTCCCATATCCATATGGTTGCCAAACCTTGTTAATTTTACCTCCAAATTTCTTACATTTATCTTTTTATCTCTATACATATAATCATAACCAAAGTTGAGCCCCTCTCCACCACAAACCTTAAATCTGGATTATTAAAAGCTCTAATTAGGTTCCCAGGTTTCAGTCTCTTTCCATTTGTAATCTATCCTCTAACAGCTGTCAATGAAGTAAGCTGAATCAGAATAACAATGACTAAAATAATAAAAACAAAACTGAATGCCAAGTATATATAATGATCAAGTCTGGTCCTTGAGAAAAATTTACAGAAAATGCACCTCTCTCCTTTCACTATAGAGATGATAATAGAGCTTTGAGTATAGAATGTCAAATATTGTCTCAAACTTCATCAATGTGTGAGTTTTGCTCAACTTTTTTTCTTTATTACAAGGGAAGGCTCAATGGGGTATGATATATGTGAAAATGACAAGTCTGACCATGTTATTCCCTTTCTGAGGAAACTTCACTGGCTTCTATTGCCTCTAGGAAAAAATACAAACTTCTCAGGTAAATATTGAAACCTTCACAATATGGCTCTGGCCTGCCTTTCTAAGTTTATTATACATTATTTCCCTTTACAAATACTATTTTTGGTCAAAGCGGAATACTTTCTGCTTTCCAATGTCAGTATTCCATTCCTCCCTGCCTTCTACCCTCCCCTCCTACTCCTGCCCCCGCTTCTGACCTTGAAATTTTACCCTCATTCTTGGAATGTGCTCCATCCTGAGCTCTGCAGCTTAGCTCATGTACCATATCTAAAGGGAAACTTTTCCTGATTCTTGTAGTTGTAACTATTCGCTTTTTCCTTCTTATATTATCATATATAAATGCTTACCTGATTAATGATGCATTTCTTCAGAATAATATAAACTATTGAGAGCAGGAATTAGTTTTACTTCGTCTTTGTAGTCCCAGCATCTAACATGGTATACAGTGCATAGTATGTTAAAAAAAAAAACATTTATTAATGTCTGATTGATTTGACCAGATGTAAGATGTGTCCAAAGAATCTTTTAAGAAAACAGTCTTAGAAAATTATTCTTTCTTCAATGGAGGTCCTTAAAGAACTACCTGTAGGAATACTCACAGTTATCATCCTATAGCTGATGTGTCTGCTAACAGTGGTAGGAAAAGATTCAGATGTGGAATAGGAAGATTAAGATATGTGTGGATTATCAGATCTTGAATAAGACAACTAAAATGAACCCATATCATAGATCATTCCTTCAGGATACACTGAGTTACCTATTGGGCAGTTAGTAGTTCCTTCTGTATTAAACTTGCCAAGTGTATATATTCAGACTTTCATAGCAGAAGATTACAAGGAAAAGATGGCTTTGATATATCTGATAGAGTTCTGCCAATTTGAACACTAGTCCAAGGGACTACAGAGGCCCCTGTCACTTTCATCAGATGTTTGTTTATAAAGAAGATCTCATTAGATCTGAGAAGACATTGGAAGGCACAAGGAAAAACAAATGAAGATATTACAATAGCTAGAAGCTACTGGTCAATGGCCAAGTTCTGCCAACTAAATTATCTAAAATCATATTAGGGAATGACTGATGCTAAATATATGAATACTTATTGCCTGGCTTTTCCCAAAAGGTTAGCAAGGTTTTAAGACATTTCTGAGTTTTGTTGGATACTATTAGAGATTAATGAAAGGCCTTTAAATTAAGAAGTTCTTAACCTAAGTTCCATAAACTTTCTTTAAGTATAGATAGATAGATAGATAGATAACTATTTCAATATAATCCTTTGTAACCCAATGTGTTTTATTGCTTGTATTTAAAAGCATCATTCTGAGGAGTCCATAAATTTCACACAGTACCAAAAAGGCCAAGAATTTCTACTCTAGAAGGTAACATTTGTGAATATATGTCTGATAATTACCAAAGATAGATGGGAAAGGAAGGCCAATCACATCTCTTCTATGGGAATCTCTTAAGGATCACTCTCCCATACATACATCCATACTTTGTGTTACATATTGATACCAGCCTAGTTAGGAGAGCTATAACAACTAGAAATCTATTGCTTTTGCCAATATAGGATTTTCTGATGGTAGGACACATTTCCCCATTTCCAAATTTCTGATTCTTCATAATAGATCAGTATTAATAAGTTCTGAGATTATATGGACCTCAGTTCCAAGTTGGATGAACAATAATTAGCTGATCCATATCCTAAAAAATTCTAATTTGGATAGTATAGCCAAAAGTGAGATTTAGTCAATTATGAGTTCAACATATATTATGATCTGAAGAAAACTAACATAGGTTCAGAAATCCTAGCTTGTAGTCCCTGTGCATATGAAGTCATTGTGATCCTCTTGAGGAGTTGATAAAAATCTGAGATTCAGGGAACAAGGTTACTTAATACAATAAAGTGGAGACAAGAATTTGGAATTCCTCTCCAGAAATTATGTTTTCAATGAAATAAATGTATCTTTGAATCAACTCCCTTCCCCAAAATTGGTCAAGATAACTAGCAAGCCACATTCCAGAAGAAAATTTTTTAGCAGTGATATTGATCAAGAGAGAACCATGAATTAAGTTTCATATCTCTGAGAACACTAGTGCTGAAGGAGTGACAGCAGGTGCAAAAGATAACTAGTTCTACAAAAAAGCCTAAGAAAGGAATCGGTAATGCTTAAAATCTATTGATCTATGACTATAAGAGGATATAGTGGTGACTTTGAACTTCTGCACAGATCAATGGCCACAAACTCAGTTTCAGGATAAAGATCTTTGAGCAATGATAGTGACTACAACAGAAGAGTAAATTAAGTGTCCACTACCTTCTCAGTTATGGAGCTTTGCAGTTGAGTACTCTAAGCAATCTTCCACAAATTACAGAAAATAATTAATGCTACCTCCAAAGTACTGATCTATGACTAGGAAAGCATATAAACAGTGATTTTAGACATCTATGTGAGGATGAAACTTTGGGACTTATAGAAGCAAGTACTAGGGCTCAAGTTAGAGCTATACAAGAAATGTCTGGTATGTTCAACCAGAAGTGCTACCAATTCAAGCTTCTTACCTGTAAAGAATAAATAGCAGCAAGTTCTTGAGGTTTTTTTATGTGTAGGCATCTTGTCTCTGGATAGAAAAAAGGCATAAATAGAATCTTAGTGGTAAATGACCATAGTACCTGGTACACACATGCTTTGACTAGAATCCAAAAGGTTTCCACTGTATCCAAGATCTTATTAGACAATTATCTTTCAGTGCACTGTTTCTATGTCAGGATTCATTCTGATCTGGGCTGAAACTTTGAAAGCAAGCTACTTAAAGAGGTTCTAGGACCACATCATAGTATTTTTAATGAGCCCCTTAACCAGAATATCTTAATTATACTCTATTAAATATGCTGGAGATCCTAAGATCTACATGGTAGGTTAAGTAAAATCAGTGTGGCCTTTCTGGTATATATCTATCATGCTACCATGCTCATAAATATAGGATTTACTTCATACCTGTTGAAGTTGAATGCTTTATGATCTTGTTCTTTGGAGTCCCTAAAGACAGAGAAGGTGTAGAAACTTACTGCCTATGTCACTCAACTGAGAGTTCAATTGAGGAACACTTATCATTTAGAGATGCCCTCAGCTCAGAATGTTCTCCCTCTTCCTCTTGAGGAGGGAGTTATGTCATATAGTTTATACTCTTCTAGTAAAATATTATCCCCTTGAGGGCAGATCTTTTTTGCATTTCTTAGCATAATCCTTGGCACATAGTAAGCATTTAATTTTATGGCTATTGACTGAGTATAAAACAAGACAAGTAATGATATAATTTTCAAATTCCCTGTTAAAAACTTATCTTGTAATGCCGGAGAAACTGAGGCAAAATAGAGATCAGAGAGTTTTTAATATTTTATTTGAAATTCTGAGAGGGAGAGATTTTCTGGGACCAAAGGATCCATTTTGGATCCAGGGCTGATGTTTCCAACCATTCAGCAGCAGCAGCAGCTTCAGCAGCAGTCTTAGCATCAGCCTTAGCATCAGCATCAAATGTAAGATTTCAATCATTTTTATATATGTGGCTCTAAGATCAATGCTCTAAGACAAAGTCAGGGGATTGAGTCCAAAGTCTGGTGAGTGGGAATTTCTAAGAAGGGACCCTCAATCCCATTCTGACAGGTTGGGCAATAAGACCATAAATTCCGATAAACTGGGAATGAAGGGGAGTAGTCAGTTAGAGACATAAAGTCTGGAACTTAGAGATAGAGGATGCCAATTAGGTATCTGAGATAGGACATCTGGAGTTTTATCTTTTGGAATGTCAGAATGGCCAGCTACATACCTAATTATCTCAGTCCTAATGAACAGGAAAGGGGAGGGGTTGCAACCAGGGGGATTGAAGCAGAACAATTCAAGGAACTGAGACAGAACAATTTAGGGAAACTGAGGTAGGACAACAAAAGGAAACTGAGGCAGGACCATTTAGGGAAACCGAGGCAGGACTATACAAGGAAACTGTGGCACAACAATATCAGTCCTAATGATCAGGAAGGGGGTTTGCAACCAGAGGGATTGAGGCAGAACAATTCAAGAAATTGAGGCAGAACAATTAAAGGAAACTGAGGCAGAACAATTTAGGGAAATTGAGGAAGAACAATAAGAGGAAACAATAAGAGGAAATAAGGCACAACAATCTAAAGGATAAAATCCTAATATAAAATCTTAGTTTCTAGGGAAACAGAAGATATTAGACCAGTATATATCCAACATATACAAAGAAGTAAATAGACTAGGTAATATGCCAGTTTACAAAAAATTCTTTTGGGAAGACAAAGAAGTACAAGAATTCACTAAAGAAAAAATGAACTGACAAGAAGATAGTAAAATAAAAACAACTATATCCAAAACTTCCAAGAAAAATGTGAATTGGTCTCAGGCTTCCCTCCCTCCCTGGAAGAGCTCAAAATGGATTTTAAAAATTAAATAAGAGAAGTAGAAGAAAAATTGAGAAAAGAAATGAGTGATGTAAGAAAATCATGAGAAAAAAGTAAAGGAGGTACACACAAAAAATGAAGAAAATAACATTGTGAAAACAACAGAACAAATGGTAAAGTGAGATAAAAATCCAATGAAAATTAAAAAATAATTAGCTAAGTGGAAAAGATTGTTCAAAAATTCATTGAAGAGAAGGATGATTCAAAAAGCAAAATTGGCCAAATGGAAAAAGTACAAGAATTCACTAAAGAAAAATAATTCCTTACAAAGCATAATTGGCTAAATGGGAAAAAAAGAAAAATAAACAGGAGGAAAAGGATGAAGGGAAATGTACAGCAATCATAATTTGAAAATAAATTGCAACATGTTTCTCTTTTCTCAAATATATAGAGAACTGAATCAAATGTATAAGAATACAAATCATTCCCCAATTGATAAATGGTCAAAGGATATGAACATTAGTTTTTAGAAGAAGAAATCAAAGCTGTCTATGGTCATTTGAAAAATATCCTCTGAGGAGTGAAGCCAAAATGGTGGAATAAAGACAGACTCACTTGAGCTCTACCCCAAGTCTCTCCAAATACTTTAAAATAATGACTCTAACAAATTCTAGAATATCAGAATACACAAAAATAAGAAAGTGCAACAATTTTCCAGACCAAGACAACTTAGAAGATTGGTAGGAAAAATCTGGGTGAGAGTAAAAAGTACTAGTGCAGACTGTGCCTCAGCAAACCAGGAGCAGGCCTTGAGGCAACTCAATCCATGGCAGGTTTGCAAGCCTCTTAGCCCACAGACACAAAAAACAACTTAGAAGTCCATCAGGAAAGGTATGTCCCACCTGGGTGAGAATGGAGCACAATCAAATATTGTTCACACCAGCAAAGGCTGGCTCCAGCAAACAAGGAGCAGGACTTGGAAGTCACTGAATTAGCAAAGACAGCAGCTGCTTCCAGCGCTCTTAGCCCAGATATAAGGAAGCTGAACAACTGGTCAGAAGGAGACTAAAGGAGGTTTCTTTACTGGCACTAAGGCTGGACACTGTTGTTTTTTGAAAATCAAGAGAGCTGTAGAGGAAAATTGAGAAGAGAAATGAGAGTGATGCAAGAAAGTCATGAAAAACGAATTAACAGCTTAGTAAAGAAGACACAAAAAATACTGAATAAAATAACATTTTTAAAAAAGAGACTATGGCAAAGGAAGTCCAAAATGTTAATGAGGAAAAGAATGCCTTATAAAGCAAAATTGGACAAATGGAAATACAAAAACTTGCTGAAGAAAATAATTCCTTAAAAATTAAAATTAAGCAAATGGAAGCTAATTAATTCATGATAACTCAATTAACAATAACCAAAAAATGAAAAGAAAAAAGAAGACAATGTGAAATATCTCATTGGAAAAACAACTGACCTGGAAAAATGATCCAAGAGAAATAATTTTAAAATTATTGGACTACCTGAAACCATGATCAAAAAAAGAACCTAGATATTATCTTTCAAGAAATTATCAAGAAAAATTGTTCTATTATTCCAGAACCAGAGAGTAAAATAGAAAGGGGAAAAAAATCTACCAATCACTTCCTGAATGAGATCCCCAAATGAAAACTCTTGTAAAATTCCAAAGCTCTCAGGTCAAAAAGAAAATGTTGCAAGGAGCCAGGGGGAAAAAATCAATTATTGTGGAGTCACTGTGAGGATAATATAAGACTTAGCTTTTTCTACCTTAAAGGATCTGGGTGGGGGAGGAGTTGAAATATGATATTACAGAAAGCAAAGGAACAAGGACTACAACCAAGAATCCCCTTACCAGAAAAACTAAATATAATCCTTCAGGGGAAAAAATGGAAATTCAATGAAATAGAGGACTTTCATGCATTTTTGATGAAAAGACCCCAGAGCTGAATAGGAAATCTGACTTTCACATACAAGACTCCAGAGAAGCATAAAAAGGTAAACAGGAAAGGGAAACCATAAGGGCCTTAAGAAGGCTAAACTATTATATATATATATATAATATATATATATATATATATATATATATATATATATATATATATATATGTGTGTGTGTGTGTGTGTGTGTGTGTGTGTGTGTGTGTGTGTATATATATATATACACACAGAGAGAGAACGAGAGAGGGAGAGAGGGAGAGAAAGAGAGCATGCACAGGTGTGAGTAAATTGTGAAGAGATTACATATCTTTTTTAAAAAATCATATTAATGGGGGAGAGCAGAATGTACTGGGAGAAAGGGAAAGGGAGAGATAAAATAAATTATCTTACATAAATAGGTTTAAAAAAACCCAATCATTTACCAATTGATAAATGATTAAAAGTTATGAATAGTTTTCAAATGAAGTCATCAAAGGTACCTAAAACCATATAAAAAATGCTCTCACTACTGAATGGGAAAATGCAAATTTTTAAAATTCTGAGGTACAATCTCATACCTATCATATTGACTACTAGGATAGAAACAGAAAATCACAAATGCTGGAGGGAATGTGAGGAAGATGAGATAATAATGCATTGTTATTGGAGTTGTGAACTGATTTAACCAGTCTGTAGAGCAATTTGGAACTATGTCCAAAGGGTTACAAAATCATGTGTGCCCTTTGACCTAGCAATATGATTACTAGGTCTATATCCCAAAAGAGATTTTTTTTTAAAGGAAAAGGCCATATATCTGTGAAAACATTTATAGCAATTCTTTTCTGGGTACAAATAATTGAAAATTGGAAGGATGTCCAACAATTGGGGAATGGATGAACAAATTTAGTGTTTAATTATGAATGAATACTATTGTGCTATAAGAAATCATGAAAATGCTCTTAGAAAAACCTGGAAAGACTTACATGAGGTGATATGTAGTAAAATGTATTATGTTCAAAATAACAGTAATATTGTAAGATGGTCAGTTGTAAATGACTATTTTCAGCAATATAATGATTCAATACAACTCTGAAGGACTTGTGATCAAGAATGCTATCTGTCCCTAAAGAACTGATGGTGTCTGAATCCAGATTGAAGCATTTTTCTTTTTAGATTTTATTTTTCTTGAGGGTTTTTGGTCTCTGTTTTTTTTTTTTTTTTTACAACATGATTATTATGAAAATGTTTTGTGTAACTACATAATGTATAACCTTAAAATGTCAAATTATTAGTTATTATATAATTGCAAATCAAAACAATTCTGAGTTATCACCTCATATCTGTTGGCTAATGCAACAGAAAAGAAAAATAGGAGATGTTGGAGGGATTATGGGAAACTTGGGATACTAAAAGCAGTGTAACTGGAGTTATGAACTGATTCAACCATTCTGGAAAACAATTTGGAATTATGATGAAAAGGTAATTAAACTGCATACTCTTTGATCTGGCAATACCACTACTAAGTCTGTATCCCAAAGAAAAAAAATATAAAAAAGAAAAAGAAAAAGGACCTATATGAACAAAAATATTCATAGCAGTTCTTTTTTGTAGTACAAAGAATTTGAAACTGAATGGATACCCATCAAATGAGGAATGGCTGAAGAAGTTGTGAAATGCAATTATGATGGAATATTATTGTAGCATAAAAAATGATGAGCAAGATGTTATCAAAAAAACCTGGGGACTTCCGGTTAAGATGGCGGAGAGGAGGCTCACAGTTGCATAAGCTCCGCGCTTTCTCTCACTATCCACTTCATTACAAGCCTCTGAATCAATGCTTGACTGAAAAAAACCCACAAATAGTTACCAAGAGAAGCCATCCTTGAGATCCGCCAAGAAAGGTCTGTCTTTACTGGAGGGCTGGGGCGGTTTTAGATCGGGCACAGGCTGAGGGCAGCGGCAGTGAGAACACGGGAGCAGACTGGAGAGGGGGTGGAGAGTGATCGTAGCCGTTTCTGCGGGGAGAGCTTCGCTACAGGTTTGGATAATTTCCTCCGGCAGCAAGTCAGCAGCCCAGCAGAAAAGCTAAAAACACCGGGGCTGAAGAACACAACCGCAAACAGCTGAAGTCTCTCAGGACCTGGCCCCCCCCCCCTTCCCCCCCTTAGTGACTCAGCACGCTCTGGGATCTCAGAGCGCAGGCGCAGCACAGTCCTGCTAGTGCCTCACTGCTGCCACCTGCAGTCTGTAGAGGAAGCTCGATAACACACCCAGCCCCTCCCCCAAAGAAAGACTCCAGTTTTTTTCTGTTTTTCTTTGGTAGTTTATCTCTGATTAATAGACAGAATGAGCAAGAAGCTGAAGAGGACTTTAACCCTTGACAGCTTCTATACAGATAGAGAGCAGACTCTAAATCCTGAGGAGACTAAAAACAGGCAGTCCCCAGGTGATTCCCCAAAGGAGGAGATCGGCTGTTCCTCAGCACAGATGAACCTCATAGAAGTGATTAAAAAGGCTCTCACAAGGGAGCTAGAAGAAAAATGGGAAAAGAGTCTGGAGAAAGTTAAAGAGAGAGTGGATAAAGAAGTAAAATCCTTGAAAAATAGGATTAGTGAACTGGAAACAGAAAACAGCTCTCTAAAAAACAAAATTGGCGAAATGGAAAAAAATTCCACAGAACAAAAGAACTCAATTGGACAATTAGAGAAAGATTTTAAAAAAGTGAGTGAAGAGAATACTTCACTGAAAATCAGAATTGAACAAGTGGAATTGAATGACTCGAGGAGACAAGAAGAATCAGTCAAGCAAATCCAAAAAAATCAAACAATGGAGAAAAATGTGAAATACCTTCTGGGGAAGACAACAGACCTGGAAAACAGATCCAGGAGAGACAATCTGAGAATCATTGGACTCCCAGAAAAACATGATGAAAAAAAGAGCCTGGACACTGTCTTCCAGGAAATTATCAAAGAGAACTGCCCAGAAGTCATAGGAACAGAGGAAAAAATAAACATTGAAAGGATTCATCGATCACCCACTGAAAGGGATCCTAAAATCAAAACACCAAGGAATATAGTGGCCAAATGCCAGAACCCTCAGGTGAAAGAAAAAATATTGCAAGCGGCTAGAAAAACCCAATTCAAGTATCAAGGAGCCACAATAAGGATCACCCAGGATCTGGCAGCATCCACATTAAAAGATCGAAGGGCCTGGAATATGATATTCCGAAAAGCTAAGGAACTTGGTATGCAACCAAAAATAACTTACCCAGCGAGAATGAGCATCTTTTTCCAGGGAAGAAGATGGACATTCAACGAAGTAAGCGAATTTCATCTATTTCTGATGAAAAAACCAGAACTTAACAAAAAGTTTGATCTACAAATATAGAACTCAAGAGAAATCTAAAAAGGTAAAGATTAATCTTGGGAACTATATTTTGACTATATAGATGTATAAAGAATACATGTATACCTTGTTCTAGAAATTGATGTGGAAAGGACATTGTACCAGAAAAAGGGTAAAGTGGGGGTAGTACATCTCATGAAGAGGCATAGGAAACCTATTATATCTGAGAGAAAGAATGGAGGGGGATGAATATAGTGGGTATCTTACTGCCTTCAGAATTGGCTTTAAGTGAAAAATCTTAAGACATATTCAATCTATGGTGAAACTTCTCCCATCTCATTGAAAAGTGAGAAGGGAAAAGTGGAAAGGGAAGGAATAAGCTAAGGGGAAGGGAATACGGGAACTGGGAGGGAAAGGGGTAAGATAGGAGGAGGAACTCTAAGGAGGGGGGAGGGATACTAAAAAGGGAGGGCTGTGAGAAGCAAGGGGTGCTCACAAGCTTAATACCTGGAAGGGGGGGAAAGGGGAAAGAAGGGAGGAAAGCATAAACCGGGGTTAACAAGATGGCAAGTAATACAGAATTGGTCATTCTAACCATAAACGTGAACGGGGTAAACTCCCCCACAAAGAGAAAGCGGTTAGCAGAATGGATTAAAAGCCAGAATCCTACAATATGTTGTTTACAGGAAACACACCTGAAGCGGGGAGATACATGCAGGTTAAAGGTAAAAGGTTGGAGCAAAATCTACTATGCTTCAGGTGAAGTCAAAAAAGCAGGGGTAGCCATCCTGATCTCAGATCAAGCTAAAGCAAAAATTGACCTAATTAAAAGAGATAAGGAAGGACACTATATCTTGCTAAAGGGTAGCATGGATAATGAAGCACTATCTATATTAAACATATATGCACCAAGTGGGGTAGCATCTAAATTCTTAAAAGAGAAACTAAGAGAGCTGCAAGAAGAAATAGACAGTAAAACTATAATAGTGGGAGATCTTAACCTTGCACTCTCAGAATTAGATAAATCAAACCAGAAAATAAATAAGAAAGAAGTCAAAGAGGTAAACAGAATACTAGAAAAGCTAGATATGATAGATCTCTGGAGAAAATGTAATGGAGACAGAAAGGAATACACTTTCTTTTCAGCAGTTCATGGAACCTATACAAAAATTGACCATATATTAGGACATAAAAACCTCAAACTCAAATGTAGTAAGGCAGAAATAGTAAATGCATCCTTTTCAGACCACGATGCAATGAAAATTACATTCAACAAAAAAGCAGGGGAAGTAGACCAAAAAATAATTGGAAACTAAATAATCTCATACTAAAGAATGATTGGGTAAAACAGCAAATCATAGACATAATTAATAACTTCACCCAAGAAAACGATAATAATGAGACATCATACCAAAATGTATGGGATGCAGCCAAAGCGGTAATAAGGGGAAATTTCATATCTCTAGAGGCCTATTTGTATAAAATAGAGAAAGAGAAGGTCAATGAATTGGGTTTGCAATTAAAAATGCTAGAAAAGGAACAAATTAAAAACCCCCAGTCAAACACTAAACTTGAAATTCTAAAAGTAAAAGGTGAGATCAATAAAATTGAAAGTAAAAAAACTATTGAATTGATTAATAAAACTAAGAGTTGGTTCTATGAAAAAACCAACAAAATAGACAAACCCTTAGTAAATCTGATTAAAAAAAGGAAAGAGGAAAATCAAATTGTTAGTCTTAAAAATGAAAAGGGAGAACTCACCACTAACGAAGAGGAAATTAGAGCAATAATTAGGAGTTACTTCGCCCAACTTTATGCCAATAAATTCGACAACTTAAATGAAATAGAAAAATACCTCCAAAAATACAGCTTGCCCAAACTAACAGAGGAAGAAGTAAATATCCTAAACAGTCCCATCTCAGAAAAAGAAATAGAACAAACTATCAATCAACTCCCTAAGAAAAAATCCCCAGGACCAGATGGATTTACATGTGAATTCTACCAAACATTTAAAGAACAATTAACTCCAATGTTATATAAACTATTTGAAAAAATAGGGATTGAAGGAGTCCTACCAAACTCCTTTTATGACACAGATATGGTACTGATACCTAAACCAGGTAGGCTGAAAACAGAGAAAGAAAATTATAGACCAATCTCCCTAATGAATATTGATGCTAAAATCTTAAATAAAATATTAGCAAAAAGATTACAGAAAATTGTCACCAGGATAATACACTATGACCAAGTAGGATTTATACCAGGAATGCAGGGCTGGTTCAATATTAGGAAAACTATTAACATAATTGACTATATCAATAACCAAACAAACAAAAACCACATGATCATCTCAATAGATGCAGAAAAAGCATTTGATAAAATCCAACATCCATTCCTAATAAAAACACTTGAGAGCATAGGAATAAATGGACTTTTCCTTAAAATAGTCAGGAGCATATATTTAAAACCATCAGTAAGCATCATATGCAATGGGGAAAAACTGGAACCTTTCCCAGTAAGATCTGGAGTGAAGCAAGGTTGCCCACTATCACCATTATTATTTAATATCGTATTAGAAACACTAGCCTCGGCAATAAGAGTCGAGAAAGATATAAAAGGAATTAGAGTAGGCAATGAGGAAACCAAACTATCACTCTTTGCAGATGATATGATGGTATACCTAGAGAACCCCAGAGATTCTACCAAAAAGCTATTGGAAATAATTCATAATTTTAGCAAAGTAGCTGGCTACAAAATAAATCCCCATAAATCCTCAGCATTTTTATACATCACCAACAAAACCCAACAGCAAGAGATACAAAGAGAAATTCCATTCAGAATAACTGTTGATACCATAAAATATTTGGGAATCTATCTACCAAAGGAAAGTCAGGAATTATATGAGCAAAATTATAAAAAAGTCTCCACACAAATAAAGTCAGACTTAAATAATTGGAAAAATATTAAGTGCTCTTGGATCGGCCGAGCGAACATAATAAAGATGACAATACTCCCTAAACTAATCTATTTATTTAGTGCTATACCAATCAGACTTCCAAGAAAATATTTTATTGATCTAGAAAAAATAACAACAAAATTCATATGGAACAATAAAAAGTCGAGAATCTCAAGGGAATTAATGAAAAAAAAATCAAATGAAGGTGGCCTAGCTGTACCTGATCTAAAATTATATTATAAAGCAGCAGTCACCAAAACCATTTGGTATTGGCTAAGAAATAGATTAGTGGATCAGTGGAAAAGGCTAGGCTCACAAGACAGAATAGTCAACTATAGCAATCTAGTGTTTGACAAACCCAAAGCCCCTAACTTCTGGAAAAGAATTCATTATTTGATAAAAACTGCTGGGATAATTGGAAATTAGTATGGCAGAAATTAGGCATGGACCCACACTTAACACCATATACCAAGATAAGATCAAAATGGGTCTATGACCTAGGCATAAAGAACGAGACTATAAATAAATTAGAGGAACATAGAATAGTTTATCTCTCAGACTTGTGGAGGAGAAAGAAATTTGTGACCAAAGATGAACTAGAGACCATTACTGATCACAGAATAGAAAATTTCGATTACATCAAATTAAAAAGCCTTTGTACAAATAAAACTAATGCAAACAAGATTAGAAGGGAAGCAACAAACTGGGAAAACATTTTCACAGTTAAAGGTTCTGATAAAGGCCTCATTTCCAAAATATATAGAGAACTGACTCAAATTTATAAGAAATCAAGCCATTCTCCAATTGATAAATGGTCAAAGGATATGAACAGACAATTTTCAGAGGATGAGATTGAAACTATTACCACTCATATGAAAGAGTGTTCCAAATCATTATTGATCAGAGAAATGCAAATTAAGACAACTCTGAGATACCACTACACACCTGTCAGATTGGCTAAGATGACAGGAAAAAATAATGATGAATGTTGGAGGGGATGCGGGAAAACTGGGACACTAATGCATTGTTGGTGGAGTTGTGAACGAATCCAACCATTCTGGAGAGCAATCTGGAATTATGCCCAAAAAATTATCAAAATGTGCATATCCTTTGATCCAGCAGTGTTTCTATTGGGCTTATATCCCAAAGAAATACTAAAGAAGGGAAAGGGACCTGTATGTGCCAAAATGTTTGTAGCAGCCCTGTTTGTAGTGGCTAGAAACTGGAAAATGAATGGATGCCCATCAATTGGAGAATGGCTGGGTAAATTGTGGTATATGAATGTTATGGAATATTATTGTTCTGTAAGA
This sequence comes from Antechinus flavipes, assembly GCF_016432865.1. Classification (NCBI taxonomy): domain Eukaryota; kingdom Metazoa; phylum Chordata; class Mammalia; order Dasyuromorphia; family Dasyuridae; genus Antechinus; species Antechinus flavipes. The sequence continues at coordinate 481,262,228 of NC_067400.1, forward strand.
AATGACCAGCAGGATGAATACAGAGAGGCTTGGAGAGACCTACATGAACTGATGCTAAGTGAAATGAGTAGAACCAGGAGATCATTATACACTTCGACAACGATATTGTATGAGGACATATTTTGATGGAAGTGGATTTCTTTGACAAAGAGACCTGAGTTTCAATTGATAAATGACGGACAAAAGCAGCTACACCCAAAGAAAGAACACTGGGAAACGAATGTGAACTATCTGCATTTTTGTTTCTCTTCCCGGATTATTTATACCTTCTGAATCCAATTCTCCCTATGCAACAAGAGAACTGTTCGGTTCTGCAAACATATATTGTATCTAGGATATACTGCAACATATCCAACATATAAAGGACTGCTTGCCATCTAGGGAGGGGGTGGAGGGAGGGAGGGGAAAAAATCGGAACAGAAATGAGTGTAAATATAATGTAATTATTAAATAAAAAAAAAAAAATTAAAAAAAAAAAAAAAAAAAAAAAAAAAAAGAAGGGAAAGGGACCTGTATGTGCAAAAATGTTTGTGACAGCCCTCTTTGTAGTGGCAAGAAATTGGAAATTGAATAATGCCCACCAATTGGAGAATAAGTTGTGGCATATGAATGCTATGGAATATTATTGTTCTGTGAGAAATGACCAGCAGGATGATTTCAGAGAGGTCTCTTCAGAGAGACTTACACGAACTGATGCTGAGTGAAATGAGCAGGACCAAGAGATCATTATACACTTCAACAATACTACATGATGATCAATTCTGATGGATATGGCTCTCTTCAACAATGAGATGAACCAAATCAATTCCATTTGTTCAATAATGAAAAACCAGCTACACCTAATGAAAGAACTCTGGGAAATGAGTGTGAACCACAACATAGCATTTCCAATCCCTCTGTTTTTGTCCACTTGCATTTTTGATTTCCTTCTCAGTTATTTTTACTTTATTTCTAAGTTTGATTTTTCTTGTGCAGCAAAATAACTATATGGATATGTATACATATATTGTATTTAACATATACTTTAACATATTTAAAATGTATTGGTCTACCTGCCATCTAGAGGAGGGAATGGGGGAAAGAGGGGAAAAGTTGGAACAGAAGGTTTTGCAAAGGTCAATGCTGAAAAATTACCCATGCATATATCTTGTAAATAAAAAGTTAAAATAAAAAAAAAAAAAAAAAACCTGGAAATATTTATATGATTTGATGCAAAGTAAAATTATCAAAACCAGAAGATTGTACATAATAACAGCAAATTATTTGATGATCAACTGTGAATATCTTAGCTATTCTCAGCAATACAGTGATCCAAGATAATTCGGAAAGACTTAGAATGAAAAATGTTTTCCACCATAGAAAGAACTGACAGACTCAGAATGCAAATCAAATAATATGTTTTTATTTTATTTTTCTTGGAGGTTTTTTTTAGTCTGTATTTTTCACAGCGTGACTAATATGGGAATGTTTTGCATTATTTTAACATATAACCTTTATCAAATTACTTGCCTTCTCAGTTAGGGGAAAGGAAAGGGAAGGAGGGAGGAAAATTGGAACTCAAAAATGTTTTAAATGAATGATAATTGCTTTTACATGTAATTGGGAAAAATTCAAGTCAGCTAATTAACCCCCCCCAAAAAAAATCATAAATATCAGAGGATCAATGGGGAGAAGGAGGGGAAATTTAGAACACAAAGCTATGCAAGGGTCAATGTTGAAAAACTATCTATGCTTATGTTTGAAAATAAAAAGCTTAAAAATTTTTTTTTAAGCCAAAAAAAAAAAAAAAGAATTTAAATGAGGCAGAGTTACACAAAGTTGTCAACCTGACTCTCTCTTCTAGAATCATCAAAGTCCAGGGGCAAGACAAAATTCAGGACAATTGGTCATGGCAATGACATCTGTGGATGAAATTTAGCATCTTGTGTTAAGGATTATGCCTAAGTATAAAGGGGTGGGTCAGTTCTCCAAAACCTCCCACAACTGTGATTCATAATACACTTGAAGAAATTGCAAATCAATCTTTATTGATGTAGATGTTGCTTGTGAATTGGGAATAAAATAAGTAAGAGGGAAGAGGAGAGAGATCAGTGAATGCAACTGCCTCTTAGTCTCCTTATATTGTTATCATCTCTCACATGAAGGGATCTGTTCTGCTGACAGAATTAGATCCCCAGCAGCTACTAGCAGGTGGCTCCTGTAACAAATGCCCAACATGGGGCACAAAAAAACACAAGAAACAAAGAAGTAGCAGTGTTGGAGAGCTGTTCGTGAGTAGGATCCTCCTAGGAGAGTTCTTTTGGTAACACACAGGGAAGGAAAGGGAGAAGAAACCAAATAAGACTTTTTCATAGTAATTAAAATGGACCAACACATCAAAGGACTGAGCCAAGAGATTTATGAGAGATTTATGAAAAATACCTATTCTGACTACAATCCTACTTCTCCATTGGTCAGAAAGTTTACCTCCATGATGATTATGATGTAAATGTAATTTCACAATTATGATGCAATTGTGAAATTACATTCCACAAGATTTAACAGCTGCTATAGTGTCTCACCCTGCAACTATCCAGAAGAATAGGACAGAAAAGACTCTGATAGTGCTGTTTGCATTCCTCAACATGCAGACTCAGATAATTGCTTCACAATATTGGACAAACTTACTGACCATGCTGAGAATTCCCATAAAACAAAAAATAGCAAAATCTTACCAGGTCTACCTCAAGCTTGTCAGTTACCTTTAAAATCTAGTTTAACCTGTCTGCTTAGCCTTTTTAGGAAGACTTACATAGATTAATGCAGAATAAATGACAAAATATGAAAAACAACTTATATAGTAATGACAGTATAAACAAAAACATCTTTGAAAAACTTAAGCGCTCTGATCAATGTAATTATCACTCAAAATTCCAGATTATTGAAGATGGAGTATTCTATCCACTTCCTGACTTAGAAATTATTGACTGGATGACAAATAATAAGATATATATTTCTGAACATGGCTTATGTGAGAATTTATTTTCCTCATTTGCATACTTATTCATAAAGAGTTTTGTTTGTTTTGTTTTAGATTTATAGGTAGAAGGAACTGGGAAGAAGCAGAGAGGCCAGAAAATGTTTGGGGTTGGGGGGAAAGAAATAAATAAAAAAGTCATAAAGCATTTTCCCTTTAATGAATTCTTTCTACACCTCTGTTTTAGGGAGGACCAAGTCAATGTTTTAGGGCCAGAACCAAGTCTACCATTCTTCATTTCCCTATTGGTTGTGTTTCTGATTCTCTAGACTTTGCTTTTAAAGTACTATGTGGATATCTTCTCCCAAGTCCTTAATAAATGTGTGTTATGTGTTCAAAAAAAAAATTTAGGAATGAAGGTAGAGGAGTATTATCAGATCTTAAATTTATAAAGCAACTCCCAATTTGATTAAAAATTGCTAGAAAAAAATGTAAAGGAATTTAGCAGAAATTAGGTTTATATCAGCATCTTATGCCATATTCCACAATAAATTCTAAGTAAATATCTGACCTGAATATTAAAGACCATACCATAAAAAAATTAAAAGAGAAGCAGATGATATACTTTTCACAGCTATGAGTAGAGGGTACATTCTAAACAAAAGATACAATTACAAATGGTAAAAATAGATAATTTTGATAATGTAAAATTGAAAAGCTTCTGTATAAACAAAATTCACATGTCTATGATAATAAAGGAAGTATTTTGGGGGGATTTTTGCATCAAATTTTTTGAATAAAGTTTGGTACCCAAGATCTGTAGACAGATAATAATTATTAAAGCTTAAAACTACACTTGGGCTTTTGGGATATTCTGAATAAAACTAAAAGTCACTGCCTCAGAAAAATGGTCAAAGGCTAAAAACAACTAATTCTCAAAAGAACTGAAAAGAATTAATAATGATATGAAAGTCTTCTAAATCAGTAATAATAAGAGAAATTTAAGTTAAAACAACTCATGTTTTAACTCATACTCAGCAAATCTGTAAAGATAATAAAAGATGAGAATAATCAATATGCAATTCTGGGAAAATAGACATATCAATATATCTATGAGTTTGTGAATTTGTACAACTATTCTGGATGTAATTTTGTAATTATGCAAATCAATTGACAAAAATGTGTACATTATTTGGCCCAGAGATACCACTAATAAGCTTATACTTTTATCATTGATAAAAATTCTTCATAAAACAAAATAGCACTTTCTGAAGTAGCAAAGAACTGGAAAAAAAAATAGGTGCTCATTAAATAGGTCATGGATAAACAAATTATGATAATATTACTGTGCTATGGAAAAAATAAATATGATAAAATACAGAGAGGCATGCAAAATGGAGTAAAGGCAAGAGAACAACATACCCAATGACAAGAATGTAAATGGAAAACACAACAAGCATTTTAAAAGTTTCAAAGTTACAAACAAGAATGATTCCAAAAAAGAGCTAAGAGCTATTTTATGAAATGTCCAGGCTAGTTCTCTGGAGGGCCTCAGGATCAGTCAAAGTTCTTGGTCTTTAGGAGGAGAAGTGAAGGAGGCAGGCAAGCTGCACGCAGCATGTCAAAGATAGATCCTGGACTCTGAAATCTGGAACCTGAAATCTTCCCTGCTGAGCGCATTGCAGGATAGAGACTCTGACTCTCCCTTCAGCTCTCCAATCCTTCTCTACGATTACTTCACCACAATACATTCAGCAAGCAACAACGGTGAGAAGAGCCATCACCTCTTATATCATCTAAGTATATGTTTATAGAACCATTATCTCACATTGAGTAGGTACTTAACCTTAAGTACTCAGCTGTTCTGTATTCAAATATACCTTTTCAGAGTTTCAGTCCTCTACAATTTTACAGATATATGTCTTCAGGGATGGATTATTGCATATATTTCCAAATTTCTTGGATGTATTTGGTCAGCTTTGTTGACTGCTTTTCTCCTTTTTCTTTAAAATATATATTACAAATATATATACTTACATATGTTTATATATGGAAATGCAGGTTTTATTTGGTATTTTTAAAATTTTAAAGTAAAAAAAAATGATTTTAAAGACTATATATAATCCTGTCCTGGGACAGTTAAGTGAATCAATGGATATAGGGCAGGGCCTAGAGTCAGAAAGATATCTTCCTGAATTCAAATTTGACCTCAAACAGTTACAAATTGTGTGATTCTGGGAAAGTCACTCATTCCTATTCACTTCAGTTTTTTATCAGAAAATTCAGATGCAGAAAGAAATGGTAAACAACTTCAGTATCTCTACCAAGAAAATCCAAATGAGCTCACAAAGGGTTGAACTTGATTGAAACTACTGAATTAAAAAACAATAACAACAAAAAGAACCTTTCTAGTATCATAATTTCCCTTATCTACCTATTCTAGTGTTTAATGATTCTAAAGATAAAGAACAATTCATATTTAACTAATTTCAAAGTCTTAGAACAAAAACAAAAACAAAAAAACCCAACCAACCCTGTACATCATACATTGTATCTATATTAAAATGTTGACTAATTATGGTCTGATAAACTAAATCTGGGTAAACACTGGGACTGACCACTTGAGAACTTGGTATTCTTGATTTACAGGATGTGATGATATTTTTTGAAAGTCTATTTTATTTAGCATTTCCATAGCAATGAAAAGTATCAAATTCTTTGATAAGTAGTCATTTGTTATACTTTGACATTCTGGAGTATCAGGCAAAAAATAATTTGTGTTGTTTTCTTACTTGTGATTGGAAAGCTAAAACAATCATTTATCAGAAAATGTCTACAAAATGCTCAGGTTCTCTAGCAGGGTTTTGATAAATACTAAGTACTATAATTATCTATATAAAGATGAATATTTGAGACTATTCTTGAAATCATTCTGTGTTCTTGTTTCCATCATCATCCAATGCACTTTCGTTTCCCATCCTTAACAAGTACAACAAATTATTTCACTCATTAGCAAAGGAAGAAACTGGGAATTTTTTTTTTAAGGAGAAAAGGTTTTTGGTTTTTTTTGATACATGGTAAAATACAGCCAGGTATAAGAGAATGGGATAGATACTATGTGCATACTATGTTCAAAAGACATTCAATATGCTTCTTTAGAGGACAGAGACTATATATAGAACTTAGCATATTAAAGATCAAACAGGATGGATAAGCAAGGATTTAGCCCTTTTAGAGTAACTGTTAATCTAGAAGTTTCACTTTACTGGAACCTAAATCTAGAGTTCTCTATAAATGGTCATAAATATATCTTTGTACTCTTTCTAAGCACAACCCAATGAGAATAGGGAAACTGGTACTGCCTCTTAGCAAAAGTTAATGGAGCAAACTCTTAGAGGAGAAAATGTAAGAAAAACATTCTATCAGGAAGATGAAAATGAAATTGTCTAACTTGTTCTTTCTAAGTTTACATTCACCTTTTTTCTTCTTCAGAATAGAATGTAGGGTGATTATTCTAAGCCAGAACTTTTAGATACCTCACTCCTAATATTAAATTTAGTTTGGGGCTTGAAATGTATTCTATCTTATATATCCAGGCCATATTGCTCCCAACCAAGTTAATCACCTCACTAATTCCCTCTAATCCATACTGATTGATGTTTTTGCACCTTTGCTGGTACACTTTTGCACCATTCTCTCACCCTGAATGCCCTCCCCACATCTTTAAACTTTCTAAATCATAATTCTTAAATCAAAACCTAATTTAAGTTCTACCTTATCTATCAATCTTTCGTCTGTCAACCACTGGATACTTCTCCCTCCTCTCCCTCTCCCTTCCCCCCCACATGAAACTTGTGTAGCCTGGGTTCCCCTTAAACATCCATCTCTGAATGCTACACCCAGATTCAAGAACCACGTTGGGATAGGAACAATTCAAAACTAAAATTCTCAAGCTCCTATCCAGTGCTTCCTTTTTATCAGAACAAATCAGAGGGCACATAAAAACTGAAGAAAAAAAACCATTTCATTTAACAAGAAAGCAAGGTGAATTGCAAAGAATATAATGTTTCTATCCATATAAGGGTATATTCTCCCACAGATTCCCACCTGAGAGAAAAGGAAATGCATGCATGTAGTTCAGACAACTGATCCTCCTAGAATTGCATGCCACATAGAAAACCTGTGTTCTGTACCTTCAAAGCTGCTACTTGCTATTTACATATAGAATTCCTGATATAATTTTCTGTATTGTATCCTCTATTGTTTCCTGTGTGCTACCATTTGCTGATTTTCTGTTAGAATGCATATAGCTACTATGAAGTTACTAAAAAAAGGTTTTGAAAGAATCCAAGGTCTCAGTGCTATTTCAGCCATTTTGTGAGTCATATCCCCAAATGCACCTACAGCCTAATCCCTCAGGCCAATTCAACATTTTCTTCATTGTTAGAACTCTTTTGCTGCAGTTTCAGGACTAGTCCTGATTCTTTTGGACTAGAGTGAGTAAATTCCTTTCTACTTTCATCTTGCCATTAGCAGCTAGCATTAGAACCATGCAGATTACCCTGGAGCTAAAAAGATTATGTTTCCAAGTCCTCTATGTGAACCTGGAAGGGGAAGATTGTTGTGTAGGTGAAGGGTGAGGGGGAGGGGGGAGGGAGAGACAGAACAGACATCTGTAGTCTTTTTTCACCTCCCCTTTCTCCAAGGGAGACTTTAATTGCTGTCAAGAGAGGCAGAAGGAGGTTGGGGCCAGAAGCCACTCTCTTCTCCTTAGAGAGGAGAATTATATCTATTTGCTCCCTTAAATATTGTTTGCCTACGGAATGTAAGTTTTGGGTTCAATCCATTTTAGTCAGTGTTTATTATTGAGGGGAGTACTCCAAGATCTATATATGAGGCTTGATCCCTTTCTCGGCAGATACCAGTTCCATAATGAACATACATATCAATTATCAAAGAAAACTTATTTATCCAAATTGGTAGTAAAATAAAAACCAGAGAAAGTATACATAAGAGAATACATATCAGAAAATACAGAGTAAAGAATTTCTGCCAATGCACGGAGATAACTATTCAACCAAGTCTTAGATCTCACTTAAGGGAGAGTTTCCTAAAGTCTCTGGGATAGCAAATTGAGGATTAGGGACATGATGAATATTATCATTCCTCTCATATCTTCCTAGTTTTTTCCTTCAGCAACTTGAAGTGGCATTGGCCTTTCACATCTTCCCTATGGAAATGAAAAATTTCCAGAAAACACGCAAAGCAATTGCAGAATCCAAAGTAACTTGAAGCTTGAAGAGAACTATAGAGCTCTGTTCATAGTCATATCAACTGTGCTTTACCCCAGATATAGGCTCAGAGTATGACCTCCACCAATAAGGAGAGAGTTCCATACTAATTGGTTTTAAGACTGGCATTACTATTACTACTACTGCTGCTACCAATAAGTCACTTTAAAGCATGCAAAATGCTTTATATATGTTATCACATTTGATCCTCACAACAATCCTGGAAGTGCGAAGTAGGTGCTATTATTACCTCCATTTTGCAGATGAAGCAACTGAGGCACAAAAAAAACCCTATTAAATGACTTGCCAGCCATTCTGCCAAACTGCCTCTCCAAATAAGGACTTTCCTTTTTCTAGGACTGAATATTTTACTTTGTGGTCTTAATAACAAATTTAGCTGAAGAATATAAACAGAGTGGTAAGCTCCAGGCCTCACACTTATTTCCTTTCTTTCACCATGGCCAGGAATCGAACTTAACATTTCTAGTATCCGGTTCCTTTCCAGGAGATCCCAGATCCATGAGGTCACCTCATTGTACTCTGTTTTGACTTGTGTAAAAATTTTGGGTTATCACCCAGTAAAGACATGGAAGACATTTGAAGCGTGGTCTTAATTCTTAAGTGCTCTTTCCCCGTCTCATACTGACTTTCTAATTAGCCTAGGTTATGTTCCTTGTCCTCTAAAAGGCTCTAGTGGAGCCTCAGGTCACCTCTCTTCCCCTTGCCGATTCTCACACAGCACGGCCACCAGGGGAGAGCTCTCAGCCCGGAAGCAGAAGACATGGACTCTCAGTCTCAACTACAACACTAAGTATGTGTGATTCTGGGGCATTCCTTTGCGACCTCCATCTACAACAATGGAAGAATAATCCTTTCTCCGTCCTCCATATAAATGGTTCGAGGTGAAAAAGAGAGAAGGAAAGTATCCTCAACCTACATTTACTCAGGCCTCTAATTAAGCTCCCTAAAGGGCGAGTCCCTAGAGACTTCAGTCTGGGGATCTGTTTTGTCAGAGTGCAGATGTTTATTAACCGCCCTCTCGGAAGTTCCGGGGGATCTTAAGGAACACCCTGAATTAAAGGAACATAAGATGAATCAATGGGATGGTCTGTCAGTCGGAAGTAGAATCCAGGAACTCACAACACTGAGGAAGGGCAGCATACACCGCGGCCTCCTAGGAATGGAAGCGGCTAAGGTGGTCTCCATGGAAACAAAAAAGAAGAGAGGCAAATCGCCGTCTTCCACTCAGGGACCCGCCCTCAAGATAAATTAACCAATGATTCGAAGGGGCTAGCAACAAGAAAGTATCATTGATGGGGATGAGGAAACCCGGGTCTGTCACTGTCCAATCGCTTTTGAGGTTAGGCCCGCGGCTTTTTCCAGTATTAACCAATAGTGAGGGACGATGAAATAATCTCCCCACCGCCACTGGAGGATGTTAGGAAGGAGGAATGAATTTTTGAGTGGCCGCCTCCGATTAGTGGATTTGGAACGCTATGGCTGAAAGCCCACTTGTGATTCGCTGTCTCTAGAACGAGGCCCCAGTGGGGAAGGGTTTAGACCGGAGTTGGAGGTTGTGTGGAAAAGAGGCGGCCTCAGGATCAGTTCTTGGGGAGAGGGCTAGCCAGGTGAGGGGATTGGGAGGGGAAGTGCTGGGACAGAGGGGAGGAGCAGTGAATTTGAGAAGAGCGGTTCCGAGAAGAAGCGGTTGATGGCGAAGGAAAAGGGGAGATTACAGGAGGTGGGGCCCCGATCCTGCGGCCTTTCCTCACAGCTCCCCTGGTAACTGGTGTCCCCTACAGAAGTGAAACATTTCTTTGGAGCCAGTAAAAGGCTGGGCATTGTAGACAGGCTAGCCTCGGAACCAGGAAGACTCGCCCCTTCGAATCATTGGTTAATTTATCTTGAGGGCGGGTCCCTGAGTGGAAGACGGTTAATAAATATCTGACTCTGACAGAAACATCCCCAGACTGGAGTCTCTAGGGACTCGCCCTTTAGGGAGCTTAATTAGAGGCCTGAGTAAATGTAGGTTGAGGATACTTTCCTTCTCTCTACCCATGCAAGCCAACACTCGGTCTAATAAAGTTGCCTCGAAAATCTAGAGGTTCATTGAAACCCAGTCTTCCTGGTTCCGAGGCTAGCCTGTCTACAATGCCCAGCCTTTTACTGGCTCCAAAGAAATGTTTCAGTTTTGTCCAATACGCACTTGGGAAGAGTGGTATCTTCTAGCCTAGTCCAATGCGTTGTAGGTTTTGTCAAGTGACCTTAAGAAAAGGCTCAATATCCCTTCCCCAAGTGGGCCGGTAACAAATAGAGGGGGTGGTTTTTTTGGTCTCAAAATATATTAGCAACAGAGCTGAAAATAGAAGCTAGGCGTAGTCCAGTCAGCTGTGCTCCTGGTGAGCTAGTGAGTGTAAGCAATGGAGCTGGACAGCTCCTGCTGCAGATTCAAATAAGAATTCGACCTCAAGAGCAGGAAAAGTAGGAAAGGACATGAGACATTACATGACCACCGGTCTGAATCCATAGACCAGAAACAATCCCCTAGACCTTTCCCTTCTGCCTTTTTGTGTACTCAGAGGATTGTCATTTGTGCAGCCTTCCAAAGTTATTTTCTAAAGAAATAATTAAAAAGGAAGTTGGAAGCGAGACTCAACCCCCCAAAGTGTGATCCAGACTAATGGCATGAATATCCTCTTCCTCTTATGCATACTTCATTAAACATTAAATGCCAGGTATAGATACAAAAATAAAACAGCCCCTGATATCATGGTCCTTTAATTGTATTAGGGAAAAAACACTTCCTCAGATAACCCAATGGAAAATATTTATATATTTTTATCTATAATTGATTTCATTAATGGAATTTCACTAATTTTCAGGTTTCAGGGTGAGGAAACTCCCTTTATCAATGCAGATTTGCAACTGTTCTCAATTTATAATCTTAAAATTGCTTAGAGAAATCACAAGTTAAATTACTTGCTCAGTTATACTTAGTATATGTCTAGGGCTGAAATTGAACCCTTGTCTTCCTGACTCTAGACTTCTATCTGTGTACTACACCATTCTGTGTAGTTACAAAGTAAATACAAATACAAGTTTGGGTAAGTGGGGAAAGGAAAGTCAAGAGTAACTGAAGAGATAGGCTTCTTATAAAAGGGGACAGGAAGTAGAGAAATACATAGTAGAATGGGAGACAACCCATTACAAAAGAGACTCAAATTTAAAGTTGTCACCAAAGAAATGTATGAAGAAAAAGATTGACCTTTCCAAGTGATGAGAACAGGAGAAAATAATTGATGGTTGGGCCTACTATTCCATCATGATATTACAGAAAAATGAGGAAAGTCTCCAGGATGCAAGGTGGCAAACTTTAGGAACATCAACAAAAGACAGGTGGGAATGAGTGAGTTATGATCTACATCATTGGACAGAATCCCATCAGTAGGATACATAGATCTACTGGAGTATGAGTTTGTAATTTATTGTTGTATAAAATGATCCAAATTGCTTGGTAAATATCACCTTCTGTGAGTTTTTCCTGATTATACCAGTTACTAATTCTTCTACTCCCAAATTACTAATATATTTCCTTTACATGGAATTTTGTTTTCCTATGTATGTTTTTTTCTCTAGTAGAATATTAGTTCTTTGAAGAATGGACTGTTTGGGTTCTGGTTTTGTATATTCAGTGCCTGGCACATAGCAGGTACTTAATATATACTTATTCAGTTGGATCTACTTAAGGTACTACATTCTAAACATGAGACAGCATGTGAGAAAGCAAAGATAGATGAATTATAATGTGTGAGGATCAGTATATAAGTCAATTTGACTGGTATATAGAGTGGGCATAGGCAAGAAATGAGTAGCCTGGAAAGGCAAGCTGAAACCAGATTTTGAAGGATTTCAAATACTTACAGACAAAGGTGAACCACTGAAATTTCTTGAGCAGGGAACTATGTCAAGGATGAAAGAGGAAAAAGACAATGCACATGTGCTTGCATGTAACGTAATCTATAGCTAAATAGTGCTGCTTCTTGAGTTATGGTTCAGTTTGGAGAATTAGTAGGAAGACAGTCCTAAGATTTGGGCTCCAAAGTTGGAAGGGAACCTAGAAGTCATCTGATCCAACCCCCTCATTTTATAGATAAGGAAATTGGGGCCCAAAGAAAGGCACTATGTTCCAGATCACAGGTGGGAATTAAACCCAGGTTCTGACTCCAAATTCAGTAATCTCTCCATTGGGCATCCCCACCACTTACTACCATATTCTCATATTTATTATTCCCTGTGGCATCATTTGATTTTTTTGGGAAGTTAATTTTTATGTCATCACATAGAATTCCCTGCAAATTTAATCCATCCAGTGAGGTGGTAACATAGCAGCAGTATAAGGTTTATTAGTATTTCTTCACAAAATGCTTTTATACTACTTTGTGTTTCTATGAAGAAAATACTTCATGCTTTCCCACTTAGTAAGGTGAGGCTTAGATAAGTCAAGAAACTTGCCTGTAGTTGCATAGCTAATAATTTTCAAAGTCAGAGTTTGATGCTAGATCTCCTTTCCAAGTATACCACATTGTGGAGTATAGTTAATAACAGACTAATGATGACAACAAACTAATATACATGTGCCAGACTCCAAGTAATAAACATAGAGCAGAAAAAAGTCTTGTGTCCTGAATTTCCAGTGTCTATTAAGACTAGACATTTTTTTTGGAAATTCATAACCTGCTGTGGTTAATTTTCTTCAAATATTAATAAGAAAACTCCCTCTCTCTACCACCACATCCTCCCCCAGTCAATTGGTGCTCAAATTTGGGCTTTCTGTACAAAAATGAATAGCTTAATAAAAACTGGAAATATGAGGAAGGAAGAAGGCAAATGGAGCACACAGGACATTTAATCACGTTCTTGTGGCAGAGCAGTGATGCTGAGCCAAAGCAGCAATGCTGATGTTTTCTTTCTTCTTTAGAATGCCCAGCACTATACTTGGAGTGGGTGCAGAAGTATTCATCTTAGCGCTGCTCTGGGTGTTGATATTGCTGCTGTGTGTGCTGTTATCCAGAGCCTCCAGTCTAGCTAGGTAAGATGTTCTTTCCAGCTGGGAGTCCTAGGTAAAAGCAATTAGAGGTGAAATCGCTGACACTCATTAAACATTTAGAATTCAGGAGATCATTTTTGTAATTACTGGCAGTTTGAATGAGTTGCATTTTAGCCTATCATAAACACTAACTATGTTATTTATGGTCTAAAGGAAAGATTTATTTTTTTAGTTTTTCACTGTGAGGTAGAAAAATATGCCAGAAATATAGAGAAATATTCTTTCTTGCTTTTCACAAAAAAAGTATTTTCAATCATATTTGATTAATTCTTTCTCTGAAATTCTAGGTCTAGGCCCAAAAAAAGTGAAACAGTAATGGATACCCTAAACCAGCAATGATTGTGAAGTTAAGGCCATATATTAACTTCTGAAAAATAGTAATTAAATGTGCTAGCCTATAGATATTCTGCCTGTACTACCAGAGTGAGGAGAAAGGTTATACAAAAAAGCCTGTTTTGACTTGCATTGTTATGGTTATTACAATGTGCCCCTATGGTCAGAGGCAAAAACAAAGACCCCAAACTTGCAACATCAGAAATTTGGGTTCTGTTAGGAATACTTCTGGCTAGTATCTATCTAAAACAGGACCAAGAGACTTTAGAAAAATTTCCGAAATTGATTGAGCCAGGTTGACAATAGGACTTCTGAGCATTGTTTTGGGACTAGACTATAATACTGACTCTGGGCAGCAGTCTAAGCCCACACTTTGGTGGAAAATGTGAATGGTGTTCTTAATACTTGTGTGTTGGTCTTTCAGGTTCTCTTTCAGGTTCTCTGTCATTTTTGTTTTCTTTGCCGCTTCTGATCATCACATTAGTTCTATTGTTTTTCCCTGGGCCACTGAGGTTCCAACCCCAGAGGTAGAAATGAAGGTAAAATTCTGTTTCTTTTTGCCTTTCTAATTATGATTCTTATGTGTTTCCCAAATCTAATGGGATGTTTCCTGATATAGGGTTGATTTGTTATATGATATTAGAAAAGCTATGGTGGCAGAAAAATGAAGGAGAAAGCACAAAGAGAGTTTTTAATTCCCATTCTGCCCATTTTCTAAGAAAAATAATCTACTTCTGAATCTTTGCTGGAACATTATCAGACATTTATGTGCCTGTTACAATATTTTCTCAGACCTCCATCATATCAAATCAACAGTACAGCTTTCAAAGCCAGTTCAGACTTTGTAGTGACTGAAGCTTGCTGAGTGAGATACTTTTCCTCCTCAGTATAAATTTTTCCATCTGTGAAGTAGGGAGAATATTCCTTATTAAGAAAAATTATCAGCAAAAAAGAACATCACTGTTGAAAGGTAAAATGGAGAGAAACTCTTTGGTACAATAGAGGGCCCAACTAGAAGTCAGAAGTCCTAGCTCTAAGAGATTTTAGCTGTCTACAAGATGCTTAACTTGTCTAAACAACACTTTACTCATCAATAAAAAAGGACTGGCTAACTTTATAGGTTTGTGTGAGGAAAATACTTTATAACAAGTAATGTAAATTATAAAAGAATTCCCTAAATGTAATCTTAAGAGCCTTCTTTTCCCTCATTTTCTGCTTGTCTGCCAATAGTTTGTTGTCACTGCCCCAAGATCCTTTTCATTATCATATAAGATTATAGCTATACCACAGAATGATATATCTGGTCTCAGATCCTTGGGCTGTGTTCCTGTACTTTGTCTTCCTCTCTGCTATCAGCCCTTGGTGCTCAAATACTTGTACAAAGTGGTTAGGCTTTTAATTTTGTTGCAAAATTGGTACCTACCTTTATCAGAGGGTGGTTCAACTTCCTGAAATACTCTAAAAATTCTTTACTCTGTACTTCCTTACTAGAACTCCCCTAGACCCCACTCTTCTCAAAGTAGCAGTTAGTTTCTTTATTCCATGCCAGGCCAAGATGAAGAAATCTTAGCCTTTCCCTCTAAGGATTAAGAGCTGTTTCTTTTTAGTCATATCCTAAATTACGATTTCTTTTTTCTTTTTAAATGTTTTATTGATGCTTTTATTTTTTTTTTTACTTCACTGTTACTTCCCATTGACTTTCTTACCCTCCCCAATAAAATAACTTACCCAGCAAATTAGTACAGTAAAGCAAAATCACTCATTGAAGATGTATTAAAATGTAGTCTTCCGCTAAAAGCCCAGCACCTTTCTAACAAGAGAGGAGGAAAGCCAAGTTAAGTTTTTTCTCCTCTGCCTGTAATCCAGTAGAAGTAGCAGGAACTTTCACTGTTGCACAGAATCCCTATAGAAAACTATTCATGGGCTGAAATGGAACTTCTGTGATCTTTGCAACTCATTGGTTATGAAAATTTATGAGAATGTTCTCTATTAACATTTGGACAATTATATCTTTAAATGCCAGAATTTCTGTTAATCTTTCAGAAAATTACTTTGCTGTTACAAGTACCATCTATCTATATGTGAACTGGGGCAAATTTCTACCTCAATTTCCCCATCTCTGAAATGGAGAGAATGTTGGCTGCCTTCCTTTTTGAGCGATTGCAGATATAAATTCTAGAGGGAAAACTTCAGAAAAAGAAGATACTATAAAATCAATCACCCTTTGTCACAGGAGTCTCAGACTCAAGAGAAAAGTGGGGTTTGGACAAAATCTGCTTGTCAGCATGGCCAGCAAAATTGGAGTTCTCATTTGCAGGATTTCCAGAACTGGCCCCAGTAGCAGCCTGGCTCAATACTGTATCAATAATACATGACCTGGGCCTTCTGCAACCAAGGCCTGCTAATTGGCTAATTAAAAAGTGAAACGTGTCGAACGAGCAAACATGTAGCCCGCAAGAGACTTGTTCTGTACTAGAGCCAAGGTCAAACTTATGTTTAAGCTGTTTCATCAAACTGACCTTTGTTGTAAGCTGAGCAATCCCTTGAGTAGCCAGGGTTGTTGCAGCCCTTTTCTTCTTAGGGTCTTTGGATCCCAAGCACACTAGTGCTTGGATTTGACAGGTGCTCTGTGTCTGGATCTCTACTTAAGACATTTGGGATTATATTCCAGGTGTTGTGTTCCAAAACCTTGGAAGCTATGATGTTACTGTTTGGACTTTATTGCTGCCTAGCTATATTGGTAGATTATCACTATGTGAATTTAGGAAGAGTAGAGGTCTGAGACCATTTAATGTGATAAAGGAGCTGAGGGTAAAATCATTATTAACTTTAGGTTTCAATTAGTGCCCAAACCAGAATCTTCTTGTGTGACTGATTGATAGGTATTAATTTCTTTCAGGGATCAGTATATAACTTTGGAGATGGTACTGAAACAAATATTTTAGGAGATGTCACATTTGTTCAAGAAATGTTGGATGTGTGAATATTTATAAAGTATTCACATATCTTTAGATGAATGTTAGAGTATTATTTTAAGGCTTATTTTATCAGGGATTTTCCTGGATTCCCCTGGATTCAGGCTGTGTTGGAATAGAAAAATATCACCCAGGGAATGTAGAATTAATGAGCCTTCTAGAACTCTTCTAGGTGTTTCTAAATCCTTAGCCTGTTAGTTCATTAAAATTCTAATTCATCTCAGCTCTAAGGAGAAATATCTTATCTATAAAGGAAAGCCAGAGTAGAATAGTATCTTAAAGTTATAAACAGGAATTAGTTATCTTTGCTAACTAGAGGTTTTTTACTTTTTATAACAAAAATGTTAAAATGAAAAAACAGCCCCTGTGGGTATCACTTATGATATTGTTTTCCTATATTCTCTAGGTCCTTAACAAGTTCTTCATTGGTCATTATGTTCTACTGGTTTTTTTCAATTTTTTTTTCCTTGGAAGTCTCTTCCTGGTTCTAATTCACTTCAGTCTTGGTAAGGACTATTCAAAGAAATACCAAAAACTACTAATTGAACAGAGCTGCTGTGTGAATTCTATGAATATTGAAACTCATTGAAGGAGCTTATTATTTTGGAATTATTTTGGTGAGTATATATTCTCCTTGAGAAATGGTGTTATCTTCATAATCACTTAATTATTTTGGAGTAGGACTTAAATTAAGCAGGATAAAATGGAATGAATTATACGAAGAAAATATTTCCCAACAGCTGACAGAGGTCAAAAACATATACTTTATGATTATTGGTGATATTACATTGCTTGGAAATGGCACTTAGATCTAAAATGTTACTTTCATGTAGTGGTTAGATATTAACCACTTATGCTAGAGCGGGGTTTCCTTTTTTCTTAATTTTTATTTATTATTTAATTTTTTTCATTTAATAATTTTTTTTTCCAATTACACATAGAAATAGTTTATAACATTATTTTTTGTAAGATAGAGTTCCAAATTTTTCTCCCTCCCTAACCTCTGCCCAAGACAGAAATCTAATATAAATTATAGATGATTTCACATTAAACATAATCATATTAAACATAATTCTACATTAGCCATGATGTGGAAAAAAATCAGAAAAGGGAAATGCCATGAGAAAGAAAAAAAAAGGTGAAAATAATATGCCTCAATCTGCATTCAAATCTCCATTTCTGGATGTGGATGGCATTTTCTATTCCAAGTCTATTGAAATTGACTTGGATCACTATATTGCTAAGAGTTAAGTCTATCATAGTTGATCATCATACAGTGTTGTTAATTGATCATCACATAACGTTGCTGTTACTGTATACAGTTTTTATTCTGCTCACTTCACTCAGCATCAGTTTATGTAAAACTTGCCAGATTTTTCTGAAATCACCTGTAGAACAGGATTTCTTAAACTTTTTCTATTCACAACCCTTTTCTGCCCAAGAAATTTTTACACAATCCCAGTCATATAAATATATAAAATTGGTATACAAATCAAACATTTACTGATAATAAATAATGAAGTTATTTTCATACAATTCTTTGTATATAACTTTATCCATAGCCATAACTTATATACATATAAATATAACTATCATTTATTAAACATGAAAGCCAATTTGCATACTGAGATGAATGTACTTATTTATTTTTACATAAAGAATTAAATTTTGATGGAATATTTGATATCTTTTACTTGCAGCCAAATTTTTCAGAACCCCATAGTTTAAGAAGCTTTGTGCTAGAGAACTCTAACATAGACATTGGTCTCATTTCCTATCTAAGAAAACAGTTAACCCTGTCTTTTGTGTATTCCAAGTTCAATAAAAAGTGACAAAAGAGATAATAGTAGAAGTAATAGTAAATAGTAATAGAATTCTTCATTTTGGTAGTGAATAAATTGAAATGCATTGCATCTTGTACCCTCATTTTCTCTTTCTTGAGCTTTTCTTCAATTATTATTACATGAATTCCAATTTGAAACAATCTTGTATTCTCTTGGTACTATATAATTCCTTTACCAGAACTGTACATTTTTAACTGTAACCAGAACTGTACATCATTAGCTATTCATCATTAGTGTCTGATATGTCCTTTTACCTGTTTGGAATCCCAGATCGAGTGATGTTAATCATGAAATGGGCAAGGACTCTAAATTTTATCAGTTTTCAAAATCACAACAAGACTATTTAATGCTTTTTCTTTTAGCTTGAAATAAGAAACCTGAAAATGAAGGCTACAAGTCAAATAAGCTGAAGTTTCTGAAAATTCGAGATTTTGGTCACTTGGATTGTGAACAGAGAGAAGCCATAATTCCTGTTCAGAAGTATAGGAACTAAATTTTGACAGGGACAAAGCTTAGGGAATAATCAGGCATGGGGATAGGTTGAATCTTCCCCAATTTGTCTTGGGTCCTATTTTATCATCTTCAATTAAGATAGACCCTACAGAATAATATAGTTAGGGCTGAAGCTTTACTACAAAAATAGAGAATGCTTCAGAAAAACTTTTTGTAAGGAGCCTGTTTTGGCACAGACCATATGTAAGGAAACAAAAGGGATAACTGGGACATCATCTAAACAGATTGGAAGGCAAGAGCAGACTAACAGATTTTATATTATTGTACTGTACTCTGGTTCAGAGCAGTTGCATCTGCTGCTCCCAAGGACCCCAGGTGCCTATGAGCTGCAGCACAAAGATGCTGGGCCAATCCAAGCAGAACAATGATTCCTAACAAGCACAGGCTTTTGCTTGTCAGCTTCTCCTGGGAGAGTCCCTGCTGAAAGCAAGTCTGGGAAGATTCCTATGGATAGGTGGGCCGGTCATATATCCATACCCCCCTTTCTACTTTCTCAATAGATGTCTACCTGTCAGATCACTATATTAACAGGAATGAGGCTGTCAATAGTTATTAAAATAGAATTCAAAGGCAAACCAAGTTGGGAACTTTTCATTTTTCCCCAATACCACCATTCATAAACAGCTATTTCAAAAATAGTAGTTACAATCCTGTGGTTGGTAGGGATGGCCTTAAACAAAATTGGCCTGGGAAAAGTATACTTTTACTGTCTTCTAAACTGCTACTTGCTAGACTTAAAGTCAAAATTATGGGCTGAGTCAAAAGAATTTTCTTATTTTGTAGCTTTCTGTCCTAAGCTCTTAGAACCCAGATAGGAAAGACTGGTACTATTATCAGATCTGAATTTTTCTCACAGACATAGTAGGAGAAACTCAAAACAGGTTCACTTTGTCAACTATTACTCATTTTAGCCTTAGAAGTCTTCAAAATGTATTGGATGGTATGGAAAACATGTATTTAGGATGGAGTCTGCCAGCAGAAAACTGACAAGGTAAATGGAGCACATATCATACATTATGAAACATGTATCATAGACTCCCTACCACTTTTAACTTTTGACATTTTGATTTGTTTTATTTCGTTCATATTCAATTAGTATCCTGGTAAATACTCATACTCATAACATGAAGATTGTTTCCCCTTACTACTTTCCTTCTTTTCTGTCAGAGATGTACCTTTCAACTTTGACCATTGGCTATCTCTCAAAGCCAATATCAGCAACTTTGGCAAGGCCATCACGTTAGACTTAACCTGTCCCTTCCCCCACTTCTCTGTCTCAGGGCCAACCATATTTGTCTCCTAACAGTGCTGAGTTCTCAACCACTGCTTCCTTCTTTCCTCTTATTACTATCTTCCTCCCCCCCACTCTCCAAGCCTCCCAATGGGTCTCTAAAAAGGAGAAATGCAAAGAGTTATTGCTTTTTAATTACAAGTGCTATTGTAGCATCTATAAGGAGGAACACTTTAGGCTTAATTGAGACCAAATGTGAAGTTAAATTAAATGAATAACTAATTAACGTAATGTTCTGGCATTAGCCCCGTGTGTGTGCTGAGGCCCAGAGAGAAGGCTTGACTCCAGGCCTCTTGTGAACATACAGTGCCCAAGGCAGAAGTGGGACAGGAATCTTGGGGACTGGGGGAAATAATTGTAGAAAAGCTAATCCCAATTCTGGGCTCCTCAAGTCCCATAGAAATATGTTTATATATTTCTCTTTCAATTGGACACCTCCCATGGTGGGATGAAAAAGTATCACAGAGTTAAGAATTAATGAACTTCATAGTCAAACACATGGAAAAGTATCTCTGGTTCAGCCCACATATGACAATTTTCTAGGTTTGCCCAATTTATGAGTTGCAGAGAA
Source organism: Antechinus flavipes (assembly GCF_016432865.1). NCBI lineage: Eukaryota > Metazoa > Chordata > Mammalia > Dasyuromorphia > Dasyuridae > Antechinus > Antechinus flavipes. The sequence continues at coordinate 481,283,109 of NC_067400.1, forward strand.
CCTCAATCTGGTCAGACTCTTAATCTGAATCTGGAATACTAAAAAAAATTTGAACAAGATTCTTAGCAAATCAGGATGTATAAGACAAGACTAGAAGGGGGAAAGTTTTTAGACTAATCCAGATAAAGTAATTAGGGCACAATAATTGAATTTGTTGAGTCATTTTTCAGTTGTGTCCAATTCTTCATGACCCTAGTAGGGTTTTCTTGGCAAAAATGCTGGAATTTGCCATTTCTTTCTCTGGCTCACTTTGCAGATGAAGAAACTGAGGCAAACAGTGTTAAGTGAATTATTCAAGACTGCCCAGCTAGAGTAAGTGTCTAAAATCATATTTGAACTTAGGAAGATGAGTCTTCCTGACTCCAGGCCTAACATCCTATCGACTGCACCAATCAGATGTCCCCAGTAGTAGGATTGTGTTTGTGGAAATCAAAAGGAAAGAGCAAAAATGTTTCAAAGAAATGAATCTATACAACTGAAAACAAATAATATAGGATACATATTGTCCAGTTTTCTTCCTGACTGATCATTCTTACCTACTTTAAAAGTAGTTTTCTTCCTGTTTCTTAACTTGGACAGGTAAAATTTAGTTCTCATCTCTCTAACACTATATTCTCTCTCTGGGAAATCTCATTTATTTTTAGTCTTCAGCTATCATGTCTATACTAGTGATTCCCAAATCTGTATTTTTACCTTTGTCTTCTGAGCTCTAGAAACATCTCCAGGTTCTTAGAACACGGTCTATTTGAATGATTTATTGTCTTCTCAAATTCAACTTGCCTAAGATCAAACTTACAATTTTCTCCTACTTCTCCATCCCCAAGTAAAACTAAATTCTTCATGTCTACAAATGGACTATTTTCCTATAGTCAAAATCACTATTACCAGATCAAGTGAATTTTTCTTTATTGTCTCTTATGTAGTGACTTTTTTACATTGCCACCATACCTCTCCTCCTATCTGTGATCCTACACACCATCACCAGACAAATCTCTCATTTCCTTTATTCAATAGTCTTTGATGACACCTAATGTTTATAGAATAAAGTTCACATTCCTTTACCTGACATTCGCAATCTAATCCCATACATTCCAGATCTAATCACCACTTCCATGAACAATCTAATCTATTCGGTTGCCCTTAAGCACATCCCCTTGGACAGCTAGATGGTACAGTATATATAGTGCTAGGCCTGAAGTCAAATCAGGTCTCAAGAGACTTACTAGCTGTGTGATTGTGGGTAAGTCACTTAATCCTGTTTTATCAATTTCTCATCTGTAAAATGATCCAGAGAAGGAAATGGTAAACCACTCCAATATCTTTATAAAGAAAGCTTCAAGGGGGTCATAAAGAGTCAAATACAATTAAACAACAAGAAAATACATCATGTGGTTTTCCTAAAAAACATGGCATTTTTCTTTTGCTTTTCTTAAAATATAAATGCTTTTCAGTTGCTTTCAACCTTTTATCAAAATATCTTTCGGCCTAGTCAAATACTAACATATCGTTCAAAGCCTTGCTTACCTTCCACTACTTCCATGAAGCCCCTCCTAAACAGTTCAATTATGTTCACTTCATGCTCCAAACCTGATTATTTTTGTTATTATCAGCCATTAAGCAGTAAGAGCATTCTAACAATGCTGGTATTATTGTTATTTAACTCTTTGTATATGTTTGGTCTCGTGAACCAAAATGTGAAGTCAGTAAGAGCAAGGAACACACTCTAATACATTGTCATATCTTCTAGTTACTAATAAACAACAAGCAATAAATTGTCTTGATAGCCTAGATACTTAGGAAATAGCTCAGCTTAGGGAATTTTTATTTCCTGGTGGAGATAATCCATTTTAGAATAACTTTCAGATCTCTAAATAAGTGCCACTTGCAACCATGAGAGCCAATTCATTCTCCAGAAGCTTGAATAGAGAGAAAAAAAAAAACAAACAAAAAAAAAAAAACTACATTTTGCATTGGAAGTCAATGCAAATTGTTAAAATTTAAGAGCAATAAGAAGAAAAAATAAATAATGAAAAAACTGTCAACAGTGGGAGATACCGCATAGTATTTCTGAATTCTCAAGTCTCTTCTCTGAAGTTTGAGAAAAGTCTTTTCCTCTTAGTATTGACAAGCTCTAGGAAGTCTCTATTTAGCCAAGTCCCATGGTGTTCTACCATGAGGTAGTATCACCATCTAGCGGCCAAAGGGGATATTGAAATTGCTAAATTGAACTTCCTATCAGTGGGCTTTTGGGTATAAAGTCTACTATGGATAGGAAGCACCAAATGTAATTGTGAATAAATTCTCCTTATGTCGTTTCTGTTAACCCTTATTTTCTTCTTTTGTCCTTATGCCCAGAGTAAGATTTCATAAATGCTCATCTTTTTTAACAACTTTCTAAAATGTTGAATGGAGAACACAGGATAAAAGGAAAGAGATGAGGTATCAACTCACTTTCCAAACAATTTATGCCTAGTCAGACTATCATAATGAGACATTGCTGAACTAATAGATTATATAACTATAATAATAATAATAATATGAAACCAATTTGTAACAGATGCCATATACCAGAAGACGGGTTTCTTAAAAGAGGCATAAAAAAATTGAATTTAAATGCAGAATAGACAGTATAATAGCAGAAACCCAAATCCTAGATGCTGAAGTAGTTCTCAAAGCGTGGTTTAGTGAATCTTAGGGAATCCCTGAAGCCCTTTCAGAGAGTATATAAATTCAAAATTAGTTTTTATTTCTAATATGGTAAATATCTATAAATATAACCCACATAATAATATGAGGATATTGAGAACTAAAATGTAAAAACCATTGCTATAGAGAACTGAAGAGCAATGATTATTTAAAAAAAAAAAGCAGAGGGCTATATAGATGATGAAACTGCCTTTAAAGTATTGTTACAAATAGGAGACTATAGTAGTCACCAGGCCAGGCTGACAGAAAACAACAGTAAAATGTGAGTGTAATTATTTATAGAAGAATTGAGTTCTCTAAGTAAAATCGGGCATATTAAGGCAAAGAGTCAATCACAAATAGCACTTCATAATTTCACATCTATATAAACAAGAACCATAGAGAAGTAAATGAGACTTCATTTGTACCCATGGTTATTGGCATTGCAAAATGATCAGTGTGTCTTCCCAACTATATTTTAAGGGGTTTTTTAAAATAACTTTTTATTGATAGAACCCATGCCAGGGTAATTTTTTACAGCATTATTCCTTGCACTCACTTCTGTTCCGGTTTTTCCCCTCCCTCCCTCCACCCTCTCCCCCAGATGGCAAGCAGTCCTATATATGTTGAATAGGTTACAGTATATTCTAGATACAATGTATGTGTGTAGAACTGAACAGTTTTCTTGTTGCACAGGGAGAATTGGATTCAGAAGGTATTTTTTTTTTTGAAAGACTGACTTTTATACCTTTGTACCTTGAACAGTACTCACTTCATGCAATTAGGTTAAGAAGACACATCATACATGCACTCACATACATATATACACAACACATACAAATAGGTTTTTCAATCACATTCACAAAAGGTGACAAAAATCCATGATTATCGATATAAGCATTATATTAAAATTTTAATCAAAGATACAGAAGATAAGGTATCATTTACAAACCGAGTTAAAGTTGGCAGGGAGGGTGGGGAGGAGGGAATATTAAATTTGGGAATACAGAGATAAGGTCATAGAGCAGAGAAAAAGAATGGACTCCAAACTCTGCAGCTATTCACCTTAACATGTTAAGTTATCTCTGTTACAAAGGGGAACAAATGATTACAAAATCAGTTTAAAATTAATGGTAATGGGGAGAAGAGAGGAATAGTATGGCCTATTATTGTGTTTTGTCCCCACAGAATCCTTCCCTTTTATCTTGGCACCTAAAATTTAGGTCACTCAATTCAGCAAAGAAACTAGATGTAGTCTAGGCAAAAGGCTATGCCTTTCTTTTCTTATTGATTGGGATGCCACCTTAGTTCCAGCCCTACTATTGTACTACTTAGAACACACTTCCTGCTCAAAATGTGTCTTTTTTCTTTAATCTATGATTCCCTGAGGCTGTTCAGCCTCTTTCCCCTGAAAATTCTATCAAGACCTCTAGCAGGTCCCTGGGCTGGCCTGGGGCTAGGCAGCTCTGGGTGCCCAGAATGTCTCTTTATATCTGTAGGTGTCTCCATTGGGGAGTTTTCTGGGGATCCAACGAAGATCCTTGGCTCCTCTACTTCAGATGGGGACCTCATATCTCTTTATATCTAGGAAGAAGATAGAAATTCAGGTTAAAGAGATAAGACAGGGATGAGAGGATCAGATTGACTCTTATATCTCCTTAGAAGAACACTATTTGACACACTCAAATTCTGCCTTATACTCTTCATAAATAAAGTTGTGAGGATAGGAACTATAAATCTTCCTTCTATTCTAAATAAAATAGAAAAAGGACTGGAAATAAGTTTCTACAGGGAGTCAATTAGGTTCCCAGGAATAACCTGATTCCTCCTCTTTTCATTCTTCTGAATGTCCTTCTCACCCATAATCCCAATTTGTGTCAAAATGGTATTCTTAAATGCTTCCTGGATCCCTCTTTAAAGAGGGCAGCATGAATTTTATGTAGTCCTCAACCTTTGACCCCCTCCCCCAATCTTTCATATCCACATGGGAAACAGATTCCCTGAAGGGAAAGCGCTCTCATTTCCTTTCCCCAGATAAGCATCACTAGAACAGAGCTCCCCAGGCTTCCCATGGAATACAAAAGAAACTCCCTCCCAGCCCTTCACTCTTCTAGTCTGGACTCAAAGCATCAACCAGATCCCTGCAAGCAAGAAAACCAGGCCCAAGAGAGGAGCTCAGGAGGCCACAGAAAAGGTTATACATACCACCACCAATACAGCCCAACTTCTGACCAAACTTTTTCTTTTCCCATCTCCTTCCCATGCCATCCCATTTCCTCCCTCCTTTCTTCTCCCCCAAACCCCCATTGCCCATCAATAAAAGAGCAGAGGGAGAACCAGGTCAGTAACTCCATTGGACTTGATTAGAATTCACTTTCATTGTTTTCTTCACCCCTCAAGCAGAGTACCAGATAATTTTGGATTGTGAACCTCATAGCAGTGGCATTACAACTGCAAAGAGGAAAGTCTTTATTCTAAACCTTCCCCTTCCTCCCCAAATAAAAATATCCCTAAAGTCTGGTCCTCCCCAAAGAAGGCAGAGGCCCTTGTCCAGGTTCTGCACTTCATAAGGAAAACCCCATGTACATTACATTGTTTAAATCACAAGTCCTTGGAGCTGACCCCTTTAGAAGCAAGCAAGAGAAATCACACTGGTGAAGAGAGTTGGCATGCAGTCCTGGTTCCGATTGCAAATCAGTCATGGGACTAATACTCACAATACAAACCACAGCCCACCGGACACTACCTTGGGTGGGTTAGGGCCAGACAAGAGCTATGAAGACATATGGAAGACAATGGATGTTAGTAAAGATTAGCAACATGTTGGGAGGGAGGGATGGGGGGGGGGAAGAAAGAAGGGAAGCAGGGAGGTAAGGAGGAAGGGAGGGAGGGAAAAAGCATGGAAGCTGGAGACTTTAAGCTAGGGTCCCTGGAGTCCAGGTTAAGAATTTTCAGGGAGTCAGGGCTCAAGCAAGACTCAGGGTTATTTTAGAAAAGTCAGAGATTAGCCTCTGGTTCTCCAGCAGGATTCAGGGGTATATTATGGTTATCACAAAATGTAGGGTTTGGGAAATCCCCTAAAATTGAATGCCCAAACAAACCCTCCAGTTCAAGGACCTTAGATCTCAGGAGAACTCACCCTCTGTTTCTGTTTTCATATCCCCTCCAGGCCTGGATTTCTTTGAACACCAAGCGAGAGAGGAACTGTAGGGGAGAGGAAAATAGAAGGGAAACTATGGAGCTAGGCAGAGACCAACCATTTTTAGAGGTCTGGGGTAAAGAGATAGGATAGGGTCTAGTGGTGCTTTCCGCATAGTACACATTCCATAAATATTTGTTAATTATAGGTGGAAGGATAGTAATCTTGAGTGGTACATTATTTAAAGAACGTGATACCATTCTGAGCTATCCAGAAAAGAAGCAAAAACTTCCAAAATACAGCCACTCCTATACTGTACCAATTTTCCTAGTGCCAATTCCTTCCCTGTGGAAACCTTGCTGAACAGCCAGGCCAGGGTGCCATAACATTGGGACCCCACACCCACTCAAGGCAAAAAAAAGTCATTTACCAGGCAAGCCAAGATATCTGCAGAAATCAGCATATAGAAGACATTGTTCCAGCCTGTAGGGGAGATGAGTCCAGCTAGCAGAGGCCCTAAAGCAGCACCTAGAGGAATAACAAACAGATGTGTAAGGAGCAAAGCAAGATGGTCCAGACCTCAAGTGGTCAAATCTCCTCTGCTGTAACATTCTCCCCACAACCCAGCCCATGCTCAGGGTGCCAATCTCTGCAGTGGAAGAGATTAGGGCCCAACTGCCTAGAATAAGGAGTGAGAAAGACAAGAACCCAGCCAGACCACACTGACCTACTGAGCCAGTCCCATCAATAATGGCTGCCACAGTGGAAAGTGCCTTTGCATTGCCCCTCAGACTCTTGTGTGTGCCCTGGGGAGACAAGAGAGTAAAATCAGAGGTCTACCATGAGCAACTTGCATCACTGCTATTTAGCCCCGCCCAGAGTATATCCAAATTCACCAAGGAGAGCATCAGTCTCTAGCTGAGGCATAACTCAATAATGGCAAAAGGACACAATTCATAAGTTTGATGATGGTATTGGGAAGATGCCTAACTTGGGAGAGAGAAAAGGAACATAGTTTATTCAGAAGGGAAAATGTTTCACAGACAACATGCTAACTATCTAACATTGAGTAAAGGGAAAGGGAATGGACATGAGACCAGAAGAGAAATACCTACTCAAATCTTGCAAATAATTCTCTCCTCTAATCATATAGGCCTTGTGGGGAACTGGGACCCTCCATGGAGTGGGACACCATGAGTTGTACTAAGTGGAAGTATAATGCCAATTCTTAGATGGGCTGAGCTTACCAGGTCGGCTGACACAGCAGTGGTGATGAGAGCGTAGGGTCCATTGACCAAAGCCCCACAGATAATCAACATCACTAGGAAGGTAGAGAAAAAGATAGTCATCTCCACCAAAGGGTAAAGGTGGAAAGTTCTCCCAGTCTTAAACTGTTTCCCACCAGACCTGGATTCCTAGTCCCTTCTTTCCACCCCCAATGAATTCCTGTGAACTGAATTGTTTCCTAGTTCCTCCTTCCATCCCCAACCCCAGTCTACTAGGCATTTCAAACATTCAGAGCACCAAACTTCTCCCTCCCTTTGTCCTTTTCTGTGCACATCCATGGAAATCCAGAAGAACCCAAGTTGCAGTCTCACCTACAGAACTGCCAATTCCACTCTGGCCTACAGAATTGTACAGGAACAGCTAGAAGAAGAAGAAAAAAGAAAAAAGGGCATGGGATAAAAAGATTATTTTCAAGGGATGTTTAAAGGGACTGTGGTCCATAGATCTTACATTACCCTTTTCCATCCTGGAATCCCTAGTCATCTTGTCTTCCCTCCTAAAACTTATAAGGATCTCTGTCCCCAACAATAAATTCTAAGACCTCCCTTAAGAAGCTGACTTAGCTTTGAAATCTATAGTTTCCCTATTTGAAAATTCTTATCTAACCCAAATTTCCCATTGCAATGTAAACCAAAATTCCTTTGCTTTGTCTGTTAGGCAAGAAAATATAACAGCTGGCCTTCCTCTTTTTCACAATCTATTCCCATTCTCTACCACCACCACCACACACACCCCTCTTTTCCCTAAGCTAAATAGTTCTCTAAGCTCTCATTTCCTTCCTACTATGCCATCTTGTATATAACCATTTATTCCCTGTAATCATCCCCCAAAAAGACAGCCAACCATCCCCTCCCAAATGATAGAAACTAACCATAGGGGCAGCTACAATCAGCATGACACAGCAGGTAGTGGCCCTGCCATTGGTATAGTCAGAGATGATCCCTGCAAGGATGCCACCTGTAACACATACCCCACCTTACCTCCCTCTGCAATCACTGATGAAAACCAGAGCTCTTCCCATCATCCCACTATCTTTGACCCCTTCACATTATTACCACAGCTTCCAAACTAAGGTGTGGACAAAGAATTCTTTCCACTCCACCCTTCCCTACATACTCCCTTATAAATGAAAAAACAAGGATGAGGAGGAACAGCTTTTTCCAAAGGCTGCCTGGCCAGGCAGGAATCCTTGGAAATATATGTCCTCTCCTCTGATTTTGCTTGATTAGGTCAAGCCTTATTGATCATGTACTTCCCTCCCCTCCCTACTACTCTACTTTCAATTCAAGGGGAAAGACTCAGCCCTCTGGAAAAAACAAGCACAGAGAACCTGACCTATTATGCCACCAACATCAAAGAGGGTAGAAAGATCCCCAGCTTCCTTGGGTCCAAAATGAGCTGTGGAAAAAACAAAAGAACTGAGAAAAAATCTGGCCACAAGTTTAAAAGTAGGCAGAACTGGCTAACTAAAATGCATAACTTGGAAGCAAAGAATAAAGGGATTGATTCACACAGCATCTGAGGAACAACATCCATGACATTCTGCAGCTATCTTTGAAGAAAGCCCTTTAAATAAGCTTTGGGATAAACTGAACTCAACATTTATCATGACTAAGTCCCATATGCAATGCTCAAAGCTGCTAAAATGTATAAAAAAGGAAGTTTTATAGGAACCAGAGAAAACAGGGAATGTTTATGATAGAAGAGACAGGTAAGGAAGAGCATGGATGCTAGGGTGAGTAGTTGATTTTAATGGTTTAAGGGGGACCTGAGGGAATTTGACTTCTCATCCCTAAAGTGATCAGAAGGAGTAGAGAGAGAAATGTGGTGGAAGATATTGGGACTCCAAAGTGAATGAAGGATGCTGAAGGGTATACCTTGCTGTGGTTTAAAGATTGGGGGGGGGGAATTTTCCCCAATGACATATAGCTCCTGGATATAAACAGCTATTGAATACCAGATCTTGAGTCCAGCCAGTCAACAGAGAGAAGTGTCTACTTAATGCCCAAATTAGGGACAATATGTGCTGCCAGAGCCAGCACAACCACAATGATCCTCACAATGTTGATGAATTCTCTCTTTACCAGAGATAGCTATAAACTTCTCTGGTAGTTGGTTATAAAGCCTTGCCCCAAAAGCCTCCATTTCAGCACCCAATATGGAATCAGGTAGCCTTCAAGTAGGTTCTTGTTAGGTAATGAAAATAGAAAGTTAAGAAGTCATAATAGAGAACAACAGAAAGAAAGGAATACTCAGGACATGGTTCATTATATAATCTTCAATTTTGTCTAAAACATGAAATATGACATGATGAAAGATATTTTCATTCTATGGACCTATGGATATAGGGGTGCCTAAAACCCAAGTATCCAATTTTTAAGTCTCTTCCTTTTCTCACAAGACAGATTGCAGAAAATTTGTGTCCCCAGACCTGAAGCACATGCATAGTACCTGGGTGATCCTTTACTCTGCTGAGCCAACCCCTTCATTCCCACCTCAGCCTTCCAAATACTCTTTCACAACTTCTTTCCTTACTTCCCCCCTCCACCCCATTTCCCTACTTTCTCCACCTAGCACATGCACTTACCCACATTAACGATGTAGAGGGGCAACCAAAATAAGAAGGTATAACTGACCAGCTTGGCAAACAACAGACACAAGGAGAACTCCACTACACCCTGGAGGAAAGTAAAGGGATGGAGATAGTGCCAAGGGACTCTCCCATCACTGATCTTAGGGTACCATCTTTAGGGCACTCTGTTCTGCTCAACCCCTCCAGAAAGAAATCTCTGGAGTAACCATTCAAGTACTAGCCCACTCCTTCACCACTCCAACTCTGCCAATCCTCTTACTCACCGGGATTCTGAGTGCCCCTAGGAAACTGATGGCTCCAGGTTTTTCATTTGACTCCTTGGAATATCCAGCACCTTCAGTTCCACAATCCCTCTCAGCACAATGTGTATCCACATTTGTAGCCAGGTCTTCAACAGGTACATTCTGAACACAGTGGGGAAAAGTCCGTTAAAATGGAGGATGAGATTCTGGCAATCCCCCTCCCACAGAATGGAAATCCAAACTTACTCACCATTACCTGAGGGGTATGGGATATCCCTGACTGAAAAGAATAGGCCTTAGGGTCAAAGGCTTAAATTCATGGTTATACACAGGCTTTAAGGGATTCTCCTATAGAACTCACTGCTCGGTTATGGCTGGCCCTATTTCTGATGGAGATTTAGATGATCAAATGTATAGCAAGAAGTGAGAAGCAGAGACTAATCAGGTCCATTAAGTAACTGGCTGATTTCCCAACTTCTTACTAGCCTGATGCTTCTAGTAACTAGTTTCTCTGAAAACCAAAAATGGGGAGGAATGAGGTGAGTAAGGTCACCTTTCACCTTCTGGGAAGGTTCCTACTCACATGGTGCTGAGGAGGAGTACAATCCACATCTTCAGGGTCTAAAAGAAAAGGTGAAGATTAGAATCACAGCAGGCCAAGCCCTATCATTCCAGAGTATCCTCATTTTTTCATTATTACTGAGCTCAAAGCAGTTCAGAATTTGGGGATTCTCAGTACTTTATTAATAAGGAGAAAAAAAGGAAAAGCAGTGGAACTTAAAGGAAAGGAATAGTGTATTGGGAGGCAAGAGTTGTTCTGTCATTTCAGTCATGTCTCTTTGTGATCCCATTTAGGATCTTCTTTGAAAAGATCCTAGAGAGGCTTCCCTTTTCTTCTTCCAGCTCATTTTACAGATAAGGAAGCTGAGGCAAACAGGGTTACCCAAAGTCATACAACAAGTGTCTGAGATTGCATCTGAATTCACTCTTTCTGATTAGGGCCCACATTCTGTCCACTATACCACCTAGCTGCCCAGGAGGCAGGAGGCCTGGATTCCAATCCCTATTATCTCTAGTTGGTTGTATGTCTTTAAGCAAATTATTTCATCTTTTGGTATCAATTTCTTACCTGTAAATAATGATATTATTAACTTCCCTATGTATATCACAAGACTACTTATAAACAAAGAGATAAGTGAAGCATTTCTAATTACTACATCCTGAAATAGTAAGTTTTTGTTTATCTAGCATTTAAATACTTGCAAAGTGCTTTATTTATACACTGCTTCATTTGATCTTCAAAGTAATGATAAATTTAAAGCCAAGAGACATCAATTTCAAATCTTGTTTCTGTCACCTATTTGCTACAGACCAATGACAATTGATTCTTTAAAGTCTTGGTTTTATCACTATAAAAGTGAAATAATGCAAGCACTATGTACCTGATATAGGATGGCTATGAGGAAAACACTATAAACTTAAAAACACAAGCCACATGTGAATTAACATTAGTTATCTCTTTTTCTCAGCCCCTTAAGTACAGAAAAACCTTCTGGTTAGAAAAACAAAAACCTAGGTGCTCATTAGAGAATCCTGGAAAAAGAGAAGACCTGGGAATTAATTCTGCACTCACTCTCAACAAGGAAGAAGAAGCTGATGACACCTGTGACAGCAATGATAATACCAGGTACGATGAAGGACAGGCCCCAAGCTGAATCCACCCAGATACCAGCAATCAGGGAGCCCAGTATGTTGCCAACAGATGTGTGGGAGTTCCAGATACCCATGATAAATCCTCGCCTAGAGATGAAAATAGAGGAGGAGAAAAGAGGTAGAAAGGTTAGCAGCCTTACCTTAGATGAAGGAGATAATTGAGAATTTCATGAGCCTATATCTTATCTGATAAGCTCAAAGCACCTCATCACCAAAGGGCAACTAAGGCTGTAAGCAAAGAAGGAATGTGATCTATGTCACATTAGGATAGGAAGAGAATTGAGGGATCATAAAACCTTTCAGATGAGTTTTCTCCTTATTTAGTCCCACTATCCCGGAGTTCCAATGCAATTATTTCCACCATCCTCACCTGTGATATCTTTTACTAGCGAAATCCATTCACAACTTGGAGTATTCTGTTTCTCTCTGTCTCTCTCTTGCTCTTTGTTTCTGTCTCTGTCTTTCTTTGTCTCTCTCTCTTCCCCCCTTCTCTTTTTAAACACCCACTACTTCCCATTCCTCCCTCCCTTTTACCCCTTTCCCCATGCCTATACTTACTTTCCCTTCCCAAACCAGTTACCAACACAGGTCACTACCGATGGCCAGCCTGTGGTCTGTGCCAATCCATTAAAGAGCTACAGAAAGAGAAGAATTAAGGGAACATGTATAATGGGCACAGATTAACTTAAAAGGTCTGGAGCTGAAAATAAAGACGGGAAGCAAGAAGTTTGGGAATGAAGCCCTTGACTCAAATATCATATAAAAATCCTTCACAAAGCTAAAAACAAACAAAACAAAATAAAATGTTCTATATTCTCCTAACTAATGAATAAAGGGCAGAGAAGATAGGTTGGATTTCAAGGAATGAGAAGAGGGATGGAAGAAGAATTGAGGCAGGAAAATAAATCTACAAAAGGGAAGGGAATCTTTACCTGGACAAGCACATAGTACCACAATTGATGAATGTTCCAATAATAACCCAGGCCAAAGAGCGCAGTAAAAATCCCACTCAGCAGCATCCCAGCAAACAGGTAATAGCGGATGGAAAGTCTCTCCCCAAAAATTCCACTGAAGAAAATTAATCATTAAATCTCAAAAATATTCCAATCACAACCTAGCCCTACCAACCCAAATCACAACTCATACCTGGTCCCTTCCTCAGCTCCACCTACTATTAAAGTAAATGTTTCCTAAGGAATTTGGAGGTCTAGATTATAACAAAGGAAGGGTTCCCCTCAACATTTTTATCCAGATGAAGAATGATTAATCAAAAGCACCCTGTAAAGAGCAATTCAGGTAGCAAAGAGGCAACTCCATTTTTTTGACTAGAGATTAAAAATCATTGATCAAAGGCAGCCTTGAGAAGAAAAACAAGTCATAAATAGGCAGCCAGCTAGGAGAAAGTAGGGAAGAGCCCCAGATCTAGGGGATTTTGTCTGTGGGAAATATTAAAGGTTGATGTGTATGTATTGGTCTCTTCATTAACTGAGCCATCTCTTTCCCCATATTCCTTGCACATCCTTAAATAAATACACGAGTACTGATAAAGATACTGAACTCAAGAAAAATAAATTATCCTGATTTATTCTATGCTATGAAGGACTCTGGCTCTCCCTTAATACCTGATGAACATGCCAACAGCATAGGCAATCAGAAAAGCATCATCCACACCTCCCAGCAGTTCCTTGTAGTTTTCCTGATCTGGAAACAAATGAAAAAGATGCCTCCCCAATCAGATTGCCACAGGATAGACAGCTTCTCCCAACTCTCCCAGCCACATATTTATTAATCAAACATTAAAAGTATATATGCCATGACTAATATGGAAATGTTTAAGATGATTGTACATGTATAATATCACATGTCTTGATATCTTGGGGGGGTAAGAAAGCAGAGGAAAAATTTGGAACTCAAAACCTTACAAAAATTAATGTTGAAAACTATCTTTACATGTAACTAAAAAATAAAATACTATTGAGAAACAATATATATTTATATATATGCCAGATACATACAGATCTAGGCAAAGACAAATCCCTAGCCTCAAAGAACTTAGATTCTAAGAGACAAAGATGCATATAGAGACAAAATGGATATAAAGTGATTTTAAAAAGAAAGCACTAATAGGTAAAAGAAGAGAGGGTCTGGAAAAGTTTCCTGAAGAAAGTGGTGTTTGAGTTGAACCTTGAAGAAAACAATTCTGAGAAATAATGGTGAGTAGGGTATGCACTGCAGTCATGGATAAAGGTACAGAGATGGAAGATGAGTAACAGCTAGAAAGACAACTTAACTACACTACAGTGTTTAGAGTATGGAATATATAAAAAAGCTGTAAAGGTAAATCAGGGCAATGTTGTGAAGGGCTTTAAACGCCAAACAAAGGAATTTACATTTGATCCTGGAGCAAATAAGGAATCATTGGAGTTTATTGAGTAAGGAAATGACATGGTTGTACTTGCCCTTTACCAACATAAGTTTAATAACTATATGAAGGATGGATAGGGCAGAAATAGTACTTGAGGTTGGGAGACTACAAGACTACTGCAGTAGTTCAGTCAAGAGATGATAAAGGCTTAAATAATTGGAGTGAGTTTATGAGCAAGGAGAAATGATCTATGTCAAAGATCTGGTAAATAAATGACTGTGTAGGAGGGAATATAGGATAACACTGAGGTTCCCTTCCCAAGGGTTCGGTTTTTCACTAGTCATAACAACCCCCATCCATTCCTCTTCTTCAAGGCAAAAGTTAAAGGAGTATTCAGGATAGAGAGCAGAAGGAGAAGGGCCAAGCTCTTACCAAATGGAGCCCAGCTACACCATGTGGTGCTATTGGAGTTGTTGTTGGGGTTTTCTAGCCCTGTGCAGTTTCGATGCAGCTGGCTCTGAAGAAGCAAAGGATTAGCCTGAGAATCATCCCCATTGAGAGATTGTTTCTGCAGCAACAGCACCCTGAGCCTCCCTCATCAGATCCCACCTGGTCAGATTCTCCAGTCTGACTCCCACCCAAAACTCACTGTCCCTCCCTGCTCCCAAGGCTCCCTGGTCTCTTGTGCCCTACATCCCTGGCTGGCTCCTCAGGCACAGTATGTGCACACAAAAAGTGGAGCAAGGGGAGCTGTGGACAAGAGGAGCTATGGTGGAGTGGAGGGAGCTACTTCCCTTCCAAAGGAGACTGAGAGGAGAAAACACCTGCCAGATGCCTGGGAATGTGTAAGAACCTGTCCATCAGGATCTGGGAGCACATCCTGCCAGCCAAGCAACAGTATTCCCAGCACAGAACTGCTTCCTCAAGTCACTCTAGACCTCACCCTGGCTTTTGCCTGGCCTCACCTTGACAACACTGATCGGCTTCCTAGACAGGTGGTAACAGGTGTAAATGAGGAAGGTGAGCAGCAGAATAAGGCCTCGGTACCTGTAACAGAATGAAACAGACATCTTAGTCAATAGGAAACAGTTGGAGCTGGCAGTACCAATCCACCAAGATCCACAGGGCCAGGAATCCATTCCCTAGATATAACTAGGGTTTATAACATGGTTCTCCAGAAAGAGCTTAGTAAAGAAAAACTTGATCGAGAAATTCACAGAAGCAAATCAAAAGATCTAGGAATACTGAGCTGGAATTCAAAAAGGCAAGAGGTGAGATAGGGTCACTCCTGTCCCCAGAAATAGAATTCAAGAGTTAGGCATGGGAGAGAAAGAGTATATTAGGCAAGAAAGCTCCCACCTACTGCTCCATCCCCAAACCTCTCAGCAAGGTTGATTCATTATTATCACAATAGACCAAGAACTCTTCCTGCCCATCCCTTACACTACTTTTTTTCTCTTTTTATTTCATTAAAATAGAGGAAAAAATATCTGTGTCCACCTTTCTAGGAGCTGTTTGAAAAGCAGATGGAGGTCATTTTGTAGCTTAGGCCTGGGAATAAAGAAGGAAAACTCCTAGAATGTCAAGGGAAGACTCTCCTCCAGAGGCATGGAGACAGAACTAATTTCTCCTAGCTATAGGACCTACTATACATAGCAGAGCTTAGACTGGTTTGTTTTTTTTTTTGCCATTACTACTCTCCATAGCTTTTTCCTCTTATATCCATTCTTTGAGACTCTTTCTACTATATTTTGTTGTCTCCTTACTCTTCTCTATTCATGCAAAGAATTCTCAGAAAATTGAGGTTTAGAAGGGGAGAGGATCCTCCAGTGGTAAAGTTCAGAAAAGTAGCAAATTCTTGCCTAATTCTAACCCAGCCTATCTTTGCTTTGCTTCAAAAACTTTTCCTCTTTCCATCTGTGGCTCACAGATCTCACATAGCCCTATATTCTCCTAAATTTTTACTCTGGCTGGGGTTGGAAAAAAATATGCCCAAAGTTTCCACTATCACCATTATCATCCTCCTGTCCCATGGTAGCATTTTGGGGAAAGGAATTCAGCTCTCTGGGTCTGAGTCATTAACTGCTTTTCTAATAGGGATAGATCAATGTGGGGGAGGAGGTGAGACAGAAGAGAAAGAGTAAATAGGTTGCTTCTACCTTTTGATGCAATCTGCCCTTCCCCCCAAAAGGAATACTGTACCCAAGAAAAGGAACATTTTTAAGGACAGGAACCATACAAAGGAAGGGGAATGAATAACAAGCTTCTCTGAAATGAGTAAAATATGGAACAAAGAGTTGTCCCCTTAGGGTCCCTTTTATGATTATATGAAAACTAGGAGAGAACCTCTAGGTTTTTACCCCTACCACAGAGAAGACCTTTCAACAAAAGAGAACTCATTTCCCTCAGTGGCTCAGAAATAATGAACTCCCAACTTGAAGGAAGGAAAAAGGTATCTCAAAAAAAAAAAAAAAAAAAAGCCCGAACTACTGCATGAGGTGCCAGGCCTTTATTATTTCACATTAATACTATGTAGACAAAGCATTTATTCAGTACATACTGTGTCAGACACTAATCTAAACTAATCTTCTAAAATAATCTTCTAGCTGGTATTCCAGTCTCCAGCCTCATTCCCTCCAAACCATCTCACACACTATGTAAAAGAATTTATAATACATTACAAATTACAAATTACTACAGATAGCCATCCCCAAAACAAAACAATTTTTCAGTGGTACTTCACTAAGCAATCAATAGCTCAAATTATTTAACATCTCTATATATCAGTTTCCTCATTTATAAAATTGGATCTTGTTCTACCCCAGCTTAGACTTAGGAAGAAAGTACTTTGTAAACTTTAAAGCAATTGCAATAATACTAGAGATGTTATCATCACCATTATTAATATTATTATTGTTGCCATGGGATGAAGTCCAAGGTCCTTAGCTTAGCTAAGTATTCTAAGACCTCCAAATCTGACTCCTACCTACCTCTCCAACCTTATCTTCTACTACTGTACACAACACCCCTTTTCCCCCCTTCCCCAACTAAACTATCCGCTCTTTGTTTTCCAATGAGACTTGTACATTTCTGTCTCTGGGCCACTGCCCTTCTAGACTGCTTTCTCCTCTGCCCTCCCCTCCACCTTATATTACCCTTCTATCAAGACCTAGTTCAAACCCCACCTTTTCCATGAAGTTTTCCTTCAGCAATTATTTGCTCTTCTGAAGTTTTAGCAGCATTAGTGTCAGTTTCATTCATCTGTTACTTCTCAAATACCTACTGGCATCTTTCTTCACTCAATTTTAAGTCCCTCCAGAGCAAGAATATTCTTTTATATTCTGAATAGCCAACCTTTTTGCATCCCTATCTCCCAATACAGTGCCCAGCATATGCAATTAGTATGCATGAAGGACAGGAAGGATGATAGAGCTCAGCTCCAAGAACCACAAATTAGAATAAAAAGAGGGACTAAGGAAAGCAAAGGTCATGACTGCAATTGCTTTAAGATCTAAGGAAGGGAAATCCTTGGAAAACCTTGTGATGTGTGAGAAATTCTTAGGAGTGATTTCCATTTAAATCTTGTTTCCAACCTTCAGTAGTTGTGTGATCATGGGCAAGGAGCACTTTTTTGTGCTACCTACCCCACAGCGTTGTTGTGAAGAAAGCACTTGGTAAACTTTATAGGACTTTGTAAATATGGGTTATTGCCCTCCATCTCTGTCTATATATAGCTCTAACTATTCAGTGGGTCCAAAACTGAACATTTTATCATATTAAGACATGTCAATAGGTACATTTCTTTTACTTGATTGTGCTTATTTGGTAGGACACAGAGGTGTTATTTTGACACAAATGTGAATAAAGACATTAGATATTCATTAGATATTTATCCAGGAAGAAAAGATAGAAATGGGAGTCAAACAACAAACATTTTTAAGTGCCCACTATGCACCAAACAGTGCTTTTAGCTCTGTGGATACAAAGACTAAGCAACTACAATTCTTGTCCTCAAGGAGCTAACACTCTACAGAATCAAACTCCGTATAGGATTAAATGGAAATAAAATTAGAGGGAAAGCATTAACATTAAAGACTGGGAAAGGCTTCCTTCAGAAGGTGGGATTTTAGCTGAAATTTGAAGGAAGTCAAAAGGGAGAGAATTTTTGGGATGGGGAATAGCCAATTAAAAGGCAAAGTGAAGAGACAGATGAAGTATTACCACAATAGCAGGCACATATTAAAAAATACTTGCTAAGTTGAACTGAGGACAATATGTTCTAGGCCCTTACTAAATGGTACCTGGTCAATTACTAGAATGGCAATAGTACCCGCATTCCAGAAGTTCAAGGAAAGGAAAGATTCACTCTGCCTGCTTCACTTTCCTCCAAAGTCCAACCTGGTCTCCCAAAGGGAATTTTAATGGGATATCTGGCTAGATTTTTAGAGGGGACACATAGGCAAAGGAAAATTTTGTCCAATGGTAAAAGTATATAATAGAAGTCAAAAGACGAGAGACTTGATCTCTGTGAACTAGATGTAAGAGCTTAAACATACTTCATAACATCTCAGTGTTATAGCTGATAATGTAAGAATCAAATGAGAGATTATGCTGTAATTTAAATAGCTGGGTATAGTGCTACATGCCTATTATCCCTGCTCCTGGGAGAGACAGGGATGTTAGTAGAACATTTTAACTAAAGAATTCAGAGCTACAATAGGCTGAACTATTGGATGTCTGCACTAAATCTAGCATCAAAATGGTAATGCTCCAAGAGCAGAAATGAGTGTGTGGGGTTGTCCATTAGGCTGCTTAAGAAGAGGCAAGCCAGCCCAAGTTGGAAACAGAGCAAGTCAAAACTTCCAAACAGTGGGATTGGGATGTGAGGGGCCAATGTACCTTCAAGGGAAAAAACCCATCATAATACTATACAAATGCTAAGTGCTTAAAAATGTTCCAGACATTATGCAAAGCACTGGTAATGCAAAGAAAATTAAAGAACCATATCTGCTTTTAAGAAGCTCCCAGTCTAAAGAGAGAGACGAAAGACACCTGCAAAATGTACAAATCCAAGCTATGTGTAGGATAATTGGAAATAACCAACAGAGGGAAGGCTCTGGAATTAAAAGGAAGAAACCCTTTCTGTAGAAGGCAGGACTTTAGCTGGAACTTGAAGGAAGCCAGGGAAGCCAAAAAGTCGAAAGGATGAAGGGAAGCAATCACTAGGGACAACTATAGACCTTGATTCTGGGGTTCATAGCTGGTAGCTCTTATGACAACTACTAGAAATGGTCACAACCAAGTGTTACAGACCATTCAGAGTTAGATCTTCCCCAAAGAGCCACCCCAGGGATAGCATTAGAAAAACATGCTGGTATTATAGAGTATTTTGGTTAAAATCATGATTCTGCCACTTATTCTGTGACCTTGTCAGGTCAAAATGGAGATGACTGTTAAATTTTCAGTGTGACCATTTATACCTTAGAAATAAAAAAGGTTATAAATCAGGAAATTATTTATGTATTTTTTTAATTTTCTAAATTTTAGAAGGCGATAGATAAAATGTTAATAATGCAAATTATGTGTATAGTTTTTTTTTTCCTCCAGGAGAGCTGGTTGTTAAACATTTACCAGTACCCCTCCCCCTAGATCTTAGGCAAGTCACTTTATCTTTTTGGGCATAACTTTTAAGGTCCCTTCCAGCTTTAAATCTATGACCCTATGATCCTATTACCTACTACCCCTGCTACAGAACCTGTCATCCAAGACAACTTGAAATGTGACCTGTTCTTTGTATACATGCTTTGTAACTGGGTCTCCTTCATTCCCTTTTTGTTCTTTACAACTTCCTGTGTGACCTCATGTCTGGTCTCTCCTAGGAATTTAAAAACTCTAAAACTAGAAATAAAAAAAAAACTGGAAATAAAATAATTCAATTCTCTCATTAATGAATATGGAACAAAGTGACTTGCATTAGGTATACACAATAAATTATCTGCAAAGCCAAGTCAAGAATCCAGATCTCTTGCCCATGATGCATTCAGTAGTCTTCCAAATAAAGCATTCTGCTTCTAAAAGCCAGACCATTGGAAGAAAGAGAAGAGGTCAAGAGATTAAGGACTGTCAAGGAAGGAGTTCTTTAGGGGTAGCTAGGTGGCGCAGATAGTGGATAGAGCATCACTCCTGAAGTCAGGAGGACCTGAGTTCAAATATGACCTCAGACACTTAACACTTCCTGGCTGTGTGATCCTGGACAAGTCACTCAACCCCATTGTCTCAGGAAAAAAAAAAAAAAAGGAAGGAGTTCTCAGTCAGGCTGGAGGTAAGGAATAAAAGCTGCATAGGATAAGCCAGATGTTAGACTGGCTTTTTTGCTCACAGGAAGTAAACAGGCTCATTTGCTCTAGCAAACTGAAGCACCCACAGGTTTCACTTCTATTTTGACTCAAAGAAAGCAGGCTCCCCAAAGACCATCAAGGAAAAGAAGAACCCAGAAAAGAGACAATCATGGGTCAAAAGGCTCCTACAGGACTGCCAAGAATTGTGTTTGAAGTTTGTTTAGGACTCGATGAGTTCTACCCTAGAGGAAGACCCAGGCCCTATAGCATATTCCACAGAAGTGCCATGTTAGTAGGCCAAACCATACTCCATGAACCTTAGTGCTTTGTAAGGAGGATTTGTCACTTTATCTCCTTCTTCCACACCTCCAGTAACCCTGGAACTAAGGGTTACTGAATAACCCAATCAGATATAGAGGTAAATTGGCTGTTTATAAATTATAAGCTGACAATCTAACTTCCTAGTTCTAGAAATGGAATAATTTTATCATTTTCCTTAAGACTTTGCACTAGAAATGTTTCCGGAATTGGAACAAGAGGAACAATCTATTTCAAAATAAGAACATAGAGAAGAGACCTTTATCCCAGGAGATTAAGGAGGGTTGAGAATGGGAGGGGAAAACAGACTCAATTGTCCCAGATTCTGGGCAAGTTAAGCTGACTCTCTTTGCTAAGTTCCTTCACCTTCTGACACCTGGTCAGTTTGGCTAGTACCTCATGTCTTTCTCCCTTCCTCCAGGGACATGCTTAATATTCATCTCCTCCCCTTCTTTCCCTCCCAGTCCAGGGAACATAGCAGCCAAGAATCCACACTGCACTGGAGAATGAAGAGACTGGAAACAGCTGCCATTGATGCAGCCCATTCCTATGGTTTCTAGTAGTAGAGGTTGAATAGCCATGTACTGGGCAGGGGTCAATATGGCTGCAGAAGACCTGGACAAGTGCCAGAGAGAAAATTAACTCTGTGATTGGTCTCTATATATGTGGGGGGTGTGTGTGTACATATATATGTGTGTGTACGTATATATATATTTCAGTAGTCAGCAATTCTAGAAACTAGAAAGAAACAGATGCAAGGCTGAGCTCTGATAAAGTTTTGCTTACTAAGCTCCAGGGTCAATCAGAATAGCTTCCTAAAAGGAGGTTCTAGAGGGTGGTAAAAATTATAACACAGCATAGAGCAAACTTTAGAAGACAAGCAGAACTAGTGGCCCAAACTTTAGTTCACCGGTACAATAAAATATAAAGAGAACTGGATTCAGAATCTAAGTCCAGGGCGAGGAACTATATGATGTTGGGCAAGTTTTTCTGCTTGGCTGGGACTCAGTTTCCTCATCTATAAAAGAAAAGGGTTAGACTAGACTATGTCTAAAGTCCTTCCAGTTCAAAATCCTAAGTTCTCTCAATGATTCTTCTAAAGGTAGGCCAGGCCAGAACAGGACTAGAAAAGCAGTACTGGCAAAAGACCTTTCTGCAGCAGACAGATGAGCATATGCTCAGTCACCCTTTCTCTTCCCCTAATCAGAACCCTATGTCCTTTCTATTCCTGTGGCACAAAGAAGCAGGTTACATAGAGAAGGCCACAGGCCTAGCCCTGAACCTAGCCTTTCCCAGGAAGCTGCAATAAACAAAACAAAAGGGAATCCAAGTTCCTCTTAGGGAGATTCAGAGGAAAGCAAGGAAAATCAACAACAATAATAGCTAAAATTTATATAGAACTTTAATTAGTATTAATCTCATGCTGTCAGGGATTAAGTGATTTGCGCAAAGACATGCAATTATTAAGTGTCAAATTTGGGTTTTCCTAAGTTCAAACTCAGCATCACTTATGAGGAAAAAATTTGAAGAACAAGAAATGACTATTTTGTCTAAAGAAGGAAAGGCTGAGCCACAGAGAATATGAATCATGAACTTATCTGTGCCTAACTAAGGACTGTCATAAAGACATGATCAACTATTTCCATGCAGGACAGGATGAAAAAACTTTAGCTGAAGCTTCAGGATAAGGATTCAGTTTAGGCAACTGGGAGAACTGATAGACAATGAGAGTTGGCATAGATAAGAATGACAAGAGAATCAGTCATTGAATCTTCAGGAGGTTGATCCAAGCTAGATGAGACCTAAAAGGCTATCCTGTCCAATTTACTGATTTTCGCAGCCTCTTTAGTGCTTTAAAAAAAATAAGATAAACCTTCATCTTTCTAGAATGAAGGAGGTAGAGAGGACTGTCTTGGGGCCAAGGATATAAGATAACTACTTTTGATCCCTTTTAGAATTCTATGGAAATCCAAGCTCTAAATTCCAAACTGTGTGAGCATTCTCTCCCATCCCACCTTATATACTACACTCAAACCTTCTGAGGCAGTGTAATAGAAAAATTCGAGACTAAAAAGATAGTCAACCAATAAACATTATTAAGCATATTAAACTATGTGCCAGACATTTTATTAAGCACTAGTGATACAATGACAGAAATGAAACAGCTCCAGCACTCAAAGAGGGCATCCTAATGGAGATTACAATGCCCTTTATACAACACACACATATACATGTACACATACAACATATAGAAATATATACCAAATACAAATTAGTTTGAAGAGGAAAAGGACTAAAGCCTACTTTCTGGTTATAGGAAACAAGTATGGCCATGTAAGTCACAGTCTTGGACTTATTGGCCTTATCTAGAAAAAGAATCTTCACTACATTCCTTACAGAATTGCTTAAAGAAAATATTTTGTTAACCTCAAAGCACAATTATTATCGTTCAGTGGTGTCTCAACTCTTTGTGACTCTCTTTGGAGTTTTCTTGGCAAAGATATTAGAGGGGTTTGCTATTTCCTTCCCCAATTCATTTTACAGATGAGGAAACTGAAGCAAACGCAAGGTTAAGTGACTTGCCCAGCTAGATGGTGCAGTGGATAGAACACCAGCCCTGAACTCAACAGGGTCTGTGTTCAAATCCTACCCCCTACAGCTTAACACTTAATGATGCTACCTATGTGATGCTGGGCAAGCTACCTAATCCCAATTGCCTCACCAAATAAATAAGTTACTTGCCCAGGGCCATACAGCAATTATCTAAAGCCAATTTTAACTCACAAAGATGAGGTTTTCCCAACTCCAATCTTAGCACTCTATCCACTGTGCAATCTAGCTGTCATCAAAGCACAACAGGGATGTGTAGTTGTTTTTATCATGATCTTATTGATTTTATCACCATCATCATCATTTTAGGAAAAAGAAAGCTCACAAGGATTCTTCATTTTACTTTGCACCTAGTAAGTGCTCAGTGCCTTGTTGATTTTGAATAAAATCATTATCTGTCCTGAAGAGGACTCGTTATCATTTATTAAAAATCTATACTGGCAAATCTATGAGGCAAAAAATTGGACTACAACAGTTCCCAAGTGCCTTCCCTGACTCTCTCTGGGCCCATCCCAATCCCCTTGGCTCTGGGGCTCCTGATCTTGTTCTTCAGTAATAACAATACCAGCCTGATTCTGCTCAATACTCTTTTAATGTTCATAACCCAAGAGAGAACCATGAACTTTCACACTCAAATAAAGAGCCCTTTTCCCTTATGGCCACTGTAGTTTTGGGCAAGAGTGGAAAAACAAGGTTTGACTGGATAAGGTACAGCACTTGGTGGCTCCCCATCTCCACCCTGGTGTGAGGCCCCAGACATTTATGTGTATGAATCTTTCTGCTGAGTGGAATAGAAAATGGGAAGCTGGTGTAGGGGAGGAGGGGAAGTACAGTAGGCAGCTGATGGAAATGACTTCCTTCAATCACGAGAGTTGGGGTGCTGGAGATGCTGTCATATCCATAAGCCATTAACCCTATCAGTCTTTCCATCTTTTAAATCTGGTCAAAAGAAGTCCTTCTCTTTCCTCTTCAGACCACCACCAATTTTTTTTTTTTTTTAAGTAACACTAACAAGGCCTTCTCACTTAGGCAATGCTGTGTCCTGGAAAAAATGTAAGATTTGGAATCAGCGGACTAAAACTCTAGCCCTACCACTTCTTGTCTCTATGGCAAGTAACCTAATCTCTCTGGGCCTTCCTTACCTCAGGGCCAGAAGACACCCGGGGTCCTTCCCAGCTCTGAATTTAGGCTCCCATTGCAGAGATCAAAGGGAAACCAGAGTGGCTTTTAACTGGGTTCTGTAATATGAAATGAGATTCAGTCTTCATTTACATCAACTGCCTAACCTGGACCTTCTCTGAAGGACAGAGTTAAAACAGGCATTTCCAGCCTCTATCTTTGTCCATCTTCCCTTCTTCCCTTCTCCTCTCTTACTGCTGAACTCAGTGAAACTCTTTCTTTCTCCCTGCCTCTGGTCTCCTATCTAAATCTTTATACCCTCTCCCCTATGGAGGCATATTGGATGAGACATAGGCCAAAAAGACACACAAATATCAACTACATAGATCTTCAGAGGCATTCCAAGCAGCTCATCTTGAGATAGTGGTGTGTCAGACAAGCAGCGACAGGTCTACAATTAATTCATTCATTAATGAATGCCAAAGACTTTTATTCCCCCCAGATAATGACTGAGGTGCCACCGATTACCTGTCTGCGGACTAGGGCTCTCACAGATGAGACTAAATGCCACCTACTATGGAAACCAAAAACATGAATGATAATCCAGATAATCCGAAATTGTTCCTCTCTCCAGGTAAGCGTCATTTACATACAGAGGAAATCATAGTCTCCAGGGAGAGAATAACAGGGGAAACCTTGGAAAGAAGCGTTTGAATATTAACTCTGATCTTAGCTGATTCTAGTTACTCCTGCACAGAGAAGGTCATTCCACAATCAAACTCCAACCACTCTTTCTTTTCAGCTTTCTTTCCAACACTCCTATAAAGTAACTCTACAAACTACACTGAAACTCGACTTCCAGCCCTTCCCTAAACACACCTGGCATTTGCAATCTCAGGGGCTTGGGCCACTCCCTAGACCAGCCAGTTTACTTCCTTCTAGCAGCTTCTTACATCCCACTCCCCTCGAATTTCTCACACTATATTTCTATCTACTAAGACTCTAATCTTCTATAACCCAACTCAAAAGTCAGCAAAGGTCTTTATCTCCTCTGAATTCTCTTCCTGCACAGCACATACATCCCGAAGCTACCAACTACCACCTCCTTTGTATAGCAGTGATTTAAATGTAAATGTCACTTCCCCAACTAGGAGGTAACTTTGAAGGCAGGAATTATGGGCATATGCATTTCTTTAACAACACCCTTTCTTCCCCCAAACCCCCAGTTATAGCACAGATTAGCTGCCATAAACACTTGTTGAATGAATAAATGAATAAAACAAATATAAGAGAGATTGCAAGATTCAAATTTAGTTCTTTCGGATTCCAAGTCCAAAACTACCCACTGTACCACCTAGTAGCCATTGCCTCCATTTAACTCCTAGAGGACATAGGGCCAAGTAAACAGGGACCCCTGGCAAGGCTACCTGTGTTTTTGAATGTGGGAATGGAGGGAAGAGACAAAATGATATTGTACATTTTGCTTGGAGACTTCACTCCATTTATCCCAGTGTTCCTGTGTCTGCTTTCTGCCCAAGAAAAATTATTCCACTGAAACGGTAGAACCAAGCCTTTCTTTACTTTCCCCCCTTCCAACTCCAAACCTTTCCTTTAACTCTTCATTCCTCTTCCAAAAGCAAGTTTTTTCCTTCCCTTATCAGTGAAATCCTGCTCATGCCCTAGAAAAGAGCCATTTTACCTGGCAGCATAAAAAAGAATGTAGAATTTATCTTCTAGAAAAATAATGAAAAGAGAGAGGGAGAAAAGAAGTCTAGCACTTCCAGACTTCAAATTATATTATAAAGCAGCAATCATGAAAAACATTTGATATTAGCTTAAAAATTATAAGTGGATTAAGAAACAAGTCTAGACAAGGGAGAATGAGAAACAATGCAATTCAATTAACCCCATGCTTAATAAAACAATCAAGCAACAAACATTAATGTTAGGAAATAATTCCCTATTTGATTTAAAAAAAAAAACTATTGAAAAAGTAGAAATAGACTTGGAAAAAATTAGGCTTAGACCAAAAACTTAAGCATATTCCAAAATAGATTATAAAGGGATATATAAGGTTAATTTCAAAGATTATACCATAAAAATTTTATAAGATCAAATACCTATTGATAGGACAAGTGTTTTTTTTTTTTTTTTTAATCAAACAAGGGATGAAGGCCAAGATAAATAATAAATTGACAAAGATAAAATAGATAACTGATTATATGATACTAAAAAGTTTTTACACAAAACTTAAAGCACCTAAGATAAGAAGTTAGGAAAATGGGGGGAAAATTATCATATCACATTTCTCAAATAAGGGTTAGATATTCAAGATATAGACAACTAAACCAAAATACTATTTCCCAAAAGAAAAGTGATCAAAGACAATCAACAAACAGTTCTCAAAAGAATTGCAAACTCTTAACAACCAAAGAAAAGAAAGCTCCAAATCACTAATTATAAGAGAAATACACATCAAAACCACCCTGGAGGCTTTATTTCACACTCAGAAAATTAGCAAAGATGACAAAAGAAAGGGATAGTTCAAATCAGAGGGGTTGTAGGAAGACAGGCAGGGAAGTTCGGGATTGATGGAGCTGTGGATCAATAGACACTTTTAGAAAAGCAATTTGGAATTAGTCAAACAAAGGGACTGAAACGTCCATAACCTTTGACCCAAAGATTCTATCACTAGCTTAAACCCCAAGGAGATCACTGATAAGATTAAATTCCCTATACAGGCCAAAATATTTATAGTAGCATTTTTGTGGTAGAAAAGAACTAGAAACAAAGTAGATGATCACTAATGAGGGAATGGATAAACAAATGTTGCTACTTGATGTAATAAAATATTATTCCATGCTGCTGGAGAAAGCTAAGGGGCACAGTAAATAGAGCACTGGATCTAGGGTCAGGAAGACCTGAGTTCAAATTCTATTTTAAACACTTACTAATATGATCTTGGGTAAATTGCTTAATCTGAGTATGTCTCAGTTTCCTTAGTTGTAACATATGGATAATAACAGCACCTACCTCACATGTTGAGAATCATATGAGATAATATTTGCAAAATGCTTAGCACAGTGGGAGTAATATGATTATTCCCACTTCTCTACTGCCCCGCACAACAAAAAAAAAAATGACAAGTACAGAGAAGGGGGAAACGATTTACATCATACAAAGTGAAGCAAGCAGAGCTAAGAAAACAGCAATATGTAATAACCACAAAAAGGTAAATATAAAGAATCATAAATGAATATTGCAAAACTACAAAGAACAAGCTTGATACCAAATTAGAGAAATAATAAGGTTCTACCTATACCCAGTTCTTTTGCAAAGTTGGAGAAATCTTTGAGTTTTGTACATTGCATATATATTCAGACTTTTTTAATGTGTTAGTCAATTTTGCTGATTTCTCCATTATTTTCTTTAAAATGTCATTTGTTATGTGCAATAGCATTTTGGGAGTTTTGCAGAGGGAATAGTTGGTCATAAAAATAAATAAAGATAAGAAATTTTTAAAAGGACATCCATAAAAATCATTAAAAAAAAACTTTTATTACTCCTTTACTATGTTCAGAAGAAGACGAAGCTAGCTTAGCAATAAAGTCCCACAGATGTCTAATCTCTTGACTCATTTCAGGTTCCATTTCTGCTTTCACCCTGACAATTACACCCATACACCATAACACTTATTATAAGAGGACATCATGAGAATTCTGGATTTGGTGGCAATGACTTCTAAACCTCAATTTCCTTACATTGAAAATAAAAACATATATTGCATTGACACAAAAGTTTTATGTAGTTTCAAATAGGACAATGTGTGTACATCATTCCATCACTGTAAAACTTTATGTAAACTTGGTTTTTGATGATATCACTTATTTGGCACAATGCAGAATTACCTCATATTTTTCTCTTTTGTGGTATGTGTACATGATGAAGACTGTGTTTATCTTGTGTGTCTCTCATAACCCCAGTTCTGTCCTGTTCACCGTCAAAGACTTTAAATATGTGTGGATTAATTCTAATCTGACACTCCTCAGAGTTTGATATATCCCTTCACTACTCAGCCTGATCAGATAAAAATCTTTGTGATACCTACAGTTCTCCAGATTGAGATACTATAAGAATCGTATGAGGAAATCTTTCCTTTTCTTCTACCCTACATATTCTGCGCTGCAGATTATCTGTTCTTTTAAAGATCTAGAAGTGTCTATCAGGATAAGTGAATCTGGTGGATAGTTTTCTTTCAATTCCCTTTTCAGTATTCCACCCAAGCCAAGGGAAAAAAAAAAAAAAAAAAAGCACTTTTGGTTTTATTCCCTGCACTGGATTTCAGAGTAGACCACAGAAGTATAATCTGATCTGCCAAAAGTCAAGTTGCCTTTAACACAAAGCTCTGCAAAGATCCAGTTACCCTATCAGAGATTGTCCCCAAGCTCCTTCCAGATATGGAAGAAGGTGGAATAGCTTGCAATTCACTCCCAATAACCATACTGAAACCATGTGGGTAGGTGCCTTTCTCTGATTTCCAGATTATGCTACCAGGATTCCTTTGGGCCATCCTGCTCTAGAGGATGAAAAAACAAACCAAACAACAAACAAAATTCCACCTTCCTCTATAGTATTTTTGAGGTTGTAAGGCTAGAAGAACTAGATAGCAATTCCAGACTCCTAGAGTCACAACACCCAAGCTCCTAAATCTTATTGATTGCTGTTTCCAAAGAGTTTAAGGTGTATATGAAATCAAAATCAGATCTCAATTCAAGTAACATTTAATTCTACAATTATATCTGCATCATTCTAATTTGTATACCTTCCCCAAAGCAAAATGCAGGACTTATTTTACCTGTCTAGTTATGCTTATGGACCGATCCCAAATTCTGAACAAAACAAAAGTGTACCTCAACAAGCCTTGAAAACGGAATCCCTTTATATTACTATCTACTGGAGGCTTGAACCTTTCCCAGTAGCAGGTGCAGAATTAGCTCATTTTTTTATCTTTTGGGATGAGCACTGTGTTTATCTCTCATATCTCTCATAGCCCCAATTCTATCCTGACCATAGTCAAAGGAGACTTTAAATATCTATGGTTTGATTCTAATCTGATATTCTTCAGAATTTGATATATCCCTCCACTATCCAGCCTGATCAGATGAAAATTCTGGGAAAAAAAGATTCAGATACCTAAAAGTCTTCAGAAAGAGAAAGTGCAAAACAAGAATCTTAGGAGAAAATCCTTCCTTTTCTTCTTCTACCCTAAATCTTCTCCATTGCAGATTATCTGTTCCTTTAAAGATGTAGAAGTATCTATCAGGATAAGTGAATCTGGCGAATAGGCTTTCTTTCAACTCTTCAATATTCCACCTCCAACTCACTTTAACCACCTAAAGACTGACTAACCCTGAAGAACTCTTCCAGAGGTGAAGATGTATTCAGTGTGGATGAGAAATACTGGAAGACTAGGAGTCCTGGAAAGATAGCAATGTGTGCATATGTGTTGGCAGGAAAGTCTAGTTGAACATTTTGTCTTACTACTTCCTTGAGGAACAAATGTGGGGTAGTAGAAATGTGCTGAACAGCTAACTGAAGCAATGGATTAGAATGTCCAGCCTGGAAGCAGGAAGACTCATCTCTTTGGCCTCAGACATTTACTACTTGTGTGACCCTGGACAAGTCACATAACCCTGTTTACTTCAGTTTTCTTAGCTGTAAAATGAGCTGGAGAAGGAAATGGAATGGCAAACCACTTCAGTGTCTTTGCCAAAAAAAATCCCGAATGGGATCAGGAAGAGTCAGACAGGGCTGAAAACACCTGAACAACAAAGAAAGGTGCTGAACTTTGGAATGAGGAGGCTTGAGCCAAAATTTAGATCTTTGCTACCTATGCTATCTTGAACAAGTCATTCTCTGAATTTCATCTGTAAAGGAAAGATAATATACTATTGGCTTTAAAGACTTGTTTTGAAGAAAGCACTTTTTTGTAAACTTTAAAACACTATTTAAATGTGGACTGCTGCTGCTGTTTGCCTCACCAGTCAAGGGGACGACAATTTTTTTTTTCTCCGACAAAGAGATTTGAAATTCCTATTCCCCAGTCTCTCGTGGCTAGAGGAGCCAAATAAATTTAATTAGCCAAATACTGGCAATTAATTGGTAAGGACCAAGCCGAGAAGCGGGAGCGACATTCCAGGTGACAAATCTGAGCTCTTTTGGGATGTTCCAGCTTTCTAATCAATGGACACGAGGCTCCAAGGCGAGTCAATTCACATCAAATCAGCATTGACTCTTCACCTCCGTTTTACCCCTCCTCCTACCTTTGACAGTTTTATTCAGAGGCCAAGAGGGACATCAAAGAACTGGCCAAGCAGAACTCCAGAGAGCCATCTTAAGCACCTACACTACAGCTTGTTTCCCTACTAGCAGGTTAGGAGGTGCTTGGAAATCAATAAACAGAAGGGTGCCTAGATTGCCAAAACCCTCACTCTCTGGGTTTCCACTATCCTCTCCCAAAGTGCGCTGCACACACACAATGTCCCATCCCAGCAATTATAAGGCTCCGGAACCCCGCTGTTTTCTCGGGATGGGGGGCTCGATATCTATCAGAGAGGATCAAACAAGGCCACATCTCCAGAGATCTCTCCAGCCAAGGGAGGTCATATCTGGAAGAAAGCGGGCGAGGATCGACGTTTGCAAACTCTTTAATTTACCGGGGCCCATAGACTACCCCCCACCCCCTCCCTAGAAATCCCACTCACCAGCTGTCCCTGGAAAAGGCGCGGAGGAGCCAGATGCCGGGAGCTAGGGAGGACCGCATAGTGCCCAGTCAGGAGGCAGACCACCAGCCTGAAGTTGAAGAAGTAATAGATGCCGGGAAGCCCGGAAAGTTTGCTGAAGTGAGGCTGCTGAGCTGGATTTAAATACACTATCCGCTCGGCCCGCCCCGAACCCCAAGGCAAAAAGTTAGCAGTCCCGGCCCCCTTGCTTAGTCCCTCCCCTTGACGGTTCCCCCAGGGGCTGGGTCAAGGCCCATCTGCCCCGCCTCAGCCTCAGCCTTCTCCGCTCCCATTACCCTCCCCGGCACCCAAACTTCTCTCGTAACTTGCGTTAAGTTGGTCTTTACTTTCGCCTCCTTGGTTCTGGGGCTGAAAGACGTCTGATATCTGCCGGGCTTCAACCCTAACTCACTCTGATCTTTCCCTTTTCATCCCAGAGCCCCTTCGCTCCTAAGTGTACCAACATTATCTTTCCCATAAAATGCCTGCCCTGCATCCAGATAAATGGTCCTCTTCCTTTCTAAACCCTTCTCAGAAAAGCAAGACACAGGATATTGCCCGAGTGGAACAGGGGAAAGTAAGGCACAGAAACCGGGGTTTGGGAACGCTGAATCAAGCCAGATTAAAGTGGGATCAGAATGCCCAGCTCTGCTCTAATAAAATCATAGAACTAGAGCTGAAAGGAGCACAAAGGCCACCCAGCAGTCCCCCCTCCCATTTTACATATGAGGAAACTGAGACCCCAAAACTTAGTGTATGTACCTCCTTGTGGCTGGTAGGTCATTCCTCTTGACTCTAAAACTCTGTGAATGAAAGGATTCTGGGACACCAAAAGAGAAAAAAAGGGGGACCTCTAAATAATCTGTGGGTTTCTGGTGTGAAGCATTTAGGCCAGTGATTTGAGTCCCGCATAGGAGAAGTAATGGTAGAATTCACACATAAATAGAGACTGTCTACATAAATATGGGGTGAAGAGGAGAGAAACAATTTGCTATTTTCTTCCTCCTTTTCCTTTCCCCCTTCTACCCTTCCCTCCTAGAAATGCTGGAGGAAAGTACATTGTAGTTAAAAGCAATAAACCCAATGAAAGAACTTCAACTATCAAGCTTAAAGACCTTAAAGGATGAGTTTGGTTGGCACTAGCCCCTTAGGACCAAACAGAAAAAGAATATAGAATTATAAAACTCAATGGGTAAATACCAGACTGGTAAAAAGTATGGGCACAGGGAAAGAAACAAAGAAGGCACTCCAGGAACAGAAGCTAGTGGGATTCTTAGGAAACAGTGGACAGATCTGGGACAGAGGGCATTGAAGAAAGGAGGAATCAACTATAAAATAGGGAGGATCAGGGGAGAAAGGGAGAAAAACGAAGATTGCTTAATTTGGGGTCAGTAGCACCTAATACAGCAAAAAAAAAAAAAAAAAAGGCCTAGATAAAAGTAAATGGGGAAGAGAAGTGGAGAAGTGAGAAAGACATGAGTAAAGTAGGATACAAATAATTTAATAGAGTATATGGGCACTGTTATTGTATAAAATAGCTTAGTGCGAATGAAATCAAAGGAAGACTGAAAATGGAATACTACTGGAGAAGTTGTCCCATTGGAAAAGGAGAATTATGCAAGAATACCACAGCCTAGGATAGTAGAATATAGAAATAAAATTCAGAGGAACCACCCAGACATAAAGTGAACTTCTAAATATTTTAAACTAGAAAAAAGTTTCAATTCCCCATTTTTCTTATGCTAAGGAACCCTCTAACCTCCCTGGGCTTGTTTCCTTATCTGTTAAACTGGGGGATTGGGCTTCTTCCTTCTGCTTTTTTTGTTTGTTTGTTTGTTTGTTTGTTTGTTTGTTTTATTTAAAGGGAGCAACAATATATCTGTCCAAACATACAAAGACCCAAATTATCAGCACACACAAATAAAAATCAGAAATTATATAAGCCTTTTAAGTCTTTAATTATTTTAAACCTTTTGGCTAATTTAACTGCTGAACCAAGTGGGTATCCACATTTCTGTTTTTTTTCCTCAGAACAGTAAAAAGTTCACTTACATTAGACTGAGAAAGAGAGGGAAAGCATTTATTAAGTGCCTACCATGTGCCAGGAACAGTGCTAAATCTTTTGCAAATAGCATTTCATTCCATCCTCATAACTATCTCATAAGAGGTAAGTACTTATGATCCTCATTTTACAGATTCAGCAAGATGGAAGCTAAGTGACTTGCCCAGATTCACACAAGTAATAAGGGTCTGCTGAGGACATACTTGAACTTGGATCTTCCTAACTCTACACCAAGCACTCTATCTACTGTACCACCTGGAAGCCTCAGAACCAGGATGACATGAATTCAAGTCCCATGTCTGACATTGATGGCTATGACCTTGAACAAATCACTTAATCTCTCAGCCAACTAGGCAACTCACTAAGGTAATTTACAAACAAATTGTTGACCTATTTAGGTAGAGGGAGTTTTCTCACCAAATAGGTCCAAACATTCCAGTAAAATCACAAGACTAGGCCTTAACTTCATAGTAGTAACAAATAAAATAATCCAGAAGCCATCACTAACGGGTCTAAAATGATGACATAGATAGGAATAAGAACCCTAAAAAAAGTGTTGGGTTGGGTTTGTTCTTCAGCATTCTTAAGCAAGTCAATTCCTGGAGGGCAGTAACTATATTTTATTTCATTTCAGTATTTCCAGTACATGGCAAGGTATATTGTACATAATAAGCACTTTAGTCTCAAGTCTGACCATGGCATTGAAATGGCATCAGGTTCTCAAAGGCAGTGCTATATACTACATACTCTGGTAGCACAAGCTGGAAGAATAAAGGCCTGACAATGGCCTATATGATGGTAAATCTGTCATCCAAGTTCAGCCCAAGTTTGGAGAAGTCATCAAGAGCTTCTGCGTAAAAAGAAGCCTCTTCTTCTTGACCAGATACATTAAAATCTCGGATTTTCCTTATAGACTCTAGCCTTTGCTGATCACCAGGCAATGAAGCTTTGTTTTTTGTTTTGTTTTGGGTTTTATCTTTTTTGGCTATAACAACTCATTAAACTCTCTACTAAGTCATGGAGGGGGCTGTTGTTTGCATTAGTAGAAATACCCACATGGATGAAATTACAAATCCTTGAAGTCATGATATGAAAGTATGTTCATTCAGATGCTATCAGCATTAAATGATCTCATCTCTTTCTTGCCATTGAATTCTTGCCATTCTTGCCACCCACCCAGTGCTTTTGACAGCTGAATGGACAAAATGATCAAGTACCCAAAAGTGGGTTTGATTCAAACGAATTTCTAAACCTAGGAGGCAAAGGCTTTCTTTATTTAAACCCCTCTCTCAAGTCCCCAAATCAGCCATCAGTGTCAGACATGGCACTCGAACTCATCTCATCTCATCTGTTTCTGAGATTGCCAAGTGGTACAGTCGATAGAGTGCGTGGTTTCGAGTCAGGAAGACCCAAGTTCAAGTTAAGAGAAGGAATAGGTGGCAGAGTTTATAGAATGCTGTCTTAGGGTCAGGAGGAGCTGGATTCAATTCAGGTACTAACTGTATAACTCTGGGCAAGTCACTTAACTTGCCTCAGTTTTCTCATCTGTAAAATGAAAAGGAAATGGCAGACCATTCCAGTATCTCTGGCAAGAAAACCCCAAATAGAGTCACAAAAAGTTGGACAGGATAAATCAACCAAAAAAAAAAAAAACAACCTATATATACATATATATTCCCAGAGACATCACTGATAGCAAACATCAGTGAAAACACAGTGAGGTGTTTCTCTTATAAAGGAATAGAATAAAATACTTTATTTCAGTGTACTGAAGACAGGGTCTGTATACTCATCTACAAAATGAGAGGATTGAACCAAATCAGCTGTAGAGTCCCTTTCAGCTATAGAACTTTTTTCTTTCCTGCATTCTAGCATCACATCTCAAGACATCACTATCTACATTAGCATCTCAAACTCTGAATATTTAAAACAGAATTCATGATGTTCTTCTGGATGTCTTCTCCTCCAAAAAACCTATTTCTCCTCTAAACTTTCACTTTTCTAATAATGAGATCATCGTTATCCCACTAACTCAGTTCCCAAAATCAGTCATCCTCTCACTATTCTTGGTCTTTCACATTCCTCCCTCACATTCTTGGGTGAAAATATAAGAAAGGAAGAAAAGATTAAAATTTGGTAGTAAAAGAAGTGAAGGACTCAGATAGGGCTAAGGATAATTTTTGCCTTTTCTAGCAAACATTTAAAAAGGAAATGGCAGTTTAGAATGGAAATAGGGGATCTCATTCTCTAACAAAATTAAATGACTGGTTCTGAGAAAGGGAGAGAACCCTACAGATTATTCATTCCAGTTCCTTGATTTTATTGAGTCCCAGAAGCTGCGACAATCCCAAAGCCACATAGCTAGTTAACAAAGCTACAAAGAATTTTGGTATCTTTATGTTTAGTACAATTACACCTGTCCTACTTCTTATTCATTCAATTCCAGGGGTTCCCAATTGCCTAAAAGTTCAAATATAAAACCCCCTGTTTGGCTATTAAACTGCTTTATAATCTGGCCTTTTCCTATCTTTGAAATTCTCTTGGACCCTACTTTCTCTTTCCACCCATCTTCCATCCTCATATTCTGCAATCTAGGATTCCTAGCTGTTCATTAAACATGACATTACATCCCAGCTATAAGCATTTTCAATGTCTATCATACCTGGAATTTCCTCCCCCCTTACTTCTACTTTCTAGCCTCCAGCTTTCTAGATTCTTCCTAATTTCCTTCAAGTCTCAGATAAAGTCCTATCTTCTAGGAGATTTTTTCCCTAGGCATTTCCCCTGTACTCCTTAATCTTCATACCTTCCTTTTGAGATTATCTTCAAATCGCCTTATATATATATCTTGTTTATACAGAGTTGCTTGAATGTTGTCTTCTACAGTAGACCACATGCTCCTTGTTTTTGTGCCTTTCTTTGTATATTTAGTATTTACCCCAGTGCTTGGCACACAGGAGATTCTTAAATGATTGTTGACTTGATTCCTTCCACTGAGGACCTCTAAAAGTTCTTATCTTGGTAGTTCTATAAACCTAGGAAAAGTAGAAAACCTCCTGAAATATAGATGAATATCCTTTTTGAGAATGTCTTCATCAAATGAGTAGATGCCCATCAATTGGGGAATGATTAAATAAGTTATGGTATATGAATGAAATAAAATATTATTACTCTATAAATAATGAGCAAGCTAATTTTAGAAAGGTTTAGAAAGATTTACATGAAATGATACTGAGTGAAGCAAGCAGAACTAGGAAAACATTGTGCACAGTAACAGAGGGATTGTGCAATGATCAATTATGATAGATTGGATCTTTTCAATGGTTCAGTGATCCAAGGCCATTCCAATAAACTTTGGATGGAAAATGCCATCTGCATCCTTCAGAGTCAGATGTCAGAATCAGATGATTTCAGAATCATCATAACCTCTTATTCTCATTCATCCAATCTCATCAAACAAATCTTGTCCTTTTTTTACCCTACTACAATCTTTTGGGCTCCTTCTTTCTATCCACAAAATTACCCAGTTTACGTTTTCATGGTCTATCACCCTGGAATAAAGCAGCAGTCTTTTCATTGGCCTCTTTGCTTCAAGTTTTCAATCCACCCTCCACAGTATGATTTTCCTGAAGTTTGAGTCTGTCTATGTCACCACCACTTCCTATATAAAAAGCTACAGTGATTCTCTACTCCTCCAAATAGAAACTCCTCTGTTTGGCAGTTAAAGTTCTTCTCAATCTGGCCCTTATATTTATGTCATTCTAACACCCCACTCCCTCTACACATTCTGTAGTCCAGACACATGGGTTGTGTCTCTCAAACATGACACTCTCCATGCACTATCTCCATGCCTAGACTTCTCTTTCTTCCTCACTTCTACCACTCAGTTTCCTGATTTTCTTTAACATTCAGCTCCAGTTCCACCTTCTGTGAGAGACCCTCCAGTGGCATATGCCTTCCCATCTACTCTGAATTTTGTATATACCTATTTTTGTACCTGTTAGAATGTCCTCCTAGAGGACAGTGATTAGATTATTCTTTGTTTTCCTAAGGCTCAATGCCTGACACATAATAAGTACTTAATCAATGCTTGTGGATTCATTGATTAAGCATGGCAATGGCCTCTCCTGAAACATGTTGGCAATATTATGTTACAATCTTGGCTCCAGTTGTCCTGCCAACCCCCTCCCCAATAGCTTCCTCATTCATAAAATCAGCACTCTGGCCCATGTGGAAACTCTTCTTAGGCTTTCTAATATTTGGCATCAACCTTTGACTATCTCAGGGATGCTGGGAGAAAAAATGTCTTATTTAGCCTCTGCCCTAGGTATTTAGCTGTCAGAAAAGAAAAAATTCTTGATGTAGTAATCATGGAGTCAGAGGAGCAGGACAGGGAAAACTTGTTGGGTGGCCAAGTCAGAAATTAAAGTTCGGAAATCGAAGGCTAATTTCTTCAGAAGAATCATGAGGCTTCTCACCAGAAGCAAGCAAGGTTGACTAGATAATGGAAATCAAATTGTGGCTAATGAATATAATGGAATATTCAATAATCAATGAAAGGCAATTTCAGAGAAACCTGGAAAGTTGTATGTGAATTGGTATGGAGTGAAGTGACCAGAGCCAAGTGAACTTTATAATATAGCATCAATATTGTAAAAACATAATTCTGGAAGGCTTAAGAACTCTGCCATCAATATCCATGATTAATTATTAATCCAGAAACCAATGATGAAGAATACTATGCATCTCTTAACAGAAGCAGTGAACTACTATAAAGAATCAAACACTAATTTTTGGACATAGTTTGGGAACTTGTTTTCTTTGATTATACTGTATTTTTTAAAAGAATTATATTTATACTTCCGTGGGGAAGTATGTATATGTATATATATATAGCAATAGGTAGAGAAGAAGAAAAAGAAAAGCTTGATAATTGAAAAAAAGATAAAAGATGTCTGAAGAAACAAAATAACAAAGAAACCTCTAGAAAGAGAGTTTAATAAGGACTAAAGGAATTCCTGCTGCCCATATATGTTTAAAGCTCCAAATACTGATGACAGCAATTGTCTTTCCTTGTCTTCACAAGGGAAAGAATCTCCCAATTCTTCTCTCTCTCTCTCTGAGGTGGACAAGTATACTTATTCTTGAACTTCTCAAAAATTCTTTCATTCGAAATATTCTTTAATACATAGAACTTATTAATGTGAAAAGCAAGGAATTAGCTGACAAAATGGATCTAAATTTGCTAATGGTGCCAATGTTCTTTAAACAATAAGCAAGCAGCTAGATGGTGAAATAGATAGAGCATCAGCCTTGGAATCAGGGTGATCTGAGTTCAAATCTAGCCCCAGACACTTAACATTAGCTATGTGATTCAGGGCAAGTCACTTAAATCAATTGCATTGCAAAAAAATCATAAATGAACAAACTTGTTTTATTTCTCTTAGTGAAAAATTGAGTATCTTCGTCTGGGTTTCTATAAGCACCTTAAACTCACCATCTCCCAATCCCAGATTATTTTCCCCTGTAAATTATTACTGGTGTCTCCATTTCTGTCAATTACCACTATTTTTCTAGTTATCCAATAGAAGTTATGTTTGGTGCTTCCCTTTCCCTTGGATCTCACAATATATTACCAGTCCTAAGTCCTCGAAATTTTAATTCTAATATGTCTTAAATGAATTCTCTTACTTTTATTACTTCTTGCCTGGGATTAAATTCCCAACTTCTCTATCTTTACTCTCTCTCTTCCATATTCTTTCTACCTGTTGTTGTTAGACTATATTTTTATAATCTTTTTTTACAATTTTTTTAGTTCTGTTCATGGGGCAGCTGGGTGGCACAGTGGATGGAATGCTGGGGCTGTAATCAGGAAGACTCATCTTCTGGATGATTTAATATTGTTTGCTTCAATTTCCTCATCTGTAAAATGAGCTGGAGAAGAAAACTGCAAATCACTCCAATACCTATACCAAAAAATCCTATAAGGAGACACAAAGAGTTAATTAAACAAGACTGAAATGATTGAACAATAAGTTCTGTGCTCAAAATTCTGCAGTTATTTTCCCCTTCCTCCTCCCTTATTATCTATAGAATGAATTAATAGCATTAGAGATGTAGAGCTGGAAGAGACCTTACAGCTTATGGAACCCAAACACTCATTTTACAAATGAGGAATAGGAGGCCCTGAGAATAGGAGGAGGACTTGTTCAGAGTCACACAGCTAGTCAATATTTGAGGTCATTCAATCTGAGGCCTTTCTGAAAGCACTCTATCATACTATATCCGCCAAGTCACACTTCATGATCTAGCTTCAGACTTGTTTTCCTGATTTATCAGTCCCCTTCATTTATCCTCCATCCCAACACTACTAGACTATTTGCCATTGCCTTAACATCTTGTCCATTTCCTACCTCTGAGCTTCTGTTTCACACGATTCCCTGTGTATTCTTGAGAGGTTACATGGTATCATGTAGAGTCCTGAAGAGACCAAGTTCAAATCCTAGCCTTGCCATATAGTAGCTATGTAATCCTGAGGATATATCAACTATTTAATAAGGATAAAAATGCCTGTCCCTTTCGGAGTTGTAAATAAAATGTTCTGTAAATCTTAAATGACAGATAAAGGGATAGGGACTGAGCCTGTGATTTCTGTAACACTGGAACCTCGCAGATTGGGGAATTGCTTCCAAGAACGTGTCAGCACCTTCTCTGAAAATTATCATCTAAGCCTTATTTAGCCTTACCAAGGAGTTTAAGCAACTTGTCCAAAAACTGGCTCATAGTATGTCTTAGAAAAGGTACTTAAACCCAGTCTTCTTGGTACCAAGCCAGCTCTCTGTCCACTATGCTAGGCTGTCTCTCTTAAATATATTATTTTGTTAAGGCACCATCATCTCCAAGTGTTGAAATACTACCCATCTTTCAAAGCCCAGCTAAAATATCACCAGCTCTCTGACCCTGTGCTTTATCCCCTCTATCTAAGAGTAATCTCATCTTTTAAAAATTATTTAATTTTTAATTTATGGAATAAACCAAATATTTCCACAACATAGTATAACTTTTAAAAAAATGACTGTGCATGAAACTGCAAATCTATTATGTACCACTTGCTATTCTTTTAAAAATATATATTAGTTATCATGTACATTTCTTTTTTCCCTTTTTTCTTCTCTCCCTCACCCTAAAGATGGCTAGTATTAGACATAAATATGTATATGTATGTAAAAATGTAATACATGCATACATATATGTGCAAAATCATTCTATACATGCATTTTATAAATTTGTCAGTTTTTTCCTCTGGGTACCGATAACATCTTCCGAGTAATCTCATCTTTAAATTCCTAGAATACTTTCTATATCCCTTATGTTTTTACCATCTATTCTGTAGCTAATAATATCAGCTCAGACTTTTGTAGTACTTTGTGATTAATAAAGCAAATTATTCTATAAGCTCCTTGAGAGCAGAAGTCAGCTCTTATTTGTTTCAATATTCTTGACAATGAGAATACCAAGTCCTGAAGTCATTCAATGCTTGTTAAAACAAAGAATAAAATAACTTCCTGTCATTTCTGAAAGGTGACAGATTTCCTCCAGAGGGAAGAAAACTGAAGCACTCAGGAAACTCTCAAGGAGAGCCAAAAGAGAGCTCCAATTTCTTTCTTCATCAGAAAGGCTGAAATACTACTTCAGATCCCTAATCAAAACTTTCTAAAATGCTTAAGTCAACCTGGAAATATTCTGTCGGCACATTGAATCTAGTACCACCTAAAGAACAATGGTATTAGAAATACGGATTTTTGTTTCAAAAAAAGAGCTTGGATTTGTTAGAAACAATGCTCAGTTTCTCAAATGTAATCCAGCCTGTACTCTTCCTTCTATAAAATTTTGGGCACAAGTTATTGTTCTTATATAATATCTATCCAAGATTTACATACTGATAGATCACCTTAATAGTCTGCCAAAACTTTTTTTTGAGTTCTTGTGAAATTTGGGGTACTCTCTAGTATTCTGGAGCTTGATACAATCAGCAAAATGTTATCCACTAAAGTACGTGAAAGATATGATTATCTACAGGAAATGCCTTTTCCATTTGAACTCTGCCACAAGCACTCACTCCTTATGTATGACTTGATTCTTTAGTGATAGTTACTGATAAATCATCAAATAGATATTATCTTTTCAAGCACCCAGTCCTTATTTCATGCCTTTATAGTCACTGACAAATCAATGAATAGATATTATCTTTGATTCACTGATTAAAGAATCTTGAATGATCTTAAAGCATATAGGTGAGATACTTTTAAGACTATTTTGCTCTGTGAATCACATGATTCTTCAATTTCAGTAGTGTTTAATTCTTTGTGAGTCTGGGATCATCTTGGCAAGGATACCGGAGTTGTTTGTCATTTTCTTATCTAGCTTATTTTACAGATTTTATAAAGATAAACAAGATTAAGGTAAAGATTTGTCTAAGGTAACACAATTAGAAAGTGTCTGAGGCCTGATTTGAACTCAGAAAGATGAATCCTGAGTCTAAGTTTAACATTATCCACTGTACCATCTTTGCTGCCCTTTTTAATAAATATCAGACAATAAACATCATGTGATCTTATATTTTTTCTGGACCAGGTGCATTTGTAAAGATTCAATTAAATTCATATCAATCAGTCAGTAAACAGTCAAAAAATAACTATCAAGCACGTACAGCATGGCAAAAACAGTGTTAAGAACTGGAGCTCCAAAAAAGAGGCAAAAACAATCATTACCCTCAAGGAGTTCAGAACATAATGAAATAGGTACAAATATGCTAACTATGGGAAGAATGGGAAATAATTGAGAGAGAAGGTATTAGAATTTAGAGGAATCGAGAAAGGCTTCCTACAGAAGATGGAATTTTAGTTAGGACTTAAAAGAAGCCAGAGAAGTCAGCAAGTCGAGATGAGGAGGGAGAACATCCCAGGCTTAGGGGACAGTCAGAGAAAATACCTGGAGCCAAGAGAAGAAATGTCTTGTTTATGAAACAGCCAGGTGGCCAATGTCCCTGGAATTAAGAGTACATTTTGAAAAAAAGGTGACATTGTTTCTCTTCCATGTTCCCTTTAAAAATTTTTATTAGAAGTTAGCCACTGCTCCCTAGATATGGACTTCTAGATATGAAGGAGAAAGGATTTCTTTTTCATCTTCCCTCACACTATGGTGGTTATAAGCACATGATATCAAGAACAGAGGCTTACTTAGGTAAACCTATCTCTAGCTACCAGAGCACAGGGTAAATGACCAGCGATCAGTGATCCAAAGAATTCTTTGGTTCCTGAGTGAGCACCAATTGCCTGACAGGAGTTGCTTTATGGAAACACATTGCCAATCAGGAGTGAACACAATAGTTCTCCACTTGAAAGGATTGAAGAATCATGCCTGGCCAGTCAGAAGATTTGGATCTTGTGAGATGCTGAGATGGTTCAGATTCAAGTTAAGAGTGAAATATTTAGTCATCAGAACCACAAAGTTATTTTTTCCTGAGAGAGTAGAGGCATATATAAGAAAAAAAATGTACATATTATACATATATATGTATTATAGATGTAATAGATGATTGTTTTTATGTCTTGAATAACAGGTGCTTTTGAGTCTTTTGTGGTTTAAGCATTTATTTTATAGTGGAGGAAATGACTCTGCCTATTCCCAATGTCTATTTAATACAATGCTTACAATTTCTACAAGAGACTATTAACTACTATTTTTTTAAACGATATTATCTTTTGCTTTTATATTACTTTTTCCCACTGTATATATCACCAGAGACTATTAACTACTATTTTTTTAAACGATATTATCTTTTGCTTTTATATTACTTTTTCCCACTGTATATATCACCAGAGT
This sequence comes from Antechinus flavipes, assembly GCF_016432865.1. NCBI lineage: Eukaryota > Metazoa > Chordata > Mammalia > Dasyuromorphia > Dasyuridae > Antechinus > Antechinus flavipes. The sequence goes on from NC_067400.1 coordinate 481,326,247, forward strand.
CACCCCTCATAACAAAGATTTTTTTTCTAAAGAAGAAAAGAAAAAATCAACAAAATTCATCAATATATTGAAAAAATCTGACAAAAAATGCAATGTTTGACACTTCTGGACCTCCTTTCTCTACAAAATGATGGGGGAATAGTGTCTCCTTATATTAGTGTTGTGGCTAACTTTGTTCTTTTTAATTTTGCAACATTAATTTTTTTGTGATTGTTCTTTCCATTTACATCAGTGTAGTCATTGTGTATATTGTTTTCTTGGTTCTGCTTACTTTACTTTGTATCAATTCATGTAAGTCCATTTTTCTCTGTCTCCATCAAATTGTTTTTTTTTTTTTACAGCCCAGTACTTTTCTATTACATTCATGTGTCATCATTTATTTAGCCATTCCATAATTGATGGGTATCAACTTTGTTTCCAGCTCTTTGATAGCACAAAAACTTCTGACATACAACATGACTAAAATGGAAAAATGTTTAAAATGATTTACATGTATAACCTATATCTCCGAACTTATTCTCAGAAAGGGAAGGAGAAAAATTCGGAACTCAAAATCTTACAAAAATGATTGTTGAAAAACTATCTTTACATGTAATTGGAAAAAAATAAAATACTATTAAGTGTGTGTGTGTATGTGTGTATGAAAAGAATGTAAGCTCCTTGATGCAGGGATAGTTTGATTGTTTGTCTTTCTATCTCCATACCTAGCACAGTGCTTAGCCCATCTCAGTCATTTTATAAATGGTTGTTAATTGACTGATTTTAAAAAGTGCTGCTACACATATTTCAGTGCATATGGTGTTTCATTTCTTTTCTTTTGCTTTTAAATCAGTGATTTCCTTGAGGCACATAGCAATTTAATGTCAGGATCAAAAGATATAGACATTTTAGTCATTTTATTCAAATGATTCCAAATAGCCTTCCAAAATGGTTGTAATGAAAAACAGCCCCACAAACAATGTATCTATATATGCCTACCCTTCCACAATCTGACAAATATTATTTCCATCTTTTCCCATTTTGGTCAATTTTTTTTAGGCGTGAGGTAAAATTTCAGGTAAAATTTTTGCATTTCCTTATTTATTTGACTATTCTTTCATATAGTTATTAGTTTGAAGTACTTTTGGGAACTGTTCATATCTGACCTCTTACCAATTAGGAAATGACTTCAGGCCTTAGATGTCTACCTTATCTGTAGTGTGTATCAAACTCTTATCTGAGAAACTCTAAACAAAGATTTTTTTCCTCCAGTTGACTGCTTCCCTTATCCTAGATATGTAAATTTTCTTCATGCAGAAACTTTTCAATTTCATGGAATCAGAATTATTGATTCTATCTTTTGTAATGGCCTCTATCCTGTGTTTCAGAATTTAACTTCTACCCATAGCTTGGAAAAACTGTTTAAATCCAACCATATATGATTAAAAGTTGTCTGTACCCAGATTATATTGTTAGGTACTAATCACTCTTAGGAATACATGAGATGGCTATAAGGGAGTTCTGATTCTATCATGCCCAGAATCCATGCGAAATGTTCTTATTTTGGGTTATCATACTCTAGAATGATTGAAGGATCTACTCCAAGCTTTTATTTTGGCTTACACTTAGTCATTTCAATTTACCTTGCTTTCAGGTTTTCTCTTTGCCTGTGTAGCCTGTGTATGTAAGGTTCCTGTGTGAGAAACCTTTATCAAAATCTTACATAACACAAATCTTCCTAAATCTGAAATTACATCTCCTTTCTTCCAGTTCACTCTCCTCTACTAAATGCCCTAATCAATTTCTTTTAAAAACTATTTCAGATTTTGGGTTCTATTTTCATGAACAACATAATTGTGAAAGATCTGCTTTTCTTCAACTTTTTATGTTATGATCTTTAATATTTAGGTCAGATATATATTTTGAATTTAATGTGGAATATGGAGTAAGATATTGATCTAAGTCTAATATCTGTTTCAGGGTTTTTCAGAAGACAGCTCTGATAAGGTTGCCAGAGCCCAAAGTTAAATTTTCTTTTCTTTCTTTTTTTTTTTTAAATAACTTTTTATTGACAGAACCCATGCCAGGGTAATTTTTTACAACATTATCCCTTGCACTCTCTTCTGTTCCAATTTTTTCCCTCCCTCCCTCCCCAAGATGGCAAGCAATCCTATACATGTTAAACAGGTTACAGTATATCCTAGATACAATATATGTGTGCAGAACCAAACAGTTTTCTTGTTGCACAGGGAGAATTGGATTCAGAAGGTAGAAATAACCCGGGAAGAAAAACAAAAATCAAGCAGTTTACATTCATTTCCAATGTCCTTTCTTTGGTGTAGCTGCTTCTGTCCATCCTTGTAAGGAGCTTACATCCTGAAAAGTCAAATTTTCAAGGTGAACATTTATATCTCAGAAATTGGCAAATGCCACAAGTTATGGTTTTATTTGTTATTTTCTTAATTGACTAGACTTAAGTAATGGAGAGGATTTTAATAATGCGGATTAAACTTTAAAGTATATTGAACATATATATGTATATACATACATATTGTGTTTATATACATATGTATATATATATGCATATATATATTTAATTTTTAAAGAGACCTTAATCCTGAGACATAACTAAGCTTTGTTTTAGAGATTTTTTTTTCTTAGTTAAAGATTAAGACAGGGGCACAATAAAACATAGAAAAATGAGAAAATCTAGATTCCTCTTTGGAGTCGTTTCCCCACTATGAATACCTGTCTGCTTGAGACAAGAATCAGAACACCTTGCATGGGAAAATAATTTTCCCAACAGGATCTTGTATTATTCTTGTGCTAGATCACAATATGGCTTATTTTCTTTTTCCAAAATAAATTATTGATATCTTTTGATTTTACATTAATGTATTTCCCACTGTATTGGTCCCCTCCATCTCATTTCCAGAGAATCATAAAGAATAAAGAGGAAGGGAAAAAACATTTAGAAAAATTAAACACCACATCAAAAAAAATGTCTAATATCTTAAATGTTCTCATCTATAGTTCCCCAACCTGTGAGAAGAAGAGGGGAAGGTCAAGTTAACAGGCATTTACTAAACACAAAGGAATTGATACGGAGCTAAGGAAGCATTGAATGTGAATATAATAAGAGATCTTCAAGTTTATACCCTAATTAGAAAAGACTACATAACAAAGAAAATTTTAAAAGGGACTTCTCAAAACTCTTTCTAGGGGTTAAGCTTGGTGATTATGTTTACTGTTATTCTTTCATTTTCATTGTTGCAGTAATTATGTATATCATTTCCCAGGTTCTGGTTATTTCAGTCTTTACTAGTCCATATGGTTTTCTTTGTTCCCCTGTATTTTATCTTCTTCATATCTTCTTACAAAACAATAACATTCAAACACCACAATTTGTTTAGTCATTCTACAATGGACTGGCATCTATTTGTTTCTAGTTCTATGCTAATACAAAAAGTACTGCTATAAATACTTAAGTGTGTATGATATCATTTTTTGTTGTCTTTCTTTAAGTAGGATCTATATGTCAAAGTATATCAACATTTCAGTCACTTTCTTTGCACAATTCTAAATTGCTTTCCAGAATAGTTAGAAAAATTCACAATTCCAAAAGACAAATTTATAAGCATGCTCCTCTTTTCAAAATCCTTCAAACATTAATCGTTCTCAATATTTTGTCATTTTTGCCAATTTTCTGTGCAAGGTAAAAGCTCACAGATTTTTAAATTTGTATTTCTATTATTAAAGATTTGAAACATTCTGCCACATGATTGTTAAAAATTTTCAATTCTTATTTTGAGAAATATACTTATCTTCTGAAGAGGCTTTAAAAAAAGCAATTTCAACCTAAAATGGAGGCTAGTCCTGGACTCTAACCTGGGAAAAACATTGCTTTCTTAGGGACTGAGAGAGTAAAGAAGTATGGAAAAAGCATGAAGAAATAATGGCTCAGAGTATAGAATTACAGGAAAAGCCAGATAACCTAAGATGTAAAAAATTGAAGCAACCAAATAATGTTTCATGTAAATGAAGCAATATAAAACTATATCCAGGGTTTTTTTTTAATCTCTATGTAACTTGTAGATTCCTTCCTTCTCTAATAAAGTTGGGCACCTAAAAATAGCTATTTATATAACATTGCCATAGATAGTCTTCGTTGATTATTTCCAATTTATCTAGTATAAATCTTGTTTGTACATACTTTGTACATCCCATGCCTACAGTGCTCTCTCTGCTCTTCCTGATTTCCCTGGCTTTCCTTAAAATCTATCTAAAATTTCATATTCTACAGGAAGCCTTTCCAACTACTCAATTCTTTTAATTTTCCCCCTATATTTTTTCCTCTATATAGCTTGTTTGTGGATATTTGCTTGTCATCCTCATTAGATTGTGAGCTTCTTGAGAGTAGGCATTGTCTTTTTTGCCTTTTTGGTATCCCCTATGCTTTGCACAGTTCCTGACAAGTAGCAGACTCAACACTTGTTAAGAGACTGACTAGCTGTATCCCTAGCACTTAGTACAATGCTTGGCACTTAATAGGAACTTAGTAAATGCTTGTTGATCAAACAAACTGCAGTAGAGCCTAACTACTAGGTCTTCAGTTTTTGGATTGTCCTGGGGACATATGTGCCATAAGGTATCATATATGACCGTGACCCAGAGGAGAACTGTCTAGTCTCTAGTACTATGTGTGACCTTAAGGACCATTTTCATTTTAGGTTTGTATTCCCCAAAAGAATTCCTAATAGAGAAATCAGATACTTTGAAAACTGAAAAATGGTGTTTGGTTCTGGATACAACATTTTAGGTGAGACATTTAAGAAGCTGGAGAAATTCAAAGAAAACATGGCTAGATTGCTGGTGGGATTGGCCATCATGCCATGTGAAAACCTATTAGAACATCTGTGAAAAATAAAAGAATCTCAGGGTTATTGGAGAAGAGAAACATAACTATCTTTTAGCATTTGAAAATTTGAATGTAGAACAGTGATTAGATTTGTTCTTTTTCTTGCCCAAAGGTGGAATGAGAAGATGGAAAGTGCAGAAAGGCAATTTTAGGTTTGGTGTAAAGAAAAACTTCCTAATGATAGGAACTATCCAAAAATTCATTAGTTGCTTCCACAGGCAGGGCAATAAGTCCAAAGCTATGGATGCAGCTTGTTAAAAATGTTTTAGAGATGAGGTGATTCAAAACAATGGAAAGATTGTGATGGAAAGAGCAAACTGCATCCAGAGAGAAAACTACGGAGATGATTGAATGTGGATCAAAGCATGGTATTTTCATTTTTTTTTGATAGTAGTGTTGTTTGCTTGTTTTTTTTCTTTTTCTCATGCTTCTCCTCCCGCTTTGATCTGATTTTTCTGTGCAACATGATGAATATGGAAATATGTTTAGAAGAATTGAATGTTTAACCTATAGTGGGTTGCTTGCTATCTAGGGGAGAGGGAGGAGAGATGGTGGGAGAAAAATTTGGAACATTAGGTGTTGCAAAGATGAATGTTGAAAACTATCTTTAGATATATTTGGAAAAAAATTATAAATAAATATATATATTTAAAAATAAATATCAAAATACCTACCCTAAAAAATGTTTTAGAAGGCAGTTCTATTCAAGTGGGGGCTAAATTAGATAATTTCTCAAATTCCTTCCAACTCAGCTCCTAGGATACAGTAAGTATTCAGGTCTTTGGACTCAAAGAGGTCAGACAGCACTGTGGGATTCATGTAGGAGCAACACCCAGCTAGGGCACCATTCCAGTGAATCACCCATATACCTCACCCTGGCAAGGTGCCACAATACCCATGAGCACAGTCAAAGCAGGCCTACCAGCAGGTACAACAGGCTGGGGAATGGTGTCATAAGAGGGGGTGGAGGTAACTGGGATAATTAGCTCATCAATTCCGTGCAGCTTGTTTCTAGAGAAGCTTCAGTGCCCCACTTCCTGTAGAGCAATTCCAGAGAGGGCTAGAAGAGAAAAAGAACAAAGGAGTGGCCTCAAGCTTACCCCTGCTACTTCTGTGGACCAAGATTCAAATATGTATTGCATAAATCTTTCTCTAGTCAAACCAAGTTTTTCCAACTCTGATGAACAACAAATTCTACTATAAAGGTCTATGTGGGTCAGTTCTATGAGGTGAAGGAAATGAGGAACAGGATGGGACAACACAATAGTTTAAAAAAATGTGTATATGTATATAAAAATTTACATATATATATATCATCAATATCATTACTAAAACATTAATGAATTTTCATATTGCCTAGAGCTATTAACTATTAGGGTCATATATTCTATGACACATGAAATTTCCAACCCAGAAGACTAAAAAGTAGCATCTATTTATCATCTCATAAATGTATCAGCATACATTTATCCCCTTCCTAGTCTCCAAGACCTACTTTTCATTTTTAGCTCCTTTCCTGAGCAATACTTTTTGTACTATCTTTTGGTATTATTACTGGCCCTGCTAGCTCCTTCAACCTATTCTTCTGATTCTCTTTCTTATTTCAAATACCAGCTCTACTTTCTCCCTCTATTTTCTTTAACCTGTGCCTCACGTCCCAAATTATGTAAGAGCTAAGAATTTGAAATTGGATCATCATATAGGAATGGACATCTCAGATCTGACTAAACTTCAATAAATGTGGTATCTGAGATGGTACCTAGCTTTAATAATCCTCAGAGTACCTAAGAATAACAACTATATTGATCAGAAGTATAGAAATGCTCTGAACTCACTAAAGAAATAAAGAACAATGTAACACTGTTCTTGACTGGAAAAACAGGGTAGGACAATATCTCATCAGTTTGTTTGAACTACTCAATATTATATGTGAGAACAGACCCCAAAATCTGAAACAGTTTTAGAAAGAAATTTGTCATTTTGTACAGGAGAGAGCCATGGAAAGGAGGTGTGGCCTCTTTTTGTCTAGATTCTGGAAAGTTTACTTTTTATTTATAGAATTTTGACAAAGTTCTCCCACACAGGAAAGTTAAGCAATGGCACTACTCTCTGGGTATCATTTTTCAAGTTAACAGAATGCAATGGATTCCCCCAAATCACAATAACTGTTTACTGCCTTGGTGTGGTAATAAAATACTTTTGTCTTTTTTTCCTTATGATTTTGCCTCATTGATTAGGGTGAAACCTGAATCAAGATTTAATAGAATTTTGACAAAGGTTTTACCCACAGTTAAGCAATTTTGCCGAAAGGGCAGCTTGAAAACAAAGCAGATTGAAATAGATATGAGCAATGTGAAGCAAAACAGAAGGTTGGGATGGACCCCTCAGGAATTCTGGCCTGAAGGAATTAGAAATACCTGTTGTCTTCTCTGGCATGCCTAGAGTTATTGGGATCTAGGGACATTCTGGGTGTGGACAACCTTTAATAACATAAGGTTGGATTTAAACAGTATAATAATTTTCCTTAATCAGCATAATAAATCATTTCCCCCACAATTTCCTCTTTGGGGATTTTTCTAAGCCCAACATTCTCATGTTAAGGAAAACATAATTATAGAAGAAAAAAATTAGGTTAAGATGTCAAAGCGAACCAGTGGAATCATCCTCCTTACTATCCATATTGTTTAAAATCTCATATAAGTCATTTAAGGAGGGATAGGGGTAAGATTAGTGACAAATGGGATGTTTCATAATCAGAGAGATCAATTTGAATAAGTATTAATGGCATAAATTAGGGACTTAAACTTCTGGGAGAAAAGTGTATTGTGACCATGAGTATCACAGGAATCGTTATCCCATGTTTCTTTCAATGTTATAAAAATTGCTCACAGAGCCAGTCTTACATTTCCCTTTAAGGAAACATCATTTTGCTGTTGTTGTTGTCTGTCTTTAATTTTTATTTTCCCTAGTTACATATAAAAACAATATTTCTGTTTATAAGTACATTAATTTTTTATATATTTCATTATGAATCATATTGGGAGAGAAAAATCAAAACAAAAGGGAAAAACCACATGAGGAAAAAAACAGAATAAAAATAAAGTGAACATAATGTGTTGATTTATAGTTTCCATAGTTCTTTTTCTGGACACAGATGATGTTTTGTATCCAAAGTTTATGGGTATTGCCTTGGATCACTGAACCACTAAGAACCAAGTCTATCATAATTAATTATTGCACAGTATTGCTTGTTGTTTTCTTGGTTCTGCTTTTGCTCAGCATCAGTTCATATAAATCTTTCCATTTTTAAAAGTCAGCCTGTTCATAATTTTTTAAAGAACAATAATATTCCATTATTTTCATACACTATAACTTATTCAATCATTCCCAACGGGCATCTATTCATTTACCAATTCTTTGCACAACAAAAAGAGCTGTTACAAACATGTACATGTGAGTCTTTTTCCACTTTTCTGATTTCTTTGGGATACAGACCCAGTAGTGGTACTATTGGATCTAACAGGTATGTAGTTTTAAAGCCTTTGGGAGTACTTTCAAACTGTTCTTCAGAATAGTTGGATCATTTCACAATTCTACCAACAATAGATTAGTGTCCCAATTTTTCCACATGCCTGACAACATTTATCATCTTTTCCTGTCATCTTAGCCATCTGAAAGATATGTGGTGATATCTCTGAGTTGTTTTAATTTAGACTTCTCTAATTAATAATATTTTAGGGCATTTTTTCATATTACAATAGATAGCTGTAACTTCATCTGAAAATTGTCTATTCATTTCCTTTGACCATTTATCATTTGGGGAATGAGTTGTATTCTTATAAATTTGACTCAGTTCTTTATATATTTTAGAAATGAGGTCTTTATCAGAAACAATGGCTGAAAAAATTGTTTTTCTGCTTCCCTTTTAATCTTGGCTGTGTTGGTTTTGTTTGTGCAAAAACTTTTTAATTTAATGTAACCAAAGTTGTTCATGTTTGCATTTCATAAAGTTCTCTAATCTTTGGCCATGAATTCCTCCCTTCTCTAAAGATCTGATAGGTAAACTACCCCTTGCTGTCATAATTTGCTTATAGTATCATCATTTACACTAAATCACATTCCAGTTTTGACTTTTAGTATGGGATGTGAGATATAGATCTATGCCAACTTTCTGACATATTATTTCCCAAGTTTCCCAGCAATTTTTGTGAAATAGTCCTTATTGCAAAAGATGGAATTTTGAAGTTTATTAAACGCTAGATTACTACAGTCATTGATTATTGTGTCATGTGTATTTAACTTATTCCACTGATCTATCACTCTATTTCTTAGCCAGTACTATATGGCTTTGAGAATTGCTGTTTTATAGAGTTTAAGATCTTATACTATTATTGATTTTTAAATCTTTTTTAAAATAGCTTTTTATTTTCAAAATATGCAAAGCTAGTTTTCGACATTTACCCTTGCAAAACCTTGTGTTCCAAATTTTTCTCTCTCCCTTCCCCTCACACTTTTCCCTAGACAGCAGACAATCTATGTTAAACACTTACAATTCTTCTATATATATTTTCATATTTTTTATGCTGCACAAGAAAAATCATATCAAAAAGGGAAAAAAATGAGAAAGAAAAAAAGCTAGCCAACAACAAAAAAGGTGCAAACACTATGTTGTGCTTCACATTCAGTTCTCATATTCCTCTTTCTGGATGCAGATGGCTCTCTCCTTCATAAGTCTATTGGAACTGTCCTGAATCACCTCATCACAGTTGGTCATCAAAAATCTTGTTGTTGCTGTGCATAATGTTCTCTTGATTGTGCTCCACTTAGCATCAGTTCATATAAATCTCTCCAGGACTTTTTGAAATCATCCTGCTGATCGTTTCTTATAGAACAATAAAATCCATAGTATTCATATACCATAACTTACTTGGCCATTCCCTAATGGGCATCTACTCCATTTCTTGCCACTACAAAAAAAGTTGCTATGTACATTTTTGCATATGTGAGTCCTTTTCCTTTTTTTATAATCTCTTTGAGATATTGACCCAGTAGAGACACTGCTGGATCAAAGGATAGGTACAGTTGAGTAACTGACATTTTTCCAATTATTTAGATATTTGTGTGAAAAGTGTTTTGTAATTGTGTTCATAAAGTTCCTAAGTTTGTCTTGGCAGGTAAATAATCAAATCTTTTATTTTGGTTATAGTTATTTTAAATGGGATTTCAGAAATGAACATTGTTTAAAAAGACTGTATAGGTCAATTAAGTCAGGTTATAGACTAATCTTTATAGAGAGTTCATAATAGACTAATTTGATTTTTTTTTGAGAGGCAATTGGGGTTAAGTGACTTGCCCAGAGTCACATAGCTTTTAAGTGTTAAGTGTCTAAGACTAGATTTGATCTCAGGTCCTCCTGACTCCAGAGTTGGTGCTTATTGTACCACCATCCCATCTAGCTGTCCCAACAATGGACTAATTTGAAAAGGGAGACTTATAAATGACCAAGGTAACCCAAAAAATACAGTATTAGAGAAATCATTTCTTACACAATTAACTTGGGGAGCTTCAAATTTCTCTTTGCCTTCGACCTGAGGAATATCAAATAGTTAACATTATAAAATATTAGTTAAGTTTCTATAAAAATGGAAAATAAGCTTGAGACCAAAAATTGTAGTAAGAATGGTCCTGATCGCCAAACAATAAATAAAAAGACTTAGGACATACTTCTCTTCCAGGCAAATATAAATACCACGAAAGAAAAAAAATCAAAATAATAAAATAGTAATCATCAATATTATATAATATCTAGTCTCCTTGTAACCCACTCCCAACATCCACTTAATCAACACATTTTGAATACTAGGTATCCCTTGCAATTGTCTGATCCCTAGTATTATCTTTTCTTAAACATTCTGAAATAGGCCTAGTTCTTAAAGCTACTCCTAACAGATCTGCTTCTCTGGCTCTAAGCAACTTCCTAATTTTTCCTAAGCAATTTCCTAAATAATTCTGCTGAAATCTGCTAGTAACAAGACTCAGAACAACTTCTTAAATTTGATTTTCCAGTAACTAGTTTATGAGTTGAAAACCAGCTCAAACCTTCTGTATCTAATCCTATTAATGATAGAACTCTAAGAAAAGCATCAAATTAGGAACCCAAAATTCACCTGAAATTTCAGAAAATTTCCATTTTTACATACTACTTGCTCTTTCTATCTTTAAATGAACCTTGTACCAGATTTGAACAATGTCATCAACAGACTGAAGGAAGAAATTTTTCTTGTGCAGCATGATGAATATGGAAATATGTTTAGAAGAATTACACACATTTACTCTATATTGTATTGTTTGCTGTCTTTGGGAGATGGGATAAGGGAAAGGGATAAGGAGAAAATTTGGGACACAATGTTTTGCAATGGTGAATGTTGAAACTTATCTTTGCAAGTATTTGGAAAAATAAAATATTATTGAAACAAAAATTCTTCCTCACTATATTACTAGCTATGTGATTATTAGTATTTACTTAATGCCTCTGAGATTTTGCATATTCATATATAAAACAGACATCTTACTATCATTTTTTTCTTACTAGGTCTTATTGAAGGTCAAAGGAGATAAAATATATAAAATTCTTTGAAGATCTAAAAGTGTTATGTAAATGTTATCTGTTGTTGTTGTCAATAATGTTTGTGTTGTTGTTATTCACCTTGGTTCTCCTGATCTGTGACTGATCTTGTTTGATTCTCCCTTAGGACTTTATTTGTGGCTCTCCAATTCACCTGATATACAATGTTTTATTACACTGTTTTTGTTGTACTTAATGTCCCCTACTAGGATATAAATAAAGGGAAAAAAACATAAGATGGGGTGAGAGGAGAAAGCAAGCAACCAACAAAAAAGATGAAAATATTATGCTTTGATCCATATTCAGTCTCCATAGTTATCTCTCTGAATACAGATAGCATTTTCCATTCCAAGTCTATTGAAATATATAAAAAATAAATAGAAAACAAAAAAACTAAGATTTAAAATGTTCTTTGTAATGATTAATGCAATTTTATATATAAAATCCTTAATCCAACTTTGAGAATTTATTACTAAACCATATTCAAAGCTTGTATTCCTCATTAGAAAAATTTAGAAGCTATATGTGTATATGTATGAATGTATGTGTAAATATATATGTGTGTGTATAAATATATTTCATATATATGTATATATCCTAGCTAAGAGAAAATGGTCTAATATTTTGCTTTCTCAAAGTTCACTATTTAATTAAAACTTAAAAACTTTTATATCTTTATTGTATCCCTCTCGTTAGAAGAAATATATTATTCTTATATCATCCTAAAAGAAAGAGATACTTTAAAGACCTAATCTTATACAAGAATATATATTATTAGCAAGGGGGTGGCAAGCCTTAGAGCTCATTTCAACTAGTTGCTTAGGATAGGAAGTTAACCACAAGGAAGGTCATTTATATTTGCATCCTATTATGGTAACTCAAATGTTTTAGTATTAATTCATAGTTAAATTCTTTGAGGGCAGAAATTATGGTTTATTCACTCAACTTCTCAATCACTGAGTTTGGGTCCATGTGCATAGTAGATTATTGAATTAAAATGATTTGTTTCCTTCCTCTCAATAAAATAAAATAAAAATTTGCCATGAAAACAAAAGGGTCAATATCAAGACTGTCCTTTCAAAGCACAGACTAACTTGACATAAGAATAACAAGGGGGAACTCCCCCCCCCCCCACACACACTCACAGTTGTTTTCAGCTTCAGGTAAAAATTAGTTAATAGCCAAATACACAACAAGGCTATCACAGTAAGGCTCAGAATTAACCAGAAGGGAAAATATCCTGTTCAGAAAGGAAAAAGCAGAGTGGGGAAACTGAGTCAGGAGGATCCTACTTTCACCTATGCAAGGTTCCCTCAGTTTTCCCAGACACAAGTCTACCTGTAGCAATTTTGAGACTACACCCACTTTGGGCAGAACATGTTAATTCTCTTGAATGGTGTAATATTGGCTTAATGACAACTCAGACATCCATGCCTAAAATTAAAACTCAGAATATCAAATTACAGTTCCAAGAAATTTTACCTCACATAGCAAAATTTACTAACCATAACTTAGAGGTTAGGTTATTTTTATTTTTCTTATGTTATTTAGTTAATAACATATGTTAGGATATCCAATTTATCCTTTTATCAATTAGGAATAATCATCTTTTGCAATTTAATACATACAGTGAATACAAGACTCCAATTCCCAGAAAAATGCTGACTACACTAAACCTCCAGATTAACAGATATTCAATTAAATGAAAAAGCAAAATTGGAATTTTTGCATCTAAAGTGTATTTTGGCTCAAAGATGTAACTTCAATACATATTATTTATTAACAGGTATAATTTCATAACTTCCATAAGTGATGATCAAATAAACTATGAGACAAAATTTGTCTTTTTAGTATAAGAAAACTTGTAAGTTACCCTACTTTGCTTGGGAATGGTCCTAATTTTTCAAATTCCATTATTTTTAGCAGTTTACAAGCTGCCAGAATCTTTTCTCAGATATAAGATCTTATTACCCTCCCCAAATTGAAGATCTTAAAAACTTTATGTACTTTGAAGCAAAAAACTTTCAATTAAATATATGTTTTAAAACATTGTGAGCACATTTTAATAGTACAGTTTATCATCTAACAGTATACAGATTTAAACAGAAGTTATTTTCCTTTTTTTAAAAAGTAAACTTTTCACTCACATTCATCAGTTTTCTCTCTCTCTAGCGGTAGATAACATTTTTCATCATGGGTCTTTTGGAATTAATTGTCTTGGATCACTGTCTTCATCCTTAGTCACAATTGTTCATCCTTACAATATTGCTATTAATGTGTTCAATGTTCTCCTGGCACTGCTCATTTTAATTTTCATGAAACCACAGTAGTATTTCATTACAATCATATACCACAACTTATTCAGCCATTTGCCAATTGAGGATATCTTCTTGATTTCCAATTTTTTGCTACTACAGAAAAAAAAATGCTATAAATGTTTTTGTACATGTAGGTCCTTTTCCTTTTTTTATGATCCCCTTGGAATATAGATTTAATGGTGATATTACTGAGTCAAAGGGTATGCACAAGTTTTTTTTTCCATTTTATTATAGCTTTGTATTGACAAAACATATTCATGGGTAATTTTTCAACACTGACCCTTGCAAAAACTTCTGTTCCAACTTTCCCCTCCTTCCCTCCACCCTCTCTCCTAGATGGCAGGTAGTCCCATACTTGTTAAATATGTTAAAGTATATGTTCAACATAATATATGTATATATATTTATACAGTTATCTTGCTGTACAAGAAAAATCAGATTTAGAAAAAAGGTAAAAATAACCTAAGAAAAAAAACAAAAATGCAAGCAAACAATAATAGAAAAAGTGGAAATGCTATGTTGTGGTCCACACTCATTTCTCAGTGTTCTTTCTCTGGGTGTAGCTAGTTCTGTTTATTATGATCAAATGGAACTGATTTGGATCCTCTCATTGTTGATGATAGCCACTTCCATCAAAATTGATCCTCATAGACTGGCGAGACTTACATGAACTGATGCTAAGTGAAACGAGCAGAACCAGGAAATCATTATATACCTCAACAACGATACTGTTTGAAGATGTATTCTGATGGAAGTGGATCTCTTCGATAAAGAGAGCTTTAATTGATCAAAGATGGACAGAAGCAGCTACACCCAAAGAAAGAACACTGGGAAATGAATATAAACTGCTTGCATTTTTGTTTTTCTTCCCGGGTTTTTATACCTTCTGAATTCAATTCTCCCTGTGCATCAAGAAAACTTCGGTTCTGCAAACATATATTGTATCTAGGATATACTGTAACCTATTCAACATGTAAAGGACTGCTTGCCATCTAGGGGAAGGGGTGAAGGGAGGGAAGGGAAAAATCGGAACAGAAGTGAGTGCAAGGGATAATGCTGTAAAAAATTACCCTGGCATGGGTTCTGTCAATAAAAAGTTATTTTAAAAATTGATCCTCATACAGTATTGTTGTTGAAGTGTATAATGATCGCCTGGTTCTGCTCATTTCACTTAGCATCAGGAAAATATTGTACTCAGTAACAGCCACATTGTACAATAATCAACTATTATAAACATATCTCTTCTCAGCAATACAATGATCCAAGATAGTTTCAATATGCATGATGGAAAGTGCTATCTATATCCAGAGAAAGAAGTGATGGAGTTTGAATGTAAATTGAAGCATACTAGTTCATTTTGAGGTTTGTTTTTTTTTTTTCATTTTTTCCCCTTTTGTTCTGTTTTTTCCTTTCACATTATGACTAATGTGGAATTTTTTTTAAAGAATTTAGGTCTCTCTTTCTTTATCTATAATATGAGGAAGTTGGACAAGATAGCTTCTAAGGTTCCTTCTATTTAAGTATATTATCCTGTGATCAGACGATGTGCTTAATAGTACATCTTTGCTACAATGAATCAAATTTTTATTAAACATTTTATTTTTCATGTGACTATTGATAACTTTGATTTCTTTTCTGAAAACTGTTTATATCTTTTGATAATTTGTCAACTGAGGAATGTTTCTTAATAAAAAAAATAAATTTGGCTCATTCTCTTTAACAGAGAATCTTTTTATAAAAATATTTCCCTAGTTTCTTGTTTTCCTTATAATTTTGGCTGCATTAGTGTTGTTTGTGCAAAAGCTTTTTTTTCTATTTTCTTTTTTTCTTTCAATAGTATTTTCCCAAATATATGTAAATATGGTTTTCAATATTCATTTTGGTAAGATTTTGTGTTCCAAATTTTTTCATCCTCCCCCCTCCTCAAGACAGCAAGCAATCTGATATAGGTTATACATTCTTTCAAATATATTTCCCTATTAGTCATGTTGTACAAGAAATAATCAGACCAAAAGGGGAAAACCATAAGAAAGAAAAAGCAAAAAATAAACAAAAAGGTGCTTATATCCACATTCAGTCTCCATAATTTTATCTCTGGATGCAGATGGTACCTTCTATCCCAAGTCCACAGGAACTGTCCTAGATCACCACATTACTAAAAAGAGCTAAGTCTATTATAGTTGACCATCACATAATCTTGCTGTTACTATATACAATGTTCTCGTGGTTCTGCACACTTTACTCAGCATGAGTTAATGTAAGTCTTTCCAGACTTTTCTGAAATCACCTCATTCTATCATTTCTTATAGAACAATAATATTCCATTACATTAACTTACTATAACTTATTCAGCCTGCTCCAACTGATGGATGTCCATTCAATTTCCATTTCTTGCCACTACAAAATGGACCGCCACAAATATTTTTTATACATGTGGGTCATTTTCCCTCTTTTATGATCTCTTTGGGATACAGATCCAATAGTAGCACTGCTGGATCTAAAAGCTATGCAGTTTGATAGCCCTTTGGACATACTTCCAAATTGTTCTTGAGAAATGGTTGGATCATTTCACAACAATCATGCATTAATATCCCAGTTTTGCCACATCCTCTCCAACATTTATCTTTTCCTATCATCTTAGCCAATCTGATAGGTGTGAAGTAGTACCTCAGAACTGTCTTAATTTGTATTTCTTTAAACAATAGTGATTTAGAACATTTTTTCATGATTGTAAATAGCTTTAATTTCTTCAGCTGAAAATTGTCTGTTCATATCCTTTAATCATTTATCAATTAGGGAATGACTTTGAATACTTATAAATTTGACGCATTTCTCTCTCTCTCTCTCTCTCTCTCTCTGTGTGTGTGTGTGTATATATATATATATATATATATATATATTTTTTTTTTTTTGCTGAGGCAATTAGGGTTAAGTGATTTGCTCAGGGTCACATGGCTAGGAAGCCATGTCTGAGACTATATATATTTTAGAAATGAGGCCTTTATCAGAAACACTGGCTATAAAAATTGTTTCCCAGCTTTCTGTTTCCTTTTTTAATTTTGGCTGCATTGGTTTTGTTTGTGCAATGTTCTCTAGTTGTTCTTTGGCCATGAATTTCTCCCTTCTTTAAAGATCTGAAAATTAGATTTCCCCTTGCTCTCCTAATTTGCTTATATTATCCTCTATGTCTAAATCATGAATCCATTTTGACCTTGTTTTGTTATGGGTGTGAGATATTTCTGACATATTTTCCAGTTTTCCCCGCAATTTTTGTGAAATAGTGAGTTCTCTTCCCAGAAGCTAGAGTCATTGGGATTACCAAACAATAGGTTACTATAATCTTTTGACTATTTTGTCTTTTATATCTAACCCATTCCATTGATACACTACTATTATTTCTTAGCCAGTAACAAATGGTTTTGATGACTGCAGCTTTATAATACAGTTTAAGTCTAGCATGGCTATACCATCCTCATCTGCAATTTTTTCATTAATTCCCTTGATATTGTCCAAATGAATTTTTTTCTAGCTCTAGAAAGTGATTTTTTGGCAGTTGGCAAAAGCCTTTTAATTTAATGTAATAAAATTATTTTATTTTATGTAATACTTTATCTTATTCTTCATAAACACTTCTCTTACCTGTAGATCTGACACTTATCCTCCCCTAATTATACATGAAATCACCTTTTATTTCTAAATCATTTATCTATTGCTTTCAGAAAAACCTGGAAAATCCTCCATGAACTCAAACAAAATGAAATTTACTATATACAAATAGCAAAGTTATGGGATGATTAGCTCTAAATGATTGCTATTCTCATCAATACAATAATCCATGACTTCCCTGAAGGACTTATGATGAAAAATGCTATCTACACTCAGAAAAAGAACTGTGTCTGAACAGAGATTGAAACATATTTTTAAACTTTTTCTAGAGGGATTTTTTTTGGGGGGAGAGGGTGTTGTGCAGGGGGATCTGTGTTTCCTTTCACAACATGACTTTTATGGAAATGTTTTGCATAATTTCATATGTGCCTTCTTAATGAATGGTGGAGATAGGAAGAGAGAATCTGAAACTCAAAGTTTTAAAAACAAATGTAAAAAACTGTTTTACATGTAACTGGGAAAACAAAAATGTTAAATATTAAATCATTTATCCATTTTGACCTTATCTTGGCATCATGTGAGATGTTGATCTATGCCTAGTTTCTGCCAGATTGCTTTCCAGTTTTCCCAGTTATTTTTGTTAAATGTTGAACTCTTAACCCAAAAGTTTGGATTTTTGGATCAAACACTAGATTATGATATTCAGTTATCCAAAGTATTCCATTGATCCACCACTCTTGATTGAACTACTGACTATAGTTTAGTCAGTACCAGATTGTTTTGATTACTGTTTTGTAATATAGTTTGAAATCTGGAACTGCTGAGCTACCTTCCTTGACCTTTTTGTTTTCATTGATTTCCTTGGTATTCATGATCTTTTCTTTTTCCAGATGAATTTTACTTTTCTCTAGCTCTATAAAATAATTCTTTGTTGGTTTGATTTGTATGTCACTTAGAATTGTCATTTTTATCATATTAGCTTGGCCAATCCATGAGCAATACTATTTTTCGAATTATTTAGATTTGTCTTTATGTGAGTGTTTTGTAATTCTGTTCATATAATCCCTGGTTTGAGACTTCCAAGTATTTTATGTGATCTGCAATTATTTAAAATAATTTTTTTTTGTATCTTGCTAAGTTTTGTTGGTGGCATAAAGAAAATAAATGTGGATTTATTTTATATCCTGCAACTTTGCTAAAGTTGAAAATTGTTTCAACTAGTTTTTCAGTTGATTTTTTACCACCAGATCATTTGCAAATTGATGCAAAATGAGCAAAAAACCCAAATTTTTGTTTCACTGTTGCCTTGTTTTTATTTCTTCCTTCTCTTATTGCTATAGCTCATATTTTCAGTACAATATTGAATAATAATGCTGACAATGGATATGAAGCAAGGATATTCTTGCTTCATTCCTAATCTTGTTGGGACAAAGCTTCAAGTTTATCCTCATTACAGATAATGCTTGCTTGAGGTTTTAAATTGATACTAATATTAAGTTTCCACTGATTTTGTATTTTGTTAAAGGCATCTATTGTTATTGTTATATGTATTTATATTATTAATGTGGACAATTATGTTGATAGTTTTCCTAATATTTAACTAATCTTGCATTCCTAGTACAAATCTCAAAAGTATAGCTTATGATCTTGATATTTCCTTGCTAGTATTTTAAAATATTTGCATAGCTATTGTTTTTGCTCTCCCTACTTTAGGTATGAAAATCATATTTGTGTAATAAAAGGAATTTGGCAGGACTCCCCCTTTATCTTTCAAATAATTTATATAGTATTAATAATTGTTCCTTAATATTTGGTAGAATTTACTTGTGAATCCTTCTGGTTCCAGGAATTTTTTCTTAGGGACCTCTTTGATGGTTTGTTCAATTTCTTTTTCTAAAATAGGATTATTTAAGTATTCTATTTCTTCTGTTAAACTGGACAGTTTGTATTTCTATAAATATTAATTTCATTTAGATTGTCAGTTTTACTAGTATATGATTGGGCAATAGAGCTGCTCATAATTGCTTTAGCTTTGTCTTCATTGATAGAACATTTATCCTTTCCATTTCCTAATATCAGCAATTTGATTTTTTAAAAACCAAATTAATCAAGGGTTTATCTATTTTATTAGGTTTTTTTTCATAAAGTCACCTAGTTTTATTTTTTTAACTTTCAATTTTATTAATCTCTCCTTTGGTTTTTAAGATTTTCATTTTGTTTAGCTGAGAATTTTATTTTTTAATTTTAATTTTTTTGTTTAGTTTTTAGTTTAAAATTTTAATTTGATTTTTAATTTAGTTTTTCCATAAATGTGGGTTTTCAATTTTTTGCATGCTCAATTTAATGATCTTTTTCTCTTTTTTATTGATGTATGCATTTAGAAATATAGATTTTCCCCTAAGTACTATTTTGGCTGCATCCAACAAATTTTGGAATGTTTGGTGTCGTTTTCTTTAATGAAATTTTGTTTTTTGATTCACTCATTTTCAGCTATATCTGACTTTTCATAACCCCATTTAGGGTTTTCTTGACAAAGATAATGTACTGGTTTGCCATTTCCTTTGCCAGTTCATTTTACAGAAGCAAAGATAAATTACTTTTCCAGGGTCATTCAACTAGTGTCTGAGGCTTTGAATGAATTTGAATTCAGGTCTTCCTGACTCCAGGCCAGTAGGAAATAAGCGAGTGAGGCTTTTGGTTTATTGTGAAAGCCTAGAATTACTATTCCTATTCAAAGGGGAATGGCTATGCTAATTTTTATTGAGAGTTGTGTAGTAGGAGTGAATGAGTAAGGTAGAAGACCTAGAAGATTAGTAGTAGTGATAAATAAAATAAGGGTCATAAGCATTAGGGTTCATGTCCGACCGATGTTATGTATCACTTTATTCACTGCACCATCCATCAAGTTACCCATTCTTTAGGATTCGATTATTTAGTTTCCAATTGATTTCCAATGAACTATAGTCCTTTAATAACATTTTTATTGAATTATGGTCTGAAAAGGGTACATTTAAATATTTCTGCTTTTCTGCATTTGGCTTGAGGCTTTTATAACCTGATACATGGTAAATTTTTTGCGAAGGCACCATATGTAGCTGGGGAAAAAAAGTTATATTCCTTTCTTTTTTTTTTTTAATTTTTATTTAATAATTACTTTATATTGACAGAATCCATGCCAGGGTAATTTTTTTTTTTACAACATTATCCTTTGCACTCGTTTCTGTTCCAATTTTTTCCCCTTCCTCCCTCCACCCCCTCCCCTAGATGGCAAGCAGTCCTTTATATGTTGGATATGTTGCAGTATATCCTAGATACAATATATGTTTGCAGAACCGAACAGTTCTCTTGTTGCATAGGGAGAATTGGATTCAGAAGGTATAAATGTCCCAGGAAGAAAAACAAAAATGCAGATAGTTCACATTCGTTTCCCAGTGTTCTTTCTTTGGGTGTAGCTGCTTTTATCCGTCATTTATCAATTGAAACTCAGTTAGGTCCCTTTGTCAAAGAAATCCACTTCCATCAAAATATGTCCTCATACAATATCGTTGTCGAAGTGTATAATGATCTCCTGATTCTGCTCATTTCACTTAGCATCAGTTCATATAAGTCTCACCAGTCCTCTCTGTATTCATCCTGCTGGTCATTTCTTACAGAACAATAATATTCCATAACGTTCATATACCACAATTTACCCAGCCATTCTCCAATTGATGGGCATCCATTCATTTTCCAGTTTCTAGCCACTACAAATAGGGCTGCTACAAACATTTTGGCACATACAGGTCCCTTTTCCTTCTTTAGTATTTCTTTGGGATATAAGCCCAATAGAAACACTGCTGGATCAAAGGGTATGCACAGTTATATTCCTTTCTATTCCCACTCAGTTTTTTCCAGAGGCCCATCATATCTAATTTTTCTAGGATTCCATTCATTTCTTTGACTTATTTATATTAGATTTACTTAGCTCTGAGAGGATAAAAGTTAGGTTCCCCACAAGTATAATTTTACAATTTATTTTTTCTGCAATTCAAATTTTTCTTTAAACATTTAGTTGCCATTCTGGAGAGCAATTTAGAACGATGCCCAAAGGGATATCAAACTGTGCATATTCTTTGATCCAAAGTGTTTCTACTGGGTCTGTATCCCAAAGAGATCTTGAGGGAAAGGGACCCATATGTGCAAAAAATGTTTGTAGCAGCCCTTTCTATAGTGGCAAGAAACTGGAAACTGAGAGGGTGCCCATCAATTGGGGAATGGCTGAATAAGTTATGGTATATGAATGTTATGGAATATTGTTCTGTAAGAAATGATAAGCAAGATTATTTCAGAGAGGCCTGGAGAGACTTACATGAACTGATGCTAAGTGCAATGAGCAGAACCAAGAGAACATGTGTGATGATCAACTGTGAAGAGGTGATTCAGGCCAGTTCCAATAGACTTGTGATGTACATACAGAAAGAGGGCTATGGGGACTGAATGTGGATGACATTTTCATCATTTTTGTTTGCTAGTTTTTCTTCCTCATTTTTTTCCTTTTTGATCTGTTTTTTGATCTGTTTTCTTGTGTACCATGATAATTGTGGAAATATGTATAAAAAACTGCACATATTTAACATATTAACATAACTTACTGTCTAGAGGAGGAAGAATGGGGAAATGAGAAAAAAAATTGGAGCATAAGATTTTGCAAGGGTGATTGTTGAAAACTTATCTTTGTATATATTTTAAAAATAAGAAGCTATTAAAGAATTTGGTTTCTATACCATTTGGTGCATATGTTAATACTAATATTTGCTTCTAGTTCCGTTTATCAAGATGTAGTTTCCCATCTTATCTCTTTTAACTGGTTCTATTTTACTTTGTCTGAGATCATAACTACTAACCCTGTCTTATTTTACTTCAGCTGCAACATAGTTCATTCTGCTCTAGTCTCTTATTTTAACTCTGTGTATTTCCTTTTCAGATGTTTCTCCTTGTAAACAATCTGTTGGATTCTAGTTTTTATAGTCTATTTTGTAATCTGCTTCCAGTTTATGGAAATTCATCCCATTCACATGCAGTTATGATTATGAACTGTGCATTTCCCTCTATCTTATTTTCTTCTGTTTATCTTTTTATCTTGTCCTTCAAGTCTTTTCTTCTACTATCTCCCTTAATCTGCCCTCCCTTTGATTACCCTTGCCATCTCTTTTATCCCCCTCCCCTCACTATTGGTTAATAGAATTATACACACACACAAACAGAGGTATATATCTTCTCTTTTTGAATCAATTTAGATGTGAGGTTCAACATCTCCCCATTTTTCATTTCCTTAATGCTTTTCCTTACCTCTTTTGAGAGATAATTTTTCTTCTCTCTCATCCCCTTTCTCCCAATGTACTCCATAATTTTTTCAAAATCATCCCAAGACAGATTAATTCATTCTCACGTCCTCTATGAATAATCCTTCTAACTTCCCTAATAAGGATTGAATTCTTAGAAGGTACATGTATCATTTTCCCATAAAGGAACAAAGATAAGTTTAACCTTATTGAGTCTCTTATGATTTCTATTTAATATTTACCTTTTTAGGTTTCTCGAGTCTTGTATTTGAAATTCAAATTTCCTATGTATTTCATCAAGAATCCTTGAAAGTTTTGTATCTCAAATACCCATTTTGTCCCTTGAAGGTTATGTTCAGTTTTGCTAGGTTTATTTTTCTTGGTAATAATCCCAACTCCCTTGCTTTTTGGAAAATCATATTCTAAGCCTTCTGCCTCTTTAATATGGTAGCTACTAAACCTTGTGTGTCCTATGTACCTTGGTATTTGAATGATTTCTGATTACAGTATTTTCTCTTTGACCTAGAAGTTCTGAAATTTGGCTATAATATTCCTGGAAGTTTTTGTTTAGGATCTCTGTCAGGAAATGACTAGTGGATTTTCTAATTTCTATTTTACCCTCTTGTTCTAGGATATCAGGTTTTCTTTCTTGAAATATGAAAGCTAGGCTATTTAATTGTGACTTGCAGATTAATTCAAATAATTTTTCTCTTTTATCTATTTTCCAGGCCAGTTTTTTTATGTTTTCTTCTACTTTTTCATTCTTGGATTTTGTTAGTGTTTCTTGGTATCTCATGGAGTCATTTAGCTTTCACTTAACCAATTCTAATGTTTAAGGAATATTTTCTTCAGTGAATTTTTTTATCTTTTATTCCATTTGACCAATTCTACTTTTAAAGGTGTTATTTTCATCATAGGATTTTTGTATCTTTTTTTCATTTCACCTATTCTGGTTTTTTTTCTTCAGTTGATTTTTAAAAAAAAATTTTTTATTTACCTAATTTTCCCTCAATCACTTTTATGTGGTTCTGAAATTCATTTTTAGCTCTTCCATTTTTTATTTGAGGCTTATTTGTAGCTGTTTAGACTTCATTGTCATTTTCTGAGTTTGTCTTGATTTTTCCTTTCATTTAGCTTTTTATGGCCAGGTTATTTTTGGTGTTGGTGATGATGGCGTTTGCTCACTTTTCTATCCTATTTCTTGATTTGGAATACCATGTTAACGTTGGGTTCTGTTCTCACTAAGGAGGCAGGTGGTGGGTGGGTGGAAGAACATTGTTTTAAGCTTCAGGGTTTTTTGTTTTTTGTTTTTTGGTTTTTTTTTTTTTTTTGCAATTCTGTTTTCAGAGCTAGATTTGGAGTTTTGAAGTTTTCAGTGCTTCCAAGGTAGTGTGATTTGGGGAGAAGTATAGTCATTATTCTCTTAAACTGTATTCTTGGTTCTTATCCAGAAAATGCTGTGATCCTTTGGGATTAAAACAAATACTGCTCCTCAGAGTCCCTCCTTCATTTGGACCAGACTGATACTGCTCTTCAGGGCTTCCACTTGCTCTTACCAAAAATACTCTCCTCTCCATTCTTGAAGTATGACTCATAAGTGGGTATAATTAATAGAGTTGCCAAAATGCATTTGGTCCTGCATTCAATGCAAGCAAAAAGAAAACTCTGTAATCTCTTTTTCACTAATTGCCAGGTAGTCTTATTGAATCTGGCTCCCAAAGGTGCTGCTGCTTCTGTCACCACCCTCTACTTCCACTACTGGTGTTTCATCTGTATGGGTTCTGAGATTGCCTCTGTTCCTGTGTTACACAGCTTTTGACTTGGGCTGGAAGAACATCTCACTTTAACATTTTGTTGTCTCTACCACTTCAGAATTTGATCTGAGGAATCATTTTAAAGTTGGAGGGGAATATTGGGAGAACTTACCTGAGTACTTTTTTACTTCACCATTCTGGCTACTCCTCCAAAAGTATCATAAGTTATTTTTTTAATGATACAATTTCAACATTTTCTGGGTATCATTTTTTCAAGTTAGCAGCACGTCTCATACAGCAGATTCCCCCAAATCACTATACTGCCTTGGTGTGCTACTAAAATACTTTGTCTCTTCACTCTCCTCTTCGCTCCCACCCCAGATTTTGCTTCACTGACTAGGGCACGACCTGAACCAAGATTTCTTTTGATAACAGGATTTTGTCAAAGGTTTCCTGCACAGCAGCCAATATATGGTTAACCAATACAGTTAACCAATTTTGTCAAAAGAGCAAATTGAAAGGTAGTTTGAGATATATAGGAGTAACTGTAACCCAAAACAGAAGCTTGGATCCTCAGTATGATAATTCAAAACAAGAATGCTTTGGGTCATTCTGGGGCTTTGGAGATTTGGAAATACCTTGTAACTATCTCTATTAGAAAGTTATTGGGACTAAGAGCCTTTCTGCATGTTGATACATTAATCACACTAGATAATACTAATTTTTCACAAGTAGTAAAACAAATCTATTCTCCCTCACATCAATCATGATGGGTATTTGGTGAGGTGATGGGTCTGTCTGTCAAGAGTGCCAACTCTAGGCTAGGAGTGATTTAAATGAGAACATTATCTACTTCTCTAGTTAAGCAATATTGAGGGTGGATTAATTTACAATATATGTGGCGCACCCATCCATTTGGCAACAGGGTAATAATTGTACCTTCAAAAACAGTGAGGAACCTGTAAGACAGATGGGATGAATGAAATCAGACTACTAAATAAATCACAAACTCAAAGGTGGAAGGGAATTCAGAAGCCATTTGGTTCAACCCATTCATTAAAGGGAATCACTCTACATCAACATCTAGTCATCTAGTCTCTTCTTGTATTTCTTATAAGGCATAACCCTTAAACAGCTAATTCCACTTTGGGAAAGTTCTAATTATCTGTTTTTCCTTGAATCAACCTTGAATCAACCTATTTGCAATTTCCACTCAAAGACCTTACTTCTGTCCTTAGAGGCCAAGCAAAGAAAATCTAATGTTTCTTCTATATGAAGACCCTTCAAATACTTGCAAGACAATTACTATGTCCCTCATTCTTCACTTCTCTGGGTTAAACATTATATATTTATTTTTATCAATTATTAGGTAGCATGGTATCCACTCCCCTCACCAATCTGGTTTCTACCATATTAACAATCCATTCCTAAAAAAAAAAAAAAAATCCATCCAGCACTGAATGCAATATTCCAAGTGTGATCTGAATAAGAGAAGGATAATTACTTCTCTTTTTCAATACACTATGCACTTCATGCAGCCTAAGATCAAATTAGCTTTTTTGAATGCAATGTCATACTGTTGACTCATACTGAATCTACAATGTACTAAAAACTTCCAAGGGTTTTTCACATGTACTATTGTCTGGCAATGCTTTCATCATCTTGTTATTTGTGAAGCTGGTTTTTTTTCCTTTTGAACACATGTGCAGGACTCCAGAAACTTTTCTAGCCTGCTGATATATATTTTAGATCCCAATTTGTCATCCAGTTATTAACTATCCCACTTAGCTTTATGTCATTTACTTTATTTAGTAAGTGTAGCATAAATAGCTCTAACCAATTCATTTCTAGCAAAAACACTAATTAAAATAACATGAAGCTGAACGAGTGTGGAGGGTATTGAGGTTTTTTTTTTCCTATTTCTATAAAAGCATTTAACAAACACTGTAATGCTTTCATTGCAAACAACATGGAGAGCTGTGGACTAGATGATATTACAATTAGGTGACTCAAAAGTGATTACATGATAGGTTCCAGAAGGTAGGTTGATGTAAACTTGGTGGACCTCAGACCCTAATTATGGATCCCTGACCAAGTCACTCAACTCTTTTTGCCTCAGTAGGCACAAAGAGTCAGACATAACTAAAATGACTGAACAACAACAATAAACTTAAGAGATCTCTAGTGGCTGGGCTCAGCGTTTTGTTCTAGATTTACTCTCTAGAAATTTTTATTAGTGATTTGCTTGAAATCACGGAAGGAATGTCAGAACTGTAATGATACAAATCTGGGAATGATATCTACTAAGTGATAATACAGAATCCAAACTGATCTTGAAAGAATAGAATAACAAGATGTGAAATATAAGTACAAAATTAGAAGATTTGGTTAAGAAAAAAAAAAGCTTTAAAGTACTTTCATTACAATTAGAACTATCCAAAATTAGAATGGGCTACTTAGGAGATAGTATGTTTCCTCTCAGTATATATTTTCCAGTTAAGCCTTGGATGACCAGTATCAGAGATCCGGGAAAGAGAATGCTTTATCAGTTTTAAGGATTAAATGGTCTCTGAAGTCCCTGATAACTCTTGGATTCTACAATTCTAATGGAGAAAAGTGCTGAATACCACAAGGCTAATGACAAACTTCTGGGAACTCTAATAGAAAAGTTCTTATAAGTTTATACTGCATTTATGATTTTTGGAACTTTAATCTAAATTTATTTCTTTGTAATTTCTACCCATTGTACCCAGTTGCTGAAATCCAAATATCTGGCATTCTCTTAACCACCTGCCAATTAAAAAAAAATTAGTTTTTTCAGTTTAGTTCAGCATGACGTTATTTTTAAAAATAGTTTATTGATCCCTTTTTTCTTCATGCCAGTATAATTTCTGGGGAGAAGGAAGAGAATACTTTTCCCACTCTCACTGAACAACCCATTATAACAAAGGAAAAAAATTAAGCAAAACTGCAGTGAACTGCATTGAACCATATAGACAGTATTCTGTCCTAGTAGTGTCCAGACTTTCTGCCATGAGGAAGTACATTTTATTATCTCTTTTCTGGGACTATCATTGACTTTTCAATTATTCAGAATTGGCATAATCTGTTTTTGATGAAGTTATGATGGTTCACTTTTTTTAAAATAACTTTTTATTGATAGAACGCATGCCAGGGTAATTTTTTACAGCATTATCCCTTGCATTCACTTTTGTTCTGATTTTTCCCCTCCCTCCCTCCACCCCTTCCCCCAGATGGCAAGCAGTCCTTTACATGTTGAATGGGTTGCAGTATATCCTAGATACAATATATGTGTACAGAAGATGGTTCACTTTCTAAATGCTCACCAACCATCTTAAACAGTATGTTGTAGAATTTTGCTAGAATTTAAATCAAGCTCATTAGACTGGTTTATGAACCCTACCCACCTCTATTTTTGAAAACCAGGACAGCAGGGCCCCACTTCAGTCTTGCAGCTCTCCTTTTGTTCTCCATGATCTCAGAATTTCCTTGTTAACTTTTTTATTATCCTGAGGTATGTAAGTCTTCCTAATTTGATTTCTTGAATTCATTGAAGGCAGCTAGGTGTTCACTTGCTAACTCCTCAGTCACCTTGTTTTTCAAACCCATTAACCAGTTTTGCTCCTTCTAATCCCAAATTATCATTCTCACTGGCATAAAAAGAGACATGAAAAATTCTGTCTTTTAGTATCATTATTTTATCCCTTCTTTGATCCTCCTGAAAAACATTGCCTTGTATATTAATCTTATGACCAACTAGGTAGCACAATGGAGTGCTAGTCCTAGAGTCAGGATGACTCATATTTATAAGTTTAAATCTGGCCTCAGACACTTACCAGATGTGTGACCCTGGGCAAAGCACTTAACCCTATTTGCTTTGATTTTTCTCATCTGTAAAATGAGCTGGAGAAGGAAGTAGTGGACCACTCTAGCATATCCCAAATGGGATCATTAAGAGACACAATTCACCACCACCACCAAAATATTGCTCTTAGCATTCATCATCCTGATCTTTAGTTTCTAATACTGTTCTTTATAGTAAGTGGTCATCTTCCTATGTTTGTTATCCATTTTTTCACCATCTTCTGCAGATGTCTATTTAAAATTTCCATTATTCAATGAGTTCCCTATATATCCCTATATATTGAACTCTTTAGATAGATGATCTTTTTCTTTTTTCTTTTCTTTTTTAATAACTTTTTATTGATAGAATGCATGCCAGGGTAATTTTTTACAGCATTATCCCTTGCATTCACTTCTGTTCCGATTTTTCCCCTCCCTCCCTCCATCCCTTCCCCCAGATGGCAAGAGTTCTTTACATGTTGAATGGGTTGCAGTATATCCTAGATACAATATATGTGTGCAGAACCGAACAGTTTTCTTGTTCGAATTCAGAAGGTATAAATAACCCGGGAAGAAAAACAAAAATGCAAACAGTTTATATTCATTTCCCAGTGTTCTTTCTCTGGGTATAGTTGCTTCTGTCCATCTTTGATCAATTAAGGCTCTCTTTATCAAAGAGGTCCACTTCCAGATGATCTCTTTTTTTTTCATCAATATGTTTTATATATTCACAATTTCATTCTTGTAAACTTTCCATACTCCTTAAGCCAGCTTCCATGGCAGGATTTTTTTCTGAATATTCTGAAATCCATTTTTTCAGCATTTAAAGCGTACATCACACTATGCTGAAAGCTACAATAGACTTACATCAGAAAATGACTTCCTGTAGACAAGAAAACCAAAGACTAATGTGAATCTGATTGATGTGAATAAATGAAATCTCAAGGGGCCTATTAGAAAAGTGAATGGATAAAGCATATATAAGAAAGTCCTGCTCTCAAAGGATGAAGAGCAGAAAAATTGAAATGCTATTACATGGGAATATACCTGCTGGAGTAAGTCAAGTTCCATCCATCTCTTAGCACAGTGCCTGGCTGTTAATTAGTTAAATTAATTATTAAATTAAATGAATAAATAGTTGTTGACTTTATGGAGGATATGGCTTCCTTCTACAGAGCAGAACCAAAAGGAGCCTTGGGGGGGTGGAGGGGAGGGCGGGGACACAGTGTTCCAAGTTCCTAGAACAATCTGCATGCATGCATACATAGTATGTATGGAGCCTTTCTTTCTGTCTTTAACCTCCTTGGGCTAGCAGTGGCATCTTTAGGTCCAAGAATTTTAAAGATTTTTGTTAATAAAAAAATCCTAACTTTACTCTTATAAAAAACTCCATTTATTAAATACCTACTCTGTGTCAGGAACTGTGCTAAGAACTTTACAAATATTATCACCTTTGATCCTCACAATCAACCTGGGAAGTAGGGGCTTATTATTCCATTTTACAGATGACAGAACTGAGGTAGAAAGTGGTTAAGTGACTTGCCCAAGATCACAGAGGTATTAATTGTCTGAGATCAGATTTAAACTCAGGCCTTCTTGACTCTTAAGATTATGCTCTTCTTTCCCTTTCCAGGCCCATTAGTTTTTCCCCTGCTCCTCTATGACTGCCTGTGTCATCCTTTATGGCTCACTCTAGTGAGCCTTAAAACAGTTAACAATACTGCCATGTTAAGCTAGTTATGTGAGGCCTCAAACCCAATCTTAAGAGACGAAGCTGTGTCACAGGGTGTCTTTCTTAACCAGGCCTGCCTTGCCTTTAGTTAGACTGCTATACTGAATAAATCTTTGGCTAATTCTGTTGTCTCCTTAGAATAGTTACAGAATCCCAAGTAATCCTCCAGTTTAAGCAATCTTCCCTTGATAATCAGGAACAAGCTTTTGAGATAAGAGATGCTCCTCTTTACCTAAAGCAGATACAGGTTCTTCCTGTTCACACTTCCTAATGAGCACATTAGACATGTACTGTCATATTCCAGCTAGCACAAACTTAGGATAAGTGCCAGGAAAAGATCTAGTGATGTGAATTAAGTAATAGAAATTTTTTTTTGGCCTTTTCTTGGCTTAATGTATAGAGTAATAAGTATTTTATAACAATGTATTTGGGTTGACTCAAAGAAATGAGATTGATTTTTTTCCTCCTTTGCCTATCCATTTAACCTTGGTCAATGATGTTAGGAAGGGCTGGAGATGCACTTACCTACTTATATGAGCTATTCCTCATCAGGACCATGAATAGCAAATGCAAACAAATCTGTAGGAATTTGGAAGAGTTGCATGAATAGATTTACTAATCTATTCATGCAACTCTTCCAAATTCCTATTTTTTTTAAAGCATTGTTGTGATACCCATTATGTAACATAAAGCAAATTAATCGTCTAAAGTTGAGGGAAAAGAACCTAGTTCCCAGAAAAAAAAAAACCAGAAACTTTTCAAACTTCAATCCAAATTTAAATAAAACAGTAACAACAACAATAAAAATCCTAACATATGTCCTTTCCTTTTTTCATATCCTGAGTAGGAAGCAATGATAAAAGCACTAGCTCTTAGGCTCTGTACCCAATGGACAGATAAAGGTTGACAGAATGTCCTGTCCTTCCCAATCAAAAAAGACATAGTACATAGTGATGAGATTCAGATAATTAATACAGTAGAATAGTTTCAAGGACAAAAGAAGCTTCTCAGATCTAAGTAGTTAGTGACAGACACAGTGTGGTATAGTGGAAAAACAATGGAATGAAATATTTTGTGGGAAAAGGAGGAAGATTTGAGCAAATGGAGGAAAAGGGAAGAGTTTGGGAATTAAGAAGATTAAAGACAGAAATTGGGGAAGGGAATTTAGGAAGATTGAAGCAATGAAATAAGAAGTGTGTAAGAAAAATGAAGACAGATGAGTGTGGTTGATATCAGGTAATAGGTGAGGAGTATGACAAATTCAGTGGAAGATCACACCATAAGCAGTATATATACCACAGCAGTTCCCTAGAGAAACTTCTAGCAAGAATGACAATCTAAGGCTTTCACTTCCAGTTAGCACAGGAAATGGTACTTTTCTAGTGTAAAAGAGAATGTGGTATCTGTATTTCTGCTGAATAGTGCTATGCTTCCCCAAAGAAAAGGTAAAGGAGCTTGAACACTAAGTTTGAGAGTCAAGAGTTAACAATAGGGAACAAAAGAGTTTAAACAAAACAAAACAAAACAAAAACCAAATCCCAAAACAAATAAAATACAACAAACTTCAAAATAAAACAAAAGTGAAAAATCAGAAAAGAAACAAAGTCTTTAAAGGGGACAGGGGGTGGTTTCATCACAACTGCTCACCATATCTGAGATAGGTATTTGTAATTCCAGACCATGGCTTAAAATTAAAAAAATGATTGAGCATTTTTCAAAAAAATACATTTGCTTAGATTTTTGGAAATCTAATCAAAAGGGCTTCAAAATGAAACAAAATGGAGAAACACAAATATTCTATATATTTTCACCAAACTACAGATAGTAGCTACAATGTATAAAGTAAAGCAGATGCTAAGCATAAGTTTGCCAAAGTTGCATCCAAGAATATGTAAGTACTAGTGGAGGGGGAACTTCTATTCTGATTCTCACCAAAAAGAAGGAAATGTTTGCTTAAGTAAAAATGATGGGAATCTCATGAAGAATTACTCCTTAAAATGTGAGATAGATGATTAGATAGGTATGATGTGCTACGGAAGAGACTTCAAATGGTTCTAAGAAATGGTAAGTAGGATCCATGGACCAAAATTCTAGAAAGGAAATCAGGACAGCAGACTGGGAAGCAAAACAATCCTGATGAGAATGAAAAGGAGTTGTCAAAGGAGTAAACATGCATACAGATACATGAGAAACTCATCAACCAACTTAAGAATCTAAAAAGACTTGTACAGAACATAGAGGAGAAAATAACACAGGCTGAATCCAAAAGCAAAAGCTTTGCATATCCTTATAAAAATAGTGTCAAAGTAATAAAGTTAAGAATAAACTGTGGTTTTTTTTTTAATTTAATTTTATTTAATAATAACTTTGTATTGACAGAATCCATGCCAGGATAATTTTTACACAGCATTATCCCTTGCAATCACTTATGTTTCGTTTTTTCCCCTCCCTCCCTCCCCCCCCCCCAGATGGCAAGCAGTCCTATATATGTTAAATATGTTGCAGTATATCCTAGATACAATACACATTTGCAGAACCGAACAGTTCTCCCGCTGCACAGGGAGAATTGGATTCAGAAGGTAAAAATAACTCAGGAAGAAAATCAAAAATCAAATAGTTCACATTCATTTCCCAGTATTCCTTCTTTGGGTGTAGCTGTTTCTGTCCATCATTTATCCAATGAAACTCATAAACTGTGGTTTTTTTTAAAAAAAAAGTCTAAGGATAATAAAAAACAAATTTTAAGCTATATTAGGGGAAAAAAGACCAAAGACGGGATGTGACATTGCTGTGAGTGGATGGAAAAGGCTACTGAGCACCTTTTTTGCTTTTATATTCTTTGCCAAGGACTATGACATTTAGATTTAAATCCTACCTAGGGAAAGAGAGAACAAAATATGCCTTATTTGAAACTGAAAACCAATAAAGAAGAAAAGAAAAGGTTAAGACAGCAAATCTGGGGCAGCTGATGGCTCAGCAGGTAGAGCAGGAAGACTCATCTCCATGCCTTCAATTCTGATCTCAGACATTTACTAGTTGTATGACTCTGGGCAAATCACTTAAACCTGTTTGCCTTACTTCCTCATTTACAAAATGAGCTAGAGCAGGAAATAGCAAACCATGTCGGTTTCTTTTCCAAAAATAATCCAAAATAGAGTCACAAAAAACAAATGGACAACAAGAGGGCATATCTAGCTGTTCTTAATGAGCTCAAGCCAACAAGCCCAGGAAACTTAAACCTTAAGATTCAGGAAGAGGTGTATGATTATTAAGCAACAATCACTGATTTTTCTCAAAAATTATGGCGTGTGGGAGAAATTGGAAGACAGATTTCCTCATTTTAAGAAAGGGAAAAAATGGAGTTTGCCAATCAGAAGTTCATGAGGTTGCTTCAATTCCTAGCAGAATTCTAGAACCTATTGTTAAAGGGATTTGAACAATTAGAAAAGAAAGTGATTACAAAGATCCATCATAGTTTAATCAAAAACAGATCATGAAAATTGTAATTAGATGAAATCAGAATGTTGGCTCTTTGCCTTAATTTTTTTTCTTTGTAACAAAGGGTACAAAGTGGGGTGGTAGATGTGGAGGGAAAGCTAGATACCCAGAAATGACTGTAATATGAAATAAAAGGCATTGGTAGAACTGAAGAATGCCATATAGTTTCCTTATATTTCAGCAAAGCCTTCATGAAGTTTCTCATGCTGATAAAGAATGGCTCTTCTTATCAAGGCCAACATGTACCTTTGATCCTAACCCCTCCTGTTTGTTTTTTCCCCAGCAGATTTCCGGACAATCATTTCTACTCCATGTGTTTCCTTTTCTGCTACCTTCAAATAAAGACTCTCCCATGCTTAATACCTACACACCCAAGTTATCATCATCATCATCATCATCATCATCAAAATCATAATCATCATATCAAACTTTTTTCATTCCCAAATGACTAGAAAAAGCTAGTTATATTCATAACCTCAACTTTCTCTTTCTCAAACCTTTGCAAACTGGTTGCTGAAAACAAAACTGAAACTTTCTCCAAAATCATTAGTGGTTTCCTAATTTCCAAGCCTAAATGATTTCTCAATTTTCTAAATTTTTATTCATCTTTTTCTAAATATCTGCCTTATAAAAATCCTCATTTTTTTGACCTATTTGACACCTTTTCCTAAATATTCTTTCTTCTGATGTATCCAGATTTCAATCTTGGTTCTCCTTCTCCTTGCCTAACCCCTCCGCATCAATTTCCTTTGCTGGTTCATAATCCATACTCTAAAGCTCTCCTTAATACTCTTCTTTCTCTATGTTCTCAATGACAATATTAACTTCCATGGGTTTAATTATCAGCATTATGCAAATGACTTTTTTCTTCCTCCCTTCTTCCCTCCCTCCCTTTTTCTTCCTTCTTTCCTTCCTCCCTTCTTCTCTCCCTCCCTTTTCCTTCCTCCCACTCTCCCTCCCTTTCTTTTTATTCCTCCCTTTCTTCCTTTTTCTTCCTCCCTCTCTCTCACCTTCTTTCTTTCCTTCCTTTCTTCTTTCCTTCCATTTTTTTCATTTTCTTCCTTGCTCTCTTAATTTCCTTCCCTGAGACAGACAAGAAGCAGTACATATTAGGAAAGTTAAACCACCACCAGTATCTTGACCATTATTAGCTCTCTTGTACTGATGAAGACAGCCTAAGCTCTTTGAACTCAAGAGCTTCAGGAATAGCAGTGTCAGCCAACTGCAAGCAGACCAGACCCTTCAGCCACCTTTGAAAGAGTAAATCATTGTGGAGAAGGGGTGCACTTTCTTAATCACCACAGCAACAACTACCATCAACTAGCAGATAAGAGCCTTGACAGTAACAGCACCCTTCCAGACTACCATCCCTCAAAGCCACAAAATAGGGAAAGCTTTTGTGGAGATACATCTCCAATAACTACTGACTGTCACTCAAAAGGCAGGCAAGCTGGCCTCGCTGAAGCAGAAAGCACTCTGAAGAGGAGAAAAGGGACCATATTTGCCAGGCAAATCAAGCTACCACAATCACCATGATTACCATCTTCCCTTATGATGGAGAGTGCCTCGGACCATACATACACCCAAGAACCTTTGGAATAATGCTTCCAGGCCAGTAGTTACAGCCATCGTCCTGAGAAGCAACTCCTGCAGAAATGTAGTCTAGCAACTGCTCCAGTAAGTGAACATGTGCTACAGTTATACTTATTGAAGGTTCAGGGAAAGAAATTTTTGTCACCAAAGTCCTTGGCACTGTCAAATGGTTCAACATCAAAAACAATTTTATCAGTGGAAAAGACATGAATGAGGCATTATCATGTTTCGCAATTGTACCTTAAGGACTATTGGACCTTTCCATCTAATTTGCAGCTTCCATGTATTATCTCCATTAGATTGGGAGCTCCTTGAAAGTAGCCTCTTTCCTATTTGTATCCCCAGTGCTTAGCACAAAGTACTTAAGTGCTTCATTCATTCATTCATCTAGTGCTTGTCTTTCTCCTGAACTTGTCCATTATTGGCTCTCTATTGGATATTTCAAATTGAATGCCTCGTGGACCTTTCAGGTTCAACCTATCCAAAATATAACTTTTTCCTCAAACCTGCCCGTCTTCTCAACTTGCCTATTAAAGGCACTGCCAACTTCACAACCATTTCTTCCCTTATGGTGCCTTGACCCATTTCTTTACTATAGCTTCAACATGTTTCCTGGGCATTGGGCTTTGGGTCATTGTCCTCACTTTGTCTCTTGCTGTAGCTTGGATGACAGCCTAAGTGCTGGGCTGTGGCCTGTCTGGACTTTGTACTGAGCAGAGATAGCTCTGTCTCCTGCCATAGTTTGGCTAGGTTGCTTGGGACTTGATCTAGGCTTGTCTCCTCTAGTTCCAAATGGCTGTGTTATTAACCTACCCTGGCATGTCTCTATTTGGAGTGTCTGCAGATTTCTAGGAATCTTGTTATGTAGCTCTAGACTAGATAGAGGAACTTATAGCCATTTCACCTTAGCTTTATCATTTCTTCTGATGGTCCTCAGGCAATTGGGGTTAAGTGACTTGCCCAGGGTCACACAGCTAGGACGTGTTAAGTGTCTGAGTTCACATTTGAACTCAGGTCCTCCTGGCTTTACAGCTGGTGCTCTATCCATTGTGCCACCTAGCTACCCCTTCTGTTTTTTTTTTTTTTTTAAGGGTTTTACTGAAATATAAAATAGGCTTGTCTGGGTCTCTTCATGTTTTCATCTTACCTCAGGGATTGATGGTTTAGAACTTTGCTATTTTTATCAGTACCTTCAACTGAATTATCCAAACCAGAAGTTGGGAGTGATAGTCTTGGGACAATATGCTTTATACACATATGCCTCACTCCCACTGGACTTTAAGGTGTGAACCCACTCTTTCCAGGATTCTTATGTGCAATGAGAGAGTGTCCTCCTAGTCCGGCAGGAATGTTTTTCAAACTACTGTTCTTGTTATACAGTTTTTTAAAAATTATTTTCAAAATATGTATGCAAAGATAGTTTTCAACATTCACCTCTGAAAACCCTGTTCCAAATTTTTCTCTCTCCCTTTACCCTACTCTCCGCCCCCAAATAGTAAGCAATCCAATATATGTTAAACATGTGCAGTTCTATACATATTTCATACTGCACAAGAAAAATCTGAAAAAAAAGAGGAAAAATATGAGAAAGAAAAAAACCAACAACAAAGGTTAAAAAATACTATGTTATGATCCATAGTCAGTCCCCACAGTCCTCTCTGGATGCAGATGATTCCCTCCATCACAAATTTATTGGAACCGGCCTGAATCACCCTCATTGTTAAAGAGCCAAGCCCTTCTGAGTTGATCATCATATAATCTTGTTACTGTGTACAATATTCTCTTGGTTCTACTCACTTCACTCAGCATCAGTTATGTAAGTCTGCCCGGGCTTCTCTGAAATCATCCTATTGATCATTTCTTGCAGAATAATAATATCCCATAATATTCATATACCACAATTTATTCAGTCATTCCCCAACTGATGGGCATCCACTCAGTGTCTTGCCACTACAAAAATGGCTGCACATTTTTGCACAGGTGGGTCCTTTTCCCTCCTTTATGATCTCTTTGGGAAATAAGCCCAGTAGAGACACTGCTGGAACAAAGATTATGCAGTTTTATAGCCCTTTGGGCACAGATCCAAATTGCTCTCCAGAATCATTGGATCAATTCACAACTCCACCAATAATGTATTAGTGTACCAGTTTTCCCACATCCCCTCTAGTATTTATCCATTATCTTTTTCTGTCATCTTAACCAATCTGAGAGGTATGTAGTGGCACCTCAGAGTTGTCTTGATTTGCATTTCTCTAATCAATAGTGATTTAGTTGCTATACACCTCTTAATAAATTTCTTTTTAAAAATCAATGCCTTTGAAATCACACAGGTGGCATGCCTGAAGAAAAAGCCAAGGGTTGTTAGTTTAACAGATGACAAGTTCCACAAAAGTTTTAAAAAATTAGAATGTTGGGTTCTACACTTATCTCTAATTTCATCTTAATAAAGTTTTAGGATAAAAAATATTCAGTTTCATAAGTAAAGAATATTTCACCTGAAAAACATGAATTTTGGCAGAAAATTCACTCTATTTACTGTGTTATAGCAGCTGGAAAAAATGGTTTTAGATATCACTGAGAGGTGGGATATCCATGACTAAGATGGTGATAGTCCTCATGTACTCTCCTTTGGTCAGAATACTGTGTTTAGTGTTAAACACACTTTTAGACACTAATAAGTTGAAGAACATCCAAAAGAAGTATAACCACAATGGGGAAAGAGCATGAGATAATACCATGACGACTGACTGAAGGCATTAAAAATGTTTAACCTGGAAAAGAAATGAATAGGAGGTGGGGATATGTGGATGTGATGTTTTTAAAAGAGTTGTCACAGGGAAGATGTAATAAACTTGTTCTACTTACAGTCCCAGAACTAGGACAAAACTGAGAGAAGTAGATAGAAGTCACAATGAGGCAAATTTAGTATCAGTATAAGGAAAAACATCTGCACAATTTAGAACTATTAAAAACTAGGATGTGCTATCTTTGGAAGTAATTAGATGAACCTCACTGACTTCAAGCAAAGGCTAGATGATTTGTCAGATATTTTTAAAGGATTGTCTTATTCAATTATGATTGGGATAGATATCCTCTGAGGTCTATTCAAGTCCTGTCTCTGGCTTAGCTGAAACATGACTATGGACACTTAAATTATCAGAATCACTATGTGAAAAATCTTTATTTACACCCATATATCCATTCATTCAATAAACATTTATTAATCACAGACTGTGACAAATACTATGCATTAAAAATGGATAGGAAATTACTTTCCAAACTGAAAAGTATTACCTAAATGTGAGCTCTTAGTATGAATATCACTAAAGTTGTTAGGGCAAACAGTCCCAAAGTGAAATTATTCAGGGAAACATGAGACATTTTTGGTCTTCTAACTTCATGCTGAAAGGAAAATGCATTCTTCATTGACATATATTGCAAGTATTCTAGAGTCTATCCTTCTGATAGGGATACTAGTTTATTAAAAATCTCTTCTGGATAGAGAGCTAAAGGGGATAAGATTTCATCACTGAGTTTCTAGTAATAGCTTTCACTAATAAACTCTTTCTATACTTCTACACTTCTACTTCTTCCTTAACTCTATCAGTACTTCAGTAGTGACTTTAATAGTAAGATCAATGCCATAAGAGAACTTAAAAGGAAGTACAGATGTTTCCTTATCTCTTTGTCTACAATCCAATTCTACCATCAGTACACTATAGACAAACATGTCACGAGACGAAGAGAAGAGGCAAAGATAAAATATTAAAAAGTATAAAACCATCTTTATTTATAAAATCTTAGAATTTTTGAAGAAAATAGCAAGGTACACAAAATAAATTATCCATCTAATACATCTGGGAAACTGAAAAGCAGGATCTTGTTCTTAGAAAGAAAGGGAGAAGCAGCTAGGAACTGTGAGAACCTTCTTTCTGTCCGAAGTAAAACAATGCTAGAGGTCACCTAGTCCAGCTTCCTCATTTTACAGATAAAGTAACTAAGGTTCAGAAAGGTCACTTGGTCAGTTAGTAGCAAACTAGAATTTGAACTGTGATTTTTTTTACTTCCAACAGGTAGAACTTATTCTAGAATATATTCCTTCTGTTTAAAAAGAATAGAAAACCCAACAAATCATCTCTAGAAATTTCAAGAGTTTATAGTGTACTGAACTTAATAAATAGGCCCGCAAACCTCTGTTTCAAAGTTGCAGGTGACATATCAAAGACAAAGTAAGGAAATTTTTGAATTTTAGTAGAAAAATTAAATTAGATTTCCAATTGAAATGACAGCATTTATTACAATTTTCACAATAAACCCAATATTAGTTTTTTCCAAAACAAAAAAAATTTCTTTGAAAATTTACCAACTCAATTTTCTGAATTTTTCTTATGATAAAGTCAAAGAAATTATAATTAGCATTAATCTGGGGAAGTTTGTGAAACTGATCTTCAAAGTTCTCATTTCCTTAAGCTCATATTTAAGACTTCCCATTTAATCTGAGTAAGTTTTGTTGCATTATAGCATTATAGTTGGGGATGATCTAGGTTTCTTTCAGGAGGGCAGTTGGGTTCTCAGTAATTCTTCAGTTCCATAAAAGCAAAATTGACTATAGAAAATTATGACCATGGTGCTGACACATCAGCTAAGGATGAATTAATGCTGAACCTAGAATGGTGAGAAGCCTTAGTTGGGGAAACAGAATTCACTAGGCCTAGGTAAAGATTAACTCTACTTTGGTCCTACTACCAATTCAACAACTGACCACAAGCAAATCATAAGACCACACCAGTACAGACTTTTAAGAACAGCAAGAGATTTTCTACACCATGTAGTTCAGATATTTGAGTTAAGATGAAAGGATATTGTTAGAGCATCTCAAAAATCAGTGCTTGCACAGATAAGGTGCTTAATAAACATTTGCTGAAACAAAGGTCAAGAGAATTCTTTGAGGTTGGAGCTATGAACATATAGCTTTCAAGCATTTTGACAAATAATTAATTTGGTTTAAAATAGTCAAAATGGTCTAATCAAAAAATAATTTGATAATTTTTTTTCTGTCACCCACTAGTATCTGTTTTGGCATCTATCAAATCCCAGTTTAAATGTTTTATCATTAAGTACTGACTAGCAACTGACTGGTTAACTTACCTACCAGAAAAAAAAAAGTTTAGGAAGCTGCCATGACAAACCAAGCTCATATCAGAGAGAGACCTTTTATCTGTTTAGCAGGAAAACTAGTATTTCATTCACTGATTCAAAAAGGGGATATCAGAAAATACTTGACTAATTTCAAGTTTAGTTTCACCTTCTGAAGTATTATTTCTTTCATATAAGGATTCTCCATATTCAGAGAAACTATTTACTGTTTCTCAAGCCTTCTAAAGAAAAAAATGCAAATAAAATCTCTGCCTCCAAGGCTAATAGTCATGGAATTGGAGAAGAAGCAATGTTTTAGATTAGGTTTTTTGGTGATGTAGAAGATATAAATATTTAAGATGATAATGTGTTTCAAAATCCAAAGTTCCCATCTCAGATTCTAATCTATAACTAGAAAGCAATAAAGATGATTGATGATACTGATGATATTTGGAAATTCATTTGAACACATGATCTATCCAAACACCTTTATCTTTGGTAAGAAGATTAAAATAAATTCAGTTCAGAACAGATGATGATTGAGAATCTCTAAAAGAGAAGTCTTCACAAATATTTCTTCTTCATCAGCAGCAGAGCAGTCAGGTACTGTCTGTCTCAAGCCTGATTGCTGACCTTTTAATACAATTGCACTTGTGTGATTTACATGTAAGAGAAACTAGGTTTAGACCCCAATCTGTATTCTTTCCATAAGCATGGTGTAATCCATCCATCAAGGACTAACTTCTGAGAGAGTATAAAGATATCTATGTTGCAATCCTACTCCCTAGAATCATACACCTGATAAGTTGAATCCAAATACCCGCTGAAGAATTGATCTGGAGTGTTGACTGATGCCAGAATCTTACTGCTACAGAATCTTCCAATTCCTTCTGCGTGCAGATGCAAAACTGTGAATGGCGAGTCGCATTGATGAGTTACTTTCAGAAATCTCACAAGATGAGATGACAGAATGTAGTGCTTGAGTGTATGCTGTAAACCAAGAATTTTCACATTGATTAAAAAAAAATTAACTTCCAAAATAATGTAAAGTTAACTTCTCCACAGCCCAATCTTTCTCTATTAGTTCTGTTTCCCTAACCTGGAAATACATAATAATAACAATCAATCAACCAAACAAACAAAAACATATTACCATCACTTACGCACTCAGTGTAATTCTCTATGATTATAAAACAGATGTAAATCTGTATTGGTAGAGGGAATTTTCTTGCAGAGAGTTTTCTATGCCAATAAAATAAGAAATTTCCCTCTGGCCTCCAAGAGGTCAACCCTGACCTTTAGCGCTTATGCAGCACTTTGAAGTCTGCAAAGGGTTTTACATCCATTATCTCATTACAATTTCACAACAACCTGTGGAGCTAGCTCATCTTACAAATGAGCAGAGGAAGTAATTTGTATGATATTAAAATAATTTAGGCCACCAGTATAAAAAATACAAAGTATCTCATATATTCCACTGAACTATCTCACTAAAAGTATCTCATATACACTACTTTGAGACATAGAAATGAGTGCCTTTGTTGTTGATCAGGACCCAAGAACCTGGATGATGATTAATTTGCTCCCCCAAGATCAGCAGAAAGCATTTCCAGTCAGCTGGCAGCATTTCCAGCCAGCTAGGATTCTTAATGATGGAGTTGGTATTTTACCAAATCATCTCAATATCCCAAGAAAATGGACAATTCAAAACTTCCCTGCCCCCAGGAAGGAGGTACAAATTTATGGGGAAATGTTGTATATTTCACATAAATGAGATTGTACTTTAATATTTTTGCTACAAACTTATTATTTGAAAATAAAATTTTACATGAAAAGATTATAATCTCAATGTAATAAATAATATAAATGACATTAAAGAACATCTAGATACTCCATAGTCTGGGAATGGCTAGAGTTCTATTCTATGTGGCTGTTAAATATAACCAATAGGCTGTGTTTACAAGTTAAATAATAAGGACTTAAACTGAAAATAATTTTCAAACATAAGAGAGTAAGTAAAATGATATACACAAAGGTCAGGTGAGAAATATGAATAATTTTCAACCTTAACATGTCTCAGCTTTTTGCTGTCAGATCTCACATTTTCCTAAAAACATACCTTGATTGTTTTTATAGAAGATACAATTATTGGCACAGGTATCAGGATGAGCATCCCAGAAATCAGAACCACAGCAGCATAATGGAGGCAAATCAATATTATGCAGTCGCATCTTCTCTTGTATCTGGGCTCTTAAAGCTTCTATATATCTGTAAAAATCACAGCTAACATTTATTAAACACTTTCTATGTGCCAGTCTATGACACAAAGAAAATATGGGCAAGGCGGGCAAGAAAGGCAGAAAATCCTGGCGTCTTAAATTCATCACTTAAATAAAGTAGATTAGAGAATCAAACCAGACCTTCTAAAGTGATTTTCTGAGTGAAACATTTTCTGCTTTTGTACCTTAATTTATTCTCTAACCATCTCCACAAATGAGGAAAATATTATTAAGTAGTCTTCTCTCAAGTTAAGAAGTTTTTAATAAGAACATATTATGTGGTAGGACCTGTGCTAAGTAAGTGCTGGTGATACAAAGACAGAAACAAAAGTTTTTTTTCTCAAGGAGCTAAAATTCTAGTGAATAAGATGATACATCAAGAACTTGGCAGAAAAGATATAATACAGAATAGGTGGAAAGCATTCTGAGAGAGGGAATATTAGCAGCTGAGTGATCTCAGGCAGAAGAAAGCAGAGGCAGAGGCTGAAGGACTAGACCTTTGGATTTAAAGACATTCGGAGAGAGCTCTTGGAACCAAGCAGAGAGATAGGCCTCTAAGCTAACCGGGCTATATTGGAGATAATAAAAGATCTGAACTTTTATCACCTGGCTGCGTTTTGAGAAGAAAAAGCTCACTACATTTTGGCGCCCGAACAGGGACCCCACACCTGAACCCCAACAAACAATAAATCTTTTTTTCTCTTTCAACATTGTTTTATTTTTCCAATTACATGTAATGATAGTTTTCAACATTCATTTCTGTAAGATTTTGAGTTTCAAATTTTTTCTTCTTTTTTCCCTTACCTCTCTTCCTCCTTAAGGCAGCAAGCAATGTGATATAGGTTATACATATTTTAAACATATTTCCTTATTAGTCATGTGGAACAAATCTTGAAAAAGGATTGGATATGAGGGATGAGTGAGAGTGAAGAGTCAAGAATGACTTAGGTTGGGAGCCTTGGTGACTGGACTGGGGGAGTCTTCACAGTAATAAAGAACTAGGGAAGACAGCAGAGTTTTAGAGAAAAGATAAGTGGTTTTGGTTTGGATGCTGAGTTTGAGATGGCAACAAGAAAACCAATTCAATATTAATCAGAGAAATGCAAATTAAGACAACTCTGAGATACCACTATACACCTGTCAGATTGGCTAGAATGACAGGGAAAGATAATGTGGAATGTTGGAGGGGATGTGGGAAAACAGGGACACTGATACATTGTTGGTGGAATTGTGAACACATCCAGCCATTCTGGAGAGCGATTTGGAACTATGCTCAAAAAGTTATCAAAATGTGCATACCCTTTGACCCAGCAGTGTTTCTACTGGGCTTATATCCCAAAGAGATACTAAAGAAGGGAAAGGGACCTGTATATGCCAAAATGTTTGTGGCAGCCCTGTTCATAGTGGCTAGAAACTGGAAAATGAATGGATGCCCATCAATTGTGGTATATGAATGTTATGGAATATTATTGTTCTGTAAGAAATGACCAGCAGGATGAATACAGAGAGGACTGGCGAGACTTACATGAACTGATGCTAAGTGAAATGAGCAGAACCAGGAAATCATTATATACCTCAACAACGATACTGTATGAGGATGTATTCTGATGGAAGTGGATTTCTTCAGCAAAGAGATATAACTCAGTTTCAATTGATCAAGGATGGACAGAAGCAGCTATACCCAAAGAAAGAACACTGGGAAATGAATGTAAATTGCTTGCATTTTTGTTTTTCTTCCCGCGTTATTTCTACCTTCTGAATCCAATTCTCCCTGTGCAACAAGAGAACTGTTCAGTTCTGCACACATATATTGTATCTAGGATATACTGTAACCTATTTAACATGTATAGGACTGCTTGCCATCTGGAAGAGGGAGTGGAGGGAGGGAGGGAGGGGAAAAATCGGAACAGAAATGAGTGCAAGGAATAATGTTGTAAAAAATTATCCTGGCATGGGTTCTGTCAATAAAAAGTTATTAAAAAAAAAGACACCTTATTTTCATATGTAAATTACTTGTCACAAAATAAAATATATTTATTAATGTAAAAAAATAAAGAAAACCAATTCAAAATACTCAAAAGACATCTGATGAGGTGGAATTG
Source organism: Antechinus flavipes (assembly GCF_016432865.1). Taxonomy (NCBI): domain Eukaryota; kingdom Metazoa; phylum Chordata; class Mammalia; order Dasyuromorphia; family Dasyuridae; genus Antechinus; species Antechinus flavipes. The sequence continues at coordinate 481,370,972 of NC_067400.1, forward strand.
GAGCTCAAGTGACTAGGGCTCAATATACAGATATATGGGAATGAAGTACATAGAAATTATAACTGAAACCATGGAAGATGATGAGGTCACAAGAGAAAATAAAAGTATTGGGGAAACATAGCCTCATTTTTCCTGAAAAGGACAGAACCGTGATTCTTTTAAATTTGTAGTAAGTTTTGAACACTTCTTCTAAAGTACCTGATACATTCTCTGCTCCTCTGCTGCTTTTTATTAGCTACTTCTCTCTTATCTTCCAATTCTAAATCAGTTAATATTTCACATGTCTTCTCCTCGGAATACAGGTCTTCCTGATATGTCATTCTCAAAATCCTTTGCTCTTCAATGCAACGCTGCTGCTCTTTCCATTTTTTAATTCTGGAGACAAATACATAATAATTATTTCTACAAATTATATACAAAAATTTTGCATGATTTGGCCAAATACTCCTTGGATTCAATTCTCTGGAATCATTACTCTTCCCCCCCCACCAAAAACAAAAAAAACAAAAAAACAAACCCAAAGTCAAAGAATATAGTAGAATAAGAGTAAGTTTGTCCTTAATTACAAATAGGTAATTTGGAGATTTCTTTTACAAGAGTCTTTTCATACATACCCCTTTATATACAAACAAGTTTTCAGAGGGAAATGGAGAGCTGCAAAGATTTTTGTTTATCATATTCTTCATTATGCTATTTAGTCTGTCAGTTATCAAATGTTTATTAAGAACTTACTATGTGCTAGACAGTGTGCTAAGAACTACAGATATCCTGCCCTCCAAGAACTTACTTTCTAATGGGGATAACAACCTTCTCACAGCTAGATACATAAAAGATATATATGGGAGTAGAAAGTCAGTCATCTGAGGGAAGATGCTGCAGAGATATTAAAAAAGATGAAAAAAGAAAAGATTATTAGATCAGGCAGCTAAAAAATCTTTGATAAGGGCACTAGAAAGGGTGATTTCAATTGAATGATGAGGTGAAAAGTCAAACTGTGCAGGGTTTGGAAGTCAGAGAGAGGAAAGAAATAGAGGCACCAAGTATAGATGGCTTTTTCAAGTAATTTGGCCAATAATAAGAGAAGAAAGATACGATGGTAGCTACATTGTCAGATATAGCTGTGGAAAGTTGAACCAAGTGAGGGTTTTTTTAAGGAAAGAGGAGAGATGGGTGTGTTTCTGAGTAACATGCAAGGAGCACACAAGGAAGAACTTGAAGATGGGAAATAATGGGAATGATAGTAGAATCTGCTAGGAAAAAATGGGAAAAGATGGGATCAAGGGTGCGTGTAGAGGGAGTGGCCTTGGCAAGAAGAGCTATTTCTTCAAGAAAGTTGGAGGTGAAGGTGAAGATAACAAGGGAAGATGTTTAAGTAATATGAAATGAAGAGGAGGAAAAAAATGGGGAGTTATCAATAAATGGCCTCGATTTTTTTCACAGAAGTATAAAATGAAATCTTTAGCTAAGAGAGTAGAGATTCAGTGGAAGGCTTAGGGAATAAAGTTTGGAATAGCTGCTTTGGTGAAAGGAATAGAGATTTATTAGAAAGATATAAAAGGATTGTCTTGATGAAGTAAGGATACTTACTTCTGGAATATAAATTGAAGTTCTGAAATATAAATGTGTAATGGACCTAACCAGTCAAGTTTCATGACTATTTTCTAGCTATGTTTAATAGCAGGTGAATTAGGAGCAAAAGAGGTAAGTGGTACGAATAATCCAGATTTGGGTTTGGAAAAGAATGTTTAGAAATAAAATGAGGGAGCAAGTGAGCTGAGTTAAAGAGAATATAGAAGAACTGGTTTATTGGTGAGGGCCTGATAGTTTGGAGAAAAAAAGAGGGGTAGAGAGCATGGAGATTACAAGGATGAATAAAAGGGTAAGAAGTTGTAAAGCAAAGGGAAAGACTAAATGATCAGATAAATTACGGAGTTTTTAAACAAGGAGGTAGAACATTTGTGGGTGATGAAAAAATCAAGGCTATGACCATTTTTGTGTGAGGCAGACTGGAGGAGCAGGTCATGGAATTAAGCAAATCAAGGAAACTAAGATCTTGAAGAGCGCTTGACTCTTCCTTTGTCTTCACCAAATCTAATTAGCTTTTTTCTCAATAATATTTTATTTTTCCAAATACATATGAAGATAATTTTCAACATTCATTTTCGTTTTGCTCATAGGAATATATTTTATTTTTTTCTCAAAAGTATATTTTTTTCTATTTATAGTAGCCTTTTTTGTAATGGCAAAGAACTAGAAACTGATGAGAATGGCTGAATAAGCTATGGTATATGAATGTTATTCTATAAGAATAGCATGATGATTTCAGAGAGGCTTAGAAAAACTTACATGAACTGATGCTAAGTGAAATGAGAAGAACCAGGAGAACATTGTACACAGCAATAGCTAGATTATGTAATGAGCAACTGTAATGGACACGGCTCTTTTCAACAGCTAGGTGATTCAGGTCAATTCCAATAGATTTGCAATGAAGAGACCCATCTTCATCCAGAGGAAGAACTGTGGGGACTGAATATGGATCACAACATAGTATTTTCACTTTTTTTGTTGTTGTTTGCTTGCATTTTGTTTTCTTTGTCTTTTTTTTTTCCTTTTTGATCTGATTTTTTTTTTTTTTGGCAGCATAATAATTGTGGAAATATATATATAAGAATTGCATATGTTTACCTTAGATTACTTGCCATCTAAGTTGGGGGATGGGAGGAAAAAGGGAGAAAAAATTTGGAACATAAGGTTTTGCAAGGGGTAAATGCTGAAAATTATCTATGCATATGTTTTGAAAATAAAAAGCTTTAAAAAATAAAAATAAAAAATAGCATTTTGTTTTCCAACATTCATTTTTGTAAGAATTTGTTCCAAATTTTTTCTCCCTTCTTCCCACTCTTCCATCTCCCCTTCCCAAGACAGCAAGCAATCTGTAAATTAAACATATGCAATTCTTTTAAACATATTTTCCTATTTGTGATGTTGTCCAAGAAAAACCATACTGAACGGGAAAAACCATAAAGATAAAGCAAAACAAACAAAAAAAAGTGTCATGCTTTAATCTACATTCAGTGTCCACAATCTCTCTGGATGTGGATCCATCACAGTTGATCATCATATAATCTTGCTATTTCTGTGTACAATGTTTTCCTAGTCTTGCTCATTTCATTCAGCATCAATTTATGTGAGTTTTTCCAGGGTTTTCTGAAATCAGCCTACTCATCATTTCTTATGGAACAATAATATTCCATTACAACATTATTACAATATAACTTAGATTCAGCCATTCCCCAACTGAGTGAGGGGCATCCACTCAATTTCCAATTCCTTTTTTAAAATTTTTATTAAAGCTTTTTATTCACAAAACATATGAATGGGTAATTTTTCCAACACTGACCCTGGCAAAACCTTTTGTTCCAAATTTTCCCCTCCTTTCCCCACCTCCTCCCCTATCTGGCAGGTAATCTAATACATGTTAAATCCAACATATGTATACATATTTATACAGTTATCTTGCTGCACAAGAGAAGAAGGAAGAAAAAGAAAACAAAATGCAAGCAAATAACAGAGTGAGAATGCTATGTTGTGTTCCAACACTCTGTTCTCAATTTCCAATTCCTTGCCTCTACAAAAAGAACTGTTACAAGCATTTTTACACATATAGGTCCTTTTCCCTCCTTTAAGATCTCCTTGGGATATAGATCCAGTAGTAATCCTGTAGGATCAAAGGGTATGCAGTTTAATAGGCCTTTGGACATAGTTCCAAATTGCTTTCCAGAATGGTTGGATCATTTAATAACTCCACAAACAATGCATTAGTGTCCCAGTTTTCCCCACATCCCCTCCAATATTTATTCTTATCTTTTTCTGTCATTTTAACCATCTCTTATCTTTCTCTAAAATATCTCTTGCACCTATTTTCTCTTCACATCTACTCAGCACTTGTTTAGTAATTCTTTGATACATGTAGCATGCAGTACCGTAAATATACAACACTTCTCGAAGCAGTTAATACTTGTTGAGCCTTAAAGGGATCCAGGGGTTTTAAGAAGCATGAGTGAAAACGTTCCCAGAATGAAGAACAAAGATCTATAAAAGTAGAGTGGCAGGGGAAAGAATGTCATATATAGAGGGCAGCAAAAAGGCAACCTTAGCTACAGTGTAGAATGTATAAAGAATAACAAAGAAAGAAAGATGACGCTAGATTATAAAGGGCTTTAGATGACAAAAAGAACAATATTTATATTATCCTAATGGAAATGGGGAATTGCAGAATTTTCTTCACCAGTGGCATGGTCAGGCTTACACTTTAGGACTATCAGCTGGCAATTATGTATAGGATGGATTGT